>NC_057811.1:132634096-132946537 GCF_018294505.1 Triticum aestivum | reverse complement strand
CCCGACCCGACACCCCGACCTCGAGACCCCGACCCCGACCCCGACACGGCACCCCGACACCGACACGACACCCCGACCCCCGACACCTCCCGAAAAGGTGTTCTTTGGCCTTCCAGAAGCCGACGGGGTCATATATTTGTGAATTATTAGTTAGGTCATATATTTTTCGATTTTGTTATGAAAAACATCAGATATAATTGTGTTGATCGGGTAGTTTTAAATGTGCAGTTGTTTCATCGCTGCGAGGTTTGGTGTTCGACGACCTCGCCGTGCGTTTGACAAGCTCTGCCCCTTCGTTCGTGGGTGAGCACAAATGACATGTCCTCCTCCCCCATTAATTATTTGATCTATTCCGATGAAACTTGATAGCTAGCTATATATGTGTCTTGAATCATCAGTATGCGTAACCAATATGTGTCTCCCGTTCGAAAGCGTCATAGTTATAAATATGCATGCATTTGCATATTTATAACCTTGATTCTTTCGAATTGTCCAACGCTATCCATGGACAGCCCGAGTATGTTTAGATTGGGTTCGTTTTCCCATATGCTTTGCTCCGGATCCGACGCATAAATTTCGTCAGTGCCTCCCCTGTTGTTCTCCGGGTACACATCCTCTCTATTTATTTTGCGTAGGATCCGGAGCATAGCATGGGAAAATGAAACCAATCTAAACATACTCGGGTGGGATTAGGACCTATCATTACCTATTAGAGTGTAGGTTGCATGGACGTAATAAAATTGACAAAGTAGATCAACTGATGAATATATACATGGTGAATTATATATATATTTGTTGTGTGTCTAGTAGCTCTGAAAGTTAAGATGAGTGATCGTGTGTGGATGTACACCGGTCACACTGGTCAGAACAAATGGAGCACTGAATGGTTCACAAAAACCAAGGGGTTTGTGCGAGCCGCATTTGCAAATGGCCAGAGGAAAACCTGGTGCCCCTGTTTACGGTGCGGCAATTGGGAAAAGAGGACAGAGGCTGAAATGGGCAAACACCTGCAGAAGAGTGGTTTTACGCCCGATTATACGGTGTGGACATTTCATGGTGAGTCTGCCCAACGTGACCGAGCTGAGGTGGATCGTCGTCGCACCGACGAGCATGGTACCGGGATGGAAAACATGGTGCAAGACTTCGATGATGCTCGGGATTCGGACGAGGAGATGGAGGAATCTGCAAAGGCCTTCAATGAAATGTTGGAGTCTTCAAAACGTCCGCTCCATGAGCACACTGAGCTTTGTCAGTTGGATGCCATCTCACAAGTAATGGCTCTGAAGGCTCAGTTCAACTTGGGCAGAGAATGCTACGATGCAATGATGACAGTATTTGGACGCTTTCTACCCAAAGGCCATGTAATGCCTGCAAACCTGTACCAGTCGGACAAAATCCTCCGTGCACTAAAGACACCCTATGATAAGATACATGCCTGTGAGAAAGGATGTGTCTTGTTTAGGCTTGACTATGCGGACTTGAACTATTGTCCCATTTGCAAGTCTTCCAGGTATGTTGTGGTAGACAACGGTATGGGTGAGAAGACACAGACCAAAATCCCCATTAGTGTTCTTCGGTATATGCCAATCGTACCAAGACTTCAACGTCTTTTCATGGTCGAAGAGACGGCCAGACAGATGACACGGCACAAAACGGGCAAAAGAACCGAACTAGATGCAGATGGGAATCTGATGATTGTACACACATCGGATGGTGTTGCGTGGAAAAAGTTTGATGAATTACATGGTGACAAAGCGGCAGATCCGAGGCATCCTCGAGTCGGCATCAGCACGGATGGGTTCAGTGTGTTTGGTATGACGGCAGCCCAATACAGTTGTTGGCCCGTATTTGTCTTTCTACTCAATCTCCCCCCTCGGACAGATTATGCAAAGAAAGAACATTTTCCTGACGTTGATAATTCCAGGGCCCAACTATCCGGGGAAAAATATGAATGTGTACATGCAACCGCTTAAGGACGAATTTCAAGAAGCCTGGGATAATGGGTTCAAGACATACGACGCCTATAGCAAACGGAACTTCATAATGCGTGTCTGGTACATGTACTCGACGCATGACTTGCCGGCGTATGCGCTATTCTTTGGCTGGTGTGTGCATGGAAGGTTCCCGTGCCCCACATGCAAGGGAGCTCTTGAGTTTCGTTGGCTTCAGGCCGGTCGCAAGTTTTCTTGCTTCGACATGCATAGACAGTTCCTGAATCCTCGCCATAAGTTCAGGAAAGACAAGAAGAACTTCATCAGAGGTAGAGTTGTGAAAAACTCTGCACCACCTGCATTGACAGGCCAACAGACCCTGGATCAGTTAAACACTCTCGAGCCAGATCCAGAGCGTCCAGGGTACTTCAAGGGGTATAATTCTAAGCACGCGTGGACTCACAAAACATGCTTATGGGATCTGCCTTACTTCAAAGACCTCCTTTGCCCACACAACATCGACGTGATGCACACTGAGAAGAATATCGCTGAGGCACTTTTTGGTACATTGTTCGGCATAGATGGGAAGTCAAAGGATAATACTAAGGCTAGAGTCGATCTGGAGGCGCTATGTGATAGGCCGTTACAAAACATGAAAGAACCGAAAGGAAAGCAGAACTGGACGAAGCCAAAGGCATGGTTCAATCTTGGAAGGCCAGCTATGAGGGAAATTATCTTGTAGGTGAAAATGCAGTTGATGTTCCCCGATGGGTATGCAGCGAATCTACAGAGGGGAGCCAGTCTTGATAAATTGAAGATATTTGGTCTCAAGAGTCATGATTGGCACATATGGATTGAGCGGGTAATGCCGGTGATGTTGCGTGGCTTCATCCCTGAGGATGAATGGCTAGTACTGGCAGAACTCAGCTATTTCTTCCGTGTTCTTTGTGCGAAAGAACTATCGCCTGGCGTGCTAGAAGAAATGGAAGAGTTGGCGCCGGAGTTGATCTGCAAGTTAGAGAAGATATTTCCACCGGGCTTCTTTAATCCAATGCAACATTTGATTTTGCATCTCCCGACCGAGGCAAGATTGGGGGGCCCGTGCAAAATCGTTGGTGCTACCCAACTGAGAGGATGCAGAAGACGCTTCGACAAAAATGTAAAAATAAACGTAGAATTGAAGCATCGATGGCTGAGGCATTCATCACTGAGGAGGCGGCAAACTTCGTGACAGCACACTAGGAAGCCAAAAATCGTCATTTGCATAATCCGAAGCCTCGGTACAATGCTGACGACCCTAAAAAGGGTGGATCCAACCTCAGCCTATTCAAAGGGAATCTCGCACCAGCTAGTGTTTCAAATCCAGTATCTTTGGATAACGAACAATGGCGGACCATTTCGTTGTATATCTTCAACAACCTGATAGAAGTGCGGCCGTACATCGAGTAAGTTCTCGGTACATAGTTTCGCAACTTCTATTTCCTTTGAACTCCTCTTATTCCTAGATATTTCATACAGTCGATACGTCGCCTTATTCTCGTATGGAGCGGTGATCCAAAAGGGTTCTGTCGAAGAGTATGAGCTTCTCGCAAAGCAAGGAGGCGGCTATCCCGGTTTCATCTCTTGGTTCAAACAAACGGTAATTTATTAGACTTGTAGGCTAATTTGTAGGCGGCTATCCCGGTTTCATTCGCTAATTTGTGTGTAATGCAACAATCCTTTGATATTAAACTTGTAGGCTAATTCAGAGTCTATGGACGCCGAATTGAGACAAGTCGCTAATGGTTTTGACTATAAGGTCCGTTCATTTGACAAATACGACATCAACGGGTATCGCTTTCGTACCTATGGCAAAGAGCTATCTATGGCTGACCGAAAGTCTACAAATTGTTGTGTATCTGCTATCGGCGAAGGAGGTACCGAGTATTATGGGAGAGTTGAAGCAATTTATGAACTTCTATTCTATGGTGAAAACCCACCGAATGTCGTAGTCTTCAAATGTTATTGGTTTCAGCCGAAGGAGACTAGAAGGACTCATGAACATATAGGGCTAGTTGAAATCAACCAAAGCACCCATTTAGATGTTCCTGATGTCTATATTACGGCTCAACAGGCGACCCAAGTATTCTATCTACCGTGGGCCTGCCAAACTAATCCAAATCTGAAAGGTTGGGATGTCGTTTATGAAGTGCCGCCACGTGCTAGACTATCTCCCCCAAAGGAAGAGGATTATGAACCTCACATTAACCCAGACACATATAAAGGAGAATTCTTCCAAGAGACACGTCTTTCCAAAAAGCGTTTCAAGAACCGCTATACTTCACCCCAAAACATTGAAGTAGACAGCGACAGTGAATCCGACATCACCCCAGAGGAGGAACAAGAAGAGCCGGAACAAGAAGAGGTTACTGCTGCGGATGACCTGTCATTGCTTGACCGATTACGTCAAGGTGGCCTTCCACATGTTGATGCCACTGAACCCTATGAGCCCGTCATTGATTATAGTGATGATGATGATTATGCATTTATTGATGATACTGATCGAGATTATTAGTAGTGTCAGGTATTAAATTTTTTTATGTTGTACTTGATGATGATACACTTAAGTGATACACATATTATTATTCATGTCGGTCTTTTTTTATGTTGTACTAATTTCGTTTACTGTTTGTCATGGCAGGTGTTGAAAGATGGTGGGCACTGGTCGGGAGCGCGCCAAGGCCCCTTCTTCGTCGGCGCGTGGTCTGAGGTCTTCCATTCCAGACGCACCTCTCCGCCGAGCGTTGCTGGACAGTATGGCCACACCGTCGGGCCCTTCTTCGTCGACCGCGGTGCCCAGCAGGGGACGAGGTAGGAAGAGAGGAGGTGGGGCACGTGGTCGCGGGAGAGGAGGTAGGGTGACTGCTACGGCGCCTTCCTCGCCGCCACCCCCAGCTGTTTCACCCGAGCACGTGACTGCTAGGGTGGACTCGTCCGAGGAGGAGGCTACACGGACTCCGGTCCACGAGCCTCCGGTCCACGGGTCTTGGGCCCACGAGCCTCGGGTCGACTGGCCTTCGGCCCACGAGACCCCAGAGGAACACACGTCCGGATGGGGTACCTGGCCGGATCAGCCCGAGGAGCCGAGTGGCCATGCTGATGATGGCGGGGAGCCGACTGATCTTGAGGAGGAGGGGGGCACCGTCTACCAGCGTGGTGCTACACGGCTCCCGTCCGTGCCGGCGACCCGCGAGCAGAGGTGGTTGATTTTCCCTGATGGGGAGAGGTACGTAAGTGCATTTAATATTTTTGTACCTTCTGCATTCATGTTTCTTCAAATAACTAATGCGTTGGCCTTGTCATGCTGCAGGGGCTGGGACCACCATCATAGTGTCCGCCGGCCCAACTCCGTCCTTGGGGTTCTTTGCCGGCAAAACTTCCCGGGGTTTGTCACGTTGCCTGGTGAGGGTCGGCTTCTAGAGCTTGGATTGAGCTGGGAGCACTACGTGGCTGCCCCGGCCCCGCCGGATGAGATTATCGACGGTGTCGTGTGCGACACGAGGGCAGACATGGTGATCAGAAAGTTCTGGGTAAATTTCTCCTTTACACATTTAAAAATCTTCAACTAGCTAGTTATTAATTGTACTAATCAATATTGTCTCATTTGATTGCAGACATTCTACAGGTGTGAGGAGGGATACGAGGAGGACGCGGCACATGTTATCGAGAACGTCTGCAAGCGCCTACTCCAGAACTTACGGCACGAGGCTGGGGTGCAGGCTGTTCGAGACTACTACGCCTTGCGTGGTATCAAGAAGACCAAGCCGGCGTGCCGCGATAAGTTCCTGAGTAAGGAGCAGTACATGAAGGTAATTCTTAAGGCCTTCTACTTAAGTTCCTTCATTTAGTAATTCTTAGCCGTAGCGCTCAAGTTTCTATTTGCTAACTTAGGCGCCTCCGAGATGGTGTGCGGATCGGATGGATTGTTGGGAGGTGTTGGTCGATGAGTGGTGCTCAAAAGAATGGCTAGCCCTCCACAACGAGGCCAAGGACAAACGTGCCCAAATGGAAGGTGTGCCACACCATCAAGGCAGCTCCAACTTATATCAGTTCGGGCGCAACTGGGTATGTGGTTTGCTTCATGATTCATGCAATTCATTCATCATGCTAGCTTGAGCCCTTTAATTACTAATTTACATTGTTTCTCTCTTTCAGGCACGCCACAATAAGGTGGATAAGGTGCCAGAGGTGTACGACCTGTATGCCATGGCCCACACTGCCTCTTTCAAGAAACTCAAGGCTTTCTCTCAGTCTGACCTCGATGATGCAAACAACTTCACCAACATCTCCTCCCACAACAAGCTCGTGAGATATAGAGATGAGGGGAAGGCGAGGAAAGGGGAGGACTTTAACCCGAGCCAGGGTCCCATTGATCCAGAGCTGGTGATGATATCTGGTGGCGGGAGGTCCCATGGCTCCATAGCCATTGGAGATGGACTTATCCGTTGTCCTAGCACTCTCCCGGAGATCAAGGCGTGCCAGTCGAGCTCCGCTCCTGAGATAAGGCCTCGTGAATGGCCAATGCAACTCGCCATCAAGGTTAGTGATACGTACTCAATTATCTTTCTCCATTACATTGTGTGCGCTTCCATCAATGATTACAAATGGTCATGTGAGTGGTGTTGCAGGCTGCTATACAGAGTGAGAGAGATAGAACGGAGAAACTTCTGGCGGAGGCAGCGGGAGTTGGAGGAGAGGACGACAAAGATGATGGAGGAGGAGAGGGCACGGAATGACATGCAGGCAAGGGCCATGTACGAGCTCCTTGTGGTAAGTTTCTTCTGCAGATTAGCCAAAACATTCATGTAGTGTTTGTCTCATTACTAACTAGTATTACTGAGTCGTCAAAACCAAATGTGCAGTCTGTGTGCGAGAAGACAGGTCAGACCGCTCCGCTGATGCGAGTGATTTCTCCTGGGACCACGGTGAGTTTTATTTTAATGGACATTACTTGCTAGTCTTAACATTTGAGTGTCATCATGCTAACAAGACATTGGAAATGATCTTTGGTGCAGCGTAACTCCAGACAAGCATCGCACGATCCTTCTCCAGCTACCGACACGAGCCAGCCCGCTCCTACACCTCCTGGATCTTGGTAAGTTTATCTAGTGTTTTGCTTAACACATGCATAAAGACCTAGACTTAGCTTTATTTCCTCCAATGCTTACCATAATGACCTAGACTTAGCTTCTTCTCCTCCAAAATGACTTAATAAGCTTACTGACCTCCAAAACCATCCATTTTACCTAAGTTAGCTCTAAAACGATCTGTACTTAGCTTACTTATGTCAAAAATTGCATAGTTAGCTTAGTTAGCTCATAGATGATCCATTTTACCTAAGTTAGCTCTAAAATGACCCATTTTACCTGGGTTAGCTTATAAATGATCCAGTTCATCCAAGTTAGCTCAAAAATGACCCATTTTACCTAGATTAGCTCCTAAATGATCCATTTTACCTACGTTAGCTTTAAAATGACCCATTTCACCTAGGTTAACTCCAAAATGACCCATCTTACCTAGGTTATCTCATAAACGATCCATTTCAACTAATTTAGCTCATAAACGATCCATTTCACCAAGTTAGCTAAAAAACGATCCATTTCACCTAAATTAGCTCTTAAATGATCCATTTCACCTAAGTTAGCTCAAAAAGATCCATTTCAACTAAATTAGCTCATAAATGATCCATTTCACCTAAGTTAGCTCAAAAACTATCCATTTCAACTAAGTTAGCTCATAAATGATCCATTTCACCTAAGTTAGCTAAAAACGATCCATTTCACCTTAGTTACCTCAAAAACGATCCATTTGACCTTAGTTAGCTCATAAACGACCCATTTCAACTAAGTTAGCTCATAAACGACCCATTTCAACTTAGTTAGCTCATATATGATCCATTTCACGTAAGTTAGCTCATAAATGACATACTCTTCTTGTTCTAGTCTTCTTCTTGTTCTACTCTTCTTGTTCTAGTCTTCTTCTTGTTCTACTCTTCTTGTTCTAGTCACCTATTTCTAACTTTCTTATTTTGCCATTTTGCAGATTTCATTCACTTCATGGAAGCTACTCTTCTTGTTCTAGTCTTCTTGTTTATGTATGGATGGAACTTTGTTTATGTATGAAGGCTCTTTGTGATATGAATGGAACTTTGTTTATGTATGAAGGAACTTTGTTTATGTATGAAGGAACTTTGTTTATGGATGGAACTTTGTTTATGTATGAAGGAACTTTGTTTATGGATGGAATTTTGTGATATGAATGCCTGTGAAATATATCTATATATGTCATATATATTTTCTGTGAAAATTGTTGGATTTAATAAAAAACAGAAAAAGAGCCAATATGCAGGCTCTTTGCCGTCTGCCACCGACGGCAACGGGCTCTTTGCCGTCTGCCGCGGACGACAAAGAAGACACGTGGCATCCAGCTGTGCTTCCTGGGAGCTGACCCATTTGGTCAGTTTGCCTACAGTGGCAGACGGCAAAGAGTAAACGAGTTTGCCGTCAGCGGCGGACGGCAAAGGCCTGCCATGTAGTGACGTGTAGATGACATCATACGGCGGACGACAAAGACACAAGAAAGTTTGCCGTTCGCTGGCAGACGGCAAAGGCACTAGAAAGTTTGCCGTCCGCGGCGGACGGCAAAGGCCTGCCGTTAGCCACTTAACGGACTGAGAGCACAATTATTGCCGTCCGGTCTCTTTGCCGTCCGCGGCAGACGGCAAAGGGCCTTTGCCGTCAGCCGCCAGGAAGCAGACGGCAAAGTAGCTGTTTACCGTAGCCTACTTTGCTGGAGCCTTTTGCCGTCCGTGGCTGACGGCAAAGGCCTTTGCCGTCCGCCGTTCATGCCTTTGTCGTCCGCCGTGGCAGACGGCAAAATAGCTGATTCCTGTAGTGGTTATTGATGTGTACCTTACTAGAGCTCATAGTAGCACCTGGGTATTTGATGCTGGTTCTGTTGCTAATATTTGCAACTCGAAACACGGACTACGGATTAAGCGAAGACTGGCTAAGGACGAGGTGACGATGCGCGTGGGAAATGGTTCCAAAGTCGATGTGATCGCCGTCGGCATGCTACCTCTACATCTACCTTCGGGATTAGTTTTAGACCTGAATAATTGTTATTTGGTGCCAGCGTTGAGCATGAACATTATATCTGGATCTTGTTTGATGAGAGACGGTTATTCATTTAAATCTGAGAATAATGGTTGTTCTATTTATATGAGTAATATCTTTTATGGTCATGAACCCTTGAAGGGTGGTCTATTTTTGTTGAATCTCAAAAGTAATGATACACATATTCATAATGTTGAAGCCAAAAGATGCAGAGTTGATAATGATAGTGCAACTTATTTGTGGCACTGCCGTTTGGGTCATATTGGTGTAAAGCGCATGAAGAAACTCCATACTGATGGACTTTTGGAATCACTTGATTATGAATCACTTGGTACTTGCGAACCATGCCTCATGGGCAAGATGACTAAAACGCCGTTCTCCGGAACTATGGAGCGAGCAACTGATTTGTTGGAGATCATACATAGTGATGTATGTGGTCCAATGAATGTTGAGGCTCGCGGCGGGTATCGTTATTTTCTCACCTTCACAGATGATTTGAGTAGATATGGGTATATCTACTTAATGAAACATAAGTCTGAAACATTTGAAAAGTTCAAAGAATTTCAGAGTGAAGTGGAAAATCATCGTAACAAGAAAATAAAGTTTCTACGATCTGATTGTGGAGGAGAATATTTGAGTTACGAGTTTGGTCTACATTTGAAACAATGCGGAATAGTTTCGCAACTCACGCCACCCGGAACACCACAGCGTAATGGTGTGTCCGAACGTCGTAATCGTACTTTACTAGATATGGTGCGATCTATGATGTCTCTTACTGATTTACCGCTATCGTTTTGGGGTTATGCTTTAGAGACGGTTGCATTCACGTTAAATAGGGCACCATCTAAATCCGTTGAGACGACGCCTTATGAACTATGGTTTGGCAAGAAACCAAAGTTGTCATTTCTTAAAGTTTGGGGCTGCGATGCTTATGTGAAAAAGCTTCAACCTGATAAGCTCAAACCCAAATCGGAGAAATGTGTCTTCATAGGATACCCAAAGGAAACTGTTGGGTACACCTTCTATCACAGATCCGAAGGCAAGACATTCTTTGCCAAGAATGGATCCTTTCTAGAGAAGGAGTTTCTCTCGAAAGAAGTGAGTGGGAGGAAAGTAGAACTTGATGAGGTAACTGTACCTACTCCCTTATTGGAAAGTAGTTCAACACAGAAACCGGTTCCTGTGACTCCTACACCAATTAGTGAGGAAGCTAATGATATCGATCATGAAACTTCAGATCAAGTTACTACTGAGCCTTGTAGGTCAACCAGAGTAAGATCCGCACCAGAGTGGTACGGTAATCCTATTCTGGAGGTCATGTTACTTGACCAAGGTGAACCTACGAACTATGAAGAAGCGATGGTGAGCCCTGATTCCGCAAAATGGCTTGAGGCCATAAAATCTGAGATGGGATCCATGTATGAGAACAAAGTGTGGACTTTGGTTGACTTGCCCGATGATCGGCAAGCCATTGAGAATAAATGGATCTTCAAGAAGAAGACTGACGCTGATGGTAATGTTACTGTCTATAAAGCTCGGCTTGTTGCAAAAGGTTTTTGACAAGTTCAAGGGATTGACTACGATGAGACTTTCTCACCCGTAGCGATGCTTAAGTCCGTCCGAATCATGTTAGCAATTGCTGCATTTTATGATTATGAGATTTGGCAAATGGATGTCAAAACTGCATTCCTGAATGGATTTCTGGAAGAAGAGTTGTATATGATGCAACCAGAAGGTTTTGTCGATCCAAAGGGCGCTAACAAAGTGTGCAAGCTCCAGCAATCCATTTATGGACTAGTGCAAGCTTCTCGGAGTTGGAATAAACGTTTTGATAGTGTGATCAAAGCATATGGTTTTATACAGACTTTTGGAGAAGCCTATATTTACAAGAAAGTGAGTGGGAGCTCTGTAGCATTTCTGATATTATATGTGGATGACATATTGCTGATTGGAAATGATAGAGAATTTCTGGATAGCACAAAAGGATACTTGAATAAAAGTTTTTCAATGAAAGACCTCGGTGAAGCTGCTTACATATTAGGCATCAAGATCTATAGAGCTAGATCAAGACGCTTGATAGGACTTTCACAAAGCACATACCTTGACAAAGTTTTGAAGAAGTTCAAAATGGATCAAGCAAAGAAAGGGTTCTTGCCTGTGTTACAAGGTGTGAAGTTGAGTCAGACTCAATGCCCGACCACTGCAGAAGATAGAGAGAAAATGAAAGATGTTCCCTATGCTTCAGCCATAGGCTCTATCATATATGCAATGTTGTGTACCAGATCTGATGTGTGTCTTGCTATTAGCCTAGCAGGGAGGTACCAAAGTAATCCAGGAGTGGATCACTAGACAGCGGTCAAGAACATCCTGAAATACCTCAAAAGGACTAAGGATATGTTTCTCGTTTATGGAGGTGACAAAGTGCTACTCGTAAATGGTTACGTCGATGGAAGCTTTGACACTGATCCAGACGATTCTAAATCGCAAACCGGATACGTGTTTACATTGAACGGTGCAGCTGTCAGTTGGTGCAGTTCTAAACAAAGCGTCGTGGCGGGATCTACGTGTGAAGCGGAGTACATAGCTGCTCCGGAAGCAGCAAATGAAGGAGTCCGGATGAAGGAGTTCATATCTGATCTAGGTGTCATACCTAGTGCATCGGGTCCAATGAAAATCTTTTGTGACAATACTGGTGCAATTGCCTTGGCAACGGAATCCAGATTTCACAAGAGAACCAAGCACATCAAGAGACGCTTCAATTCCATCCAGGACCAAGTCCAGGTGGGAGACATAGAGATTTGCAAGATACATAGGGATCTGAATGTTGCAGACCCGTCGACTAAGCCTCTTCCACGAGCAAAACATGATCAGCACCAAAACTCCATGGGTGTTAGAATCATTACTGTGTAATCTAGATTATTGACTCTAGTGCAAGTGGGAGACTGAAGGAAATATGCCCTAGAGGCAATAATAAATTTATTATTTATTTCCTCATATCATGATAAATGTTTGTTATTCATGCTAGGATTGTATTAAACGGAAACATAATACATGTGTGAATACATAGACAAACATAGTGTCACTAGTATGCCTCTACTTGACTAGCTCGTTAATCGAAGATGGTTAAGTTTCCTAGCCATGGACATGAGTTGTCATTTGATTAACGGGGTCACATTATTAGGAGAATAATGTGATTGACTTGACCCATTCCTTTAGCTTAGCAGTTGATCGTTTAGTATATTGCTATTGATTTCTTCATGACTTATACATGTTCCTATGACTATGTGATTATGCAACTCCCGTTTACCGGAGGAACACTTTGTGTGCTACCAAACGTCACAACGTAACTGGGTGATTATAAAGGTGCTCTACAGGTGTCTCCGAAGGTACTTGTTGGGTTGGCGTATTTCGAGATTAGGATTTGTCACTCCGATTGTCGGAGAGGTATCTCTGGGCCCTCTCGGTAATGCACATCACTATAAGCCTTGCAAGCATTGTGACTAATGAGTTAGTTGCGAGATGATGTATTACGGAATGAGTAAAGAGACTTGCTGATAACGAGATTGAACTAGGTATTGAGATACCGACAATCAAATCTCGGGCAAGTAATATACCGATGATAAAGGGAACAACGTATGTTGTTATGCGGTTTGACCGATAAAGATCTTCGTAGAATATGTAGGAGCCAATATGAGCATCCAGGTTCCGCTATTGTATGACCTGCGTGTCAACTAATAACGCCATGTAATTGCTTTACTTTATCTCTATGAGTTAGCAATAGTTGTAGAAGCAAAAGTTGGCGAGACAACCACGTGACGACACGATGATGGAGATCATGGTGTCATGCTGGTGATGATGGAGATCATGCCGGTGCTTTGGAGATGGAGATCAAAAGCACAAGATGATAATGGCCATATCATGTCACATATTTTGATTGCATGTGATGTTTCTCTTTTATGCATCTTATTTTGCTTAGGATGATGGTAGAATTATAAGATGAGCCCTTCACTAAATTTCAAGATAAAATGTATTCTCCCTAAGTATGAACCGTTGTGAAAGTTCGTCGTTTCGAAGCACCTCGTGATGATCAGGTATGATAGACTCTACGTTCGGATACAACGGGTGTAAGCTAATTTCACACATGCAGAATACTTGGGTTAAACTTGACGAGCTTAGCATGTACAGACATGGCCTCGGAACATGGAGGACCAAAAGGTCGAACATGAGTCATATAGTAGATATGATCAACATGGAGATGTTCACCATTGATGAACACCCCATCTCACGTGATGATCGGACATGGGTTGGTTGTTTTGGATCATGTAACACTTAGACAACTTGAGGGATGTTGATTTAAGTGGGAGTTCACCAGTAATTTTATTAAACTAAACCAATTATCTTGAACATGGTCTTAATGTCTTTGCAAATTATGTTGTAGATCAATGGCTTGCACTGTAGCTCCCCTGAATTTTAATGCGTTCCTAGAGAAAGAAAAGTTGAAAGATGATGGTAGAAACTATTCGGGCTGGGTCCGTAATCTAAGGATTATCCTCACTGCTGCACAGAAGGCTTATGTCCTCGAAGCACCGCTAGGTGTGCCACCCGCTCCCACAAATCTGGATGCTATGAATATCTGGTAGACTTGAAGTGATGACTACACGATAGTTCAGGGCATCATGCTTTACGGCTTAGAACTGGGGCTCCAAAGATGTTTTGAGCACCACGGAGCATATGAGATGTTCCAGGAGCTGAAATTGGTATTTCAGGATCATGCCCAAGTTGAGAGGCATGACACCTTCTACAAGTTATTTAGCTGCAAGATGGAGGAGACAACCCCGATAGTGAGCATGTACTCAGAATGTCTGGGTACTACAGCCACTTGAATTAGTTGGGAGTTAATCTTCCTGATGAAGTAGCGATTGACAGAGTTCTCCAGTCACTGCCACCAAGCTACAAGAGCTTCTTGATGAACTATAATATGCAAGGGATGGAGAAACGACCTTTGAGCTCTTCGTGATGCTTAAGGCCACAGAGGTAGAAATCAAGAAAGAGCGTCAAGTGTTGATGGTCAATAAGACCACCAGTTTCAAGAAGGGTAAGGGAAAGAAAGAGATCTTCAAGAAGGATGGCAAGGCAGTTGCCGCTCCCATGAAGAAACCCAAGGTTGGACCCATACCCGAGACTAAGTACTTCTATTGCAAGGGGAAGGGCCACTAGAAGCGGAACTATCCCAAGTACTTTGCAGATAATAAGGCTGTCAATGTCAATAAAGGTATATGTTATATACATGTTATTGATGTGTACCTTACTAGTACTCGAAGTAGCGCCTGGGTATTTGATACTGGTTCGGTTGCTAATATTTGTAACTCGAAACAGGAGCTGCGAAATAAACAAAAATTTAGCTAAGGATGAGGTGATGATGCGCGTTGGAAATAGCTCCAAGGTGGATGTGATCGCCGGTGGCACGCTCCCTCTATGTCTACTTTGGCATTAGTTTTAAACCTAAATAATTGTTACTTGGTGCCTACGTTAAGCATGAACATTATATCTGGATCTTTTTTATTGCGAGACGGTTATTCATTTAGGTCAGAGAATAATGGTTGTTCTATTTATATGAGTAACATCTTTCATGGTCATGCACCCATTGTGAATGGTTTATTCTTATTGAATCTCGATCGTAGTGATACACATATTCATAATATTGATCCCAAAAGATGCAAGGTTAATGATGATAGTACCACATACGTGTGGCACTACCGCTGAAGTCATATTGGTGTAAAGCGCATGAAGAAACTCCATGCTGATGGACTTTTGGGATCACTTGATTATGAATCATTTGAGACATGTGAACCATGCCTCATGGGCAAGATGACTAAGACCCCGTTTTCTGGAACAATGGAGCGGGCAAGTGACTTATTGGAAATACTACATACCGATGTATGCAGTGTGATGAGTGTTGAAGCACGCGGTGGATATCATTATTTTCTTACCTTCACAGTTGATTTGAGTAGATATGAGTATATTTACTTAATGAAACACAAGTCTGAAACATTTAAAAAGTTCAAGGAATCTCAGAATGAAGTGGAAAATCATCGTAACAAGAAAATAAAGTTTCTATGATCCGATCGCGGAGGAGAATATTTGAGTTACAAGTTTGTCTCACATTTACGACAATGTGGAATTGTTTCACAACTCACGCCACCTGGAACACCACAATGTAATGGTGTGTCCGAACGTTGTAACCGTACTTTATTGGATATGGTGCATTCTGTGATGTCCCTTACCGATTTGCCACTATCGGTTTGGGCTTATGCATTAAAGACAACCGCATTCACTTTAAATAGGGAGCCATCTAAATCCATTGAGACGACATCGTATGAATTATTGTTTGGCAAGAAAGCTAAGTTGTCATTTCTTAAAGTTTGGGGATGCGACGCTTATGTCAATAGGCTTCAACTTGATAAGCTTAATCCCAAAGCGGAGAAGTGTGTCTTCATAGGATACCCTAAAGAGACCATTGGGTATACCTTATATCACAGATCCGAGGGCAAGATCTTTGTTGCCAAGAATGGGTCCTTTCTACACAAGGAGTTTCTCTCGAAAGAAGTGAGTGGGAGGAAAGTAGAACTTGATGAGGTAATCATACCTCCTCTCGAATTGGAAGGTAGCACATCACAAAAAGTAGTTCCCACGAAGTCTACACTAACCAGGGAAGAAGCTAATGATGATGATCATGAAACTTCGGATCAAGTTACTATCGAACTTCGTAGGTCGACTAGGGTACGTTCCGCACCAGAGTGGTACGGTGATCCTGTCCTCAAAGTCATGTTGTTAAAACGGCGAACCTACGAACTATGAAGAAGCAATGATGAGCCCGAATTCCAAAAAATGGCTTGAGGCCATGAAATCCGAGATAGGATCCATGTATGAGAACCAAGTATGGACTTTGGTAGACTTACCCGATGAGCGTAAGGCCATTGAGAACAAATGGATCTTTAAGAAGAAGACATGTGGTGATGGTAATTTCATCGTCTATAAAGCTTGACATGTCACAAAGGGTTTCCGACAAATTCAAGGAGTTGACTATGATGAGACTTTCTCACCTGTAGTGATGCTGAAGTCTGTTAGCATTTCGTTTCAATTGTTTCATAGCATTTGAATTGAAATGATCTTGCTTAATAATCTAATTGTCAAATTCATATAAGCATTGACTAGGAGATTTATTGTAGGGAATGTCACCTTCATCAAATTTTATAAGAGAATTTACCTCTACCACCTGTGGTGGTGTGTCAGGACCATGGATTTCCTTAGTAGGTGGAACATCTTCAGCTTTAATACCCTTTTTCCTCCATACATTTCTTTGCTTCTTGCACATCTTCAGGACTGAGGAATAAAATACCCCTCTTCTTCAGAGTGGGTTTAGGTGGTGGTTCAGGAAGTGTCCAATCATTAGCATTCTTCAATATATTATTCAATAGTTCCTCAGCTTGTTCAATAGTGCGTTCCCAGAAAACACAACCAGCACAACTCTCTAGGTAGTCCCTAGAAGCATCGATTAGTCCATTATAGAAGATATCAAGTATTTCATTTTTCTTAAGAGGATGATCAGGCAAAACATTAAGTAATTGGAGAAGCCTCTCCCAAGGTTGTGAGAGACTCTCTTCTTAAATTTGCACAAAGTTAAATATTTCCTATAAGCCAGCTTGTTTCTTATGAGTAGGAAAATATTTTTCAGAGAAGTAATAAATCATATCCTGGGGACTACGCACACAACCAGGAGCAGGAGTATTGTACCATATCTTAGCATCACCCTGTAATGAGAAAGGAAATAACTTAAAAATATAGTAATAGCAAAAAAATTCCTCATGAGCAAATATGGTGGCTATATCATTTAATTTAGTAAGATGTGCCACAACAGTTTCAGTTTCATAGCCATGGAAAGGATCAGATTCAACCAAAGTAATTAACTCTGGGTTGACTTAGAATTCATAATCCTTATTAGTTATAAAGGTAGGTGAAGTAGCAAACTTAGGATCATATTTCATTCTCGCATTCAAAGATTTTTCTTTCAATTTGCATAGTAATTTCTTAAGATCATCTCTATCCTTACAAGCAAGAAAGTCCCTAGCTACCTCTCCATCCGTAACATAACCTTCAGGTATCTCAGGCAATTGATATCTAGGAGAGCTAGATCGAATAAGTGTTTCATAATTTTCAGTTTCAATCGCTTCATCAGTTTCAGTAATCTCATCAGTTTCAACATTCTCGATTTCTTTAGCTCTAGCAAGTTGTTCATCAAGAAATTCACCTAGTGGCACATTTTATATATCAAGCAAAGTACTAGCATCATCAATAACATCATTCATAGAAGAAGTAGCATCATCAATTACTTGCGACATATTAGGATTAATAGCAGGTGGTGGTGTTGCAAGCTTACTCAAAACAGAAGTTGAATCTAGTGCAAAGCTAGATAATAGTTCCTTACCTCCCCTCATCTTAGAGGGAACGATCTTGGTTCTATCATCCTTAAGATTATTCATAGTGATCAACAGATATAAATCCCAAGTGACTCAATAAATATAGCTATGCTCCCCGGCAACGGCGCCAAAAAAGGTCTTGATAACCCACAAGTATAGGGGATCGCAACCGTTTTCGAGGGCAGAGTATTGAACCCAAATTTATTGATTTCACACAAGGGGAGCCAAAGAATACTTGTAAGTATTAGTAGTTGAGTTGTCAATTCAACCACACATGGAGATTAAATATCTATAATAGCATGATCAGTAGCATAGTAGTATGATAGTTTGATAGGAGTAGAAATAATAATAGAAGTAACAATAACAATAGTAGCAGTAGTTTTATGGCAATTATGACAGTAGCAACAATAGTAGTAACTTAGCAAGAACAATATGTGGTAAACTCATAGGCATTGGATCGGTGATAACGTTGGATAATATTCATGTAACAGAAATAACCTAGGGCAACATAGAACTAGCTCCAATTCATCAATGTAATGTAGGCATGTATTCCGTATATAATCATACGTACTTATGGAAAAGAACTTGCATGCCATCTTTTGTCCTACCGTCCAGCAAGCCTACAAAGAAATTACTCACTCCCGGCGGTGAGCATCATGAAATTGGTGATGGAGGATGGTTGGTGATGACGAATACGGAAGATCCCCCTCTCCGGAGCACCGAACGGACTCCAGATCTAGTCTTCCGATGAAGAACGGGAGGTGATGGCGGTTTCGTATCGTAAAACATGATGAAACTTCCTCTCCTATTTTTTCTCGGAAAATAGGAATTTATAGTATCCATATTGGGGTCAGCGGAGCCACGAGGGCCCCACCACCCACCAGAGCGCGCCGGTGCAGGGGGTGGGGGGTAAAAGCTCCTTGGTGCCTTATGGGCACAGGGTGGCCCCCTCAATGGGTCTTGGCTCCAATAATTTTTATTTACTCCACAAAAAGTTTCCTAAAAGTTTCGTCCAATTCCAAAAACTTTTATTTCTGCACAAAAACAACACCATGGTAGTTTTGCTGAAAACAGCATCAGTCCGGGTTAGTTTCAGTCAAATCATGTAACTTAGAGTCCAAAACAAGAGGAAAAGTGTTTGGAAAAGTAGATACGATGGAGACGTATCAGTCTACCTTAGTAACTTTTATATTATCATGTTTTATTTCTTGAGGGATATGGTCATCAAGGGACTTATCATAACTAACAGTAAATTCATCCTCTATAAGACTTTAGAAATTTCAAGGCAATCTTCTTCAAAACCTTGTTGGTTCCCTTTTACAATCCAGGCATATTGGTGATTAGTACCATTGAATATATGTTGGATTAAAGTAGGTTTAGAACCTTCTTTTTAGCATTTTCCTCAAAAGCATGAGGATCTCGAGACATATATGTCCTCATAAAATATCTATCATATAAGATCTCATCTATCATAGCGCACTCATAACTCATGTCACAAAAGTCAAAGATTTCTCTATCTTCTCGCATTATAAAATCAAATTCATTCACGAGGATAATTGTAGCTATCTTTTTAGCCATAGGATTGATTATAACTGGTAACTCAAAGAATAATCTTTGCAAAGTGGGACGAGTACGCATGAATCTTATTTCAAGTTTAATAATCGGTGTAGAGATAGTGTGGGCATAACATAACTATTGGTTCTTTTAAGAATAGGAATATCATTAGACACCAATGTTCCCGCACAACTAATGAACTCTTGCATAATACTTTTCAGTATAATATTCCCATTTCCCGTCACAAAAGTTTTAGTATCCAAATTTTTGGGAGTTTCATTCTCATGTGTTTTGCTATCCTCACTCCCACCTTTAGCAATAACAAATTCAGTGATGATAGGAACTAAGCAAGAAAACAACCAAACGAAATGTCTTTGTGTTTTCTGATTTTTAGAGAAGTGGAGGGAGATGAAAAAGAGAGGCAAATAAAAAGTAGAGAAAGTAGATGATAGTTTGAGTGTAGGTACTTGTAGGTATTTGATGATGTCTCCCCGGCAACGACGTCAGAAATTCTTTCTGCTACTTGTGAGCTTCATTGGAATCATTCCCAAAGAGGAAGTGTGAAGCAATATAGTAGCTGATAAGTATTTACCTAAGTGAGAACCAAGGTTATTGAACCAATAGGAGAACCACGCAAATACTAGTGAACAACATGTGCACACAGAAAAGCAAATACTTGCACCCAACTCGGGCAAAAGGGTCGTCAATCCCATTGAGCTCGTTACTTGCAAGGATTAAATCTAATAGTGGTAGATAGATAAAAGAAAAGTAAATAAATTGCAGCAAGGTATTTTTGGTTTTAGTAATGTGATTAAAGTAGACCGGGGGCATAGTTTTCACTAGAGGATTCTCTCTTGAAACAATAGCATACGATGGGTAGACACATTACAATTGGGCAATTGATAGAAAAGCGCATAGTTATGATGTTATTCATGGCAATGATCATGTATATAAGAATCACATCAGTGACAAGTATAGACCGACTCCTGCCTGCATCTACTACTATTACTCCACCAATCGACCGACTCATGCCTGCATCTATGGTATTAAGTTCATAACAAACAGAGTAACGGTTTAAGCGAGATGACATGATGTAGATATAGAATAAAACCGAGCAATATGATTACACCCCGTCGTTTTATCCTTAATGGCAACTGTACAAATACGTGCCTCGCCACCCCTTCTGTCACTGGATGAGTACACCGCAAGATTGAACCCATTAAAAGCAACTTTCCACTAAAGATAAATCAATCTAGCTGGCCAAACCAAACGAATAGATTGGAGAGAAATACAAAGCTATAACAATCGTGCATAGTAAAGTTTAGAAAAGACTCAATTACTTTCAATGAATAATCTGATCATAAACCCACAATTCATCGGATTCCAACAAACACACCGCAAAAGAAGATTACATCGGATAGAACTCCATGGAGATCATGGAGAACATTGTATTAAAGATCAAAGAGAGAGACTAAGCCATCTAGCTACTAGCTACGGGCCCGTAGGTCTGTGGTGAACTACTCACACATCATCGGAAGGGCGGCAAGGTTGATGTGGAAGTCCTCCGTGATCGATTCCCCCTCTGGTAGAGTACCGGAAAAGGCCTCCAGATGGGATCGTGGAAGAAAAGAAGCTTGCAGCAGGGTAAAAGTTGTTTCGGGTGGCTCTCTGGGGTTTCCCAATATTTGAGAATTTATAGAAGTGGAATTAGGTCAGACGGAGCCAGTAGAGCCCACAAGGTTACAGGGCGCGCCTACCCCCTGGGCACGCCCTGTTGCCTTGCCGTCTTCACGCTTCTCGTATGGTCTCGTCCCGAAGCTTCTAGGATCTCTTTTGTCCAGAAAAGATCGTCAAAAAGTTTCGTAGCGTTTGGACTCCATTTGGTACAGATTTCCTGGAGAACCAAAAACAAGCAGAAAACAACAACTTGCACTAGGCATTGAGTTAATAGGTTAGTCCCATAAATTGATATAAAATGGTATAAGAAATATCCAAGATTGATAATATAATAGCATGAAACAATAAAAAAAATAGATACGTTGGAGACGTATAAACGACGTCCACCGCCGCGAGGGCTGCCGCCACCTCCCTCGCCTGCTGCCTCGCACGGCAGGTGCGTTGGACGACGCCCATGGTGCATCCATGGCCTCGACACGCCAATGGAGGGGTTGCGCGTCCGCCACCGTGTTCAGACGCCAGACATACCGCCCCGCCTTCGGTGAGGTAGCGATGGCACACCTAGCGCCGGATCCATGCACCATTTGGGCGGACGGAATGGATTCCCGACGGAAGGAGTCCGAGCTCTGCCTCGCACAGGCCTCCTCCCGGGAGCGGCAGAGCACAAGCCGGACGACCAAATCCTCCTCGGGGCCGCGTGGTCAACGGATCTAGAGGTGCAGGACTCGGATCCGCTTCCCGACATGCCAGGGACGGCCGGAGATCGCCATACGGGAGCTTGGGTGGCGGAGGAGAGTGGAGGGGAGTGGAGTGAAGTGATTAGGGTTTGGTCGGCGAGTGGACGGAGAGGAATATATGTGGGGTCGGGTGGGCCAGCGTGGAACGGGTCCGACGTGCCGGACGCGCCCGAGGGCCCTCATATCCGTCCCAGAATTGGGCTAGATATGTGAGGTGCCGGTCAGTCTGGGCGTTTGAGACCCGTTTGAAGCGTCTGTCTAAATCGAATTTTTGTGATCGGACCATCCACACACGCGTTTGAGACGGATTTGAGGTGCCTCTTAGGAGTTAAGTTTTAGGTGGGGTCGTTTGCGCAGATAAAGGACAGGAGAAGGGCAAGAGATGCCCTCATTGCCTCTCTCCTTCTCCGGCCTCCACGACCTTTTTAGCCTGAAGGCACGCACAACCCTTCCTGCTGCACAGACACATACTCCGGCGGTCCGGCCTCTTTCTTTCTCACCCATCAGTCAGGCCGCGCGTCACCACCTTTCTCATCTGCGCTCGGAATAGCCGGTCATGATGAGCAGCAGGCTAAGCGGCGGCACGATGGCACCGGTTAGCGACATGACCGACTTCGGTTACGCTCCCATGCAGTCCTACCCCAACTTTGAGCCGGCCGGCATGGTCATGCCCGGGGACCGGCAGCCGCCCTTCCAGCACCACCACCTCTACGACAGCCTCGACTTCAACGCCGCTGCATTCTCGTTCCAAGACCCGGTCGCGCTCTTCTCCAGCGGCTCGGCGTTCAGTAACCAGCTCCAGCAGCCGTTCCTCCAGACGCAGGTCAGCATGCCGACGATGGCGTCGTCGTCGCTGCTGCAGGCGCCGATGATGACCCTTCCGGGTATGCTGACGTCTTCCTCGGCGTCGCCGGTGGACGCATACACCTTCGGTGGCGGCGGCAGTGCTGGGTTCCTGAAGCGAGAGGAGGGTGGCCCCTTCTCGGACGTCGGCGGTGGGGGGAGGATCGGGCTGAACCTCGGCCGCAGGACATACTTTTCCCCGGCGGACGTGCTGGCCGTGGACCGCCTGCTGATGCGCTCCCGCTTCGGCGGAGCCGGCGCAATGGGCATGCTGGGGCTGGGGCTCGGCGCCGCCGCCCACCAGCACCAGACCCCGCGGTGCCAGGCTGAGGGCTGCAAGGCCGACCTGTCCGCCGCCAAGCACTACCACCGCCGCCACAAGGTCTGCGAGTACCACGCCAAGGCCGCCACAGTCGCCGCCTCTGGCAAGCAGCAGCGCTTCTGCCAACAATGCAGCCGGTACGTACGTTTATCCTTTGGCATGGGTGGATCATTGATGCATGCGAAGAATCAGCATTAGAAAGGCTGCGAGCTTTCGATCTAGTGGCACAGACGCTAGCAGCTATATGCACTGATCATATCATGTCAATATGTCATATATCAGAAATGACTCGCATCAGATCAGATCTTGTTCCTCTGAGCGTATCGGCATCTGCATCCCATTGTCCAATGTACCACTAGCACGCACATCTTGGCGTTGCAATGGTGTTCGATCAGATACCTAAACCTACTCTGTACAGACTGCAGATACATGACGTGTAGGAGTATTACATACATTGGTACACATATATATACCCCAAGATCCGGTTCTGTGAATAATTGTTTCCTGTTTGGGTACGTTTGTTGGGCTAGGTTTCATGTGCTCGCTGAGTTTGACGAGGCCAAGAGGAGCTGCCGGAAGCGGCTCACGGAGCACAACCGGCGCCGCCGAAAGCCCGCCGGCGCGCAGGGCAAGGACTCGCCGCCGCCTTCCAAGAAGGCAGACGCTAGCATCACCAGCTCATACACCGGCGATCACAGGAGTAAGACCAGTCCTTTGATACAAGTTAGACATAAACACTGGATATATCCTGATTATTGACTTTTTTAAAGCATGATCAGTTCAAGAAGTTGGCCCAGTAATTAAGCTAGCTAGCATAAAACCTCCCGAAACTTTGTCATGGTTTAGCGAGTATTTTAATGATGTATACCAATTTAAGAACAACAACAAAAACTGTTTGCGTAATTCTCAACTGTCCGCAATTTTCATAAATCTAGTTATCTTGAAATGGTACATCACTAGGCTAGCCCAATAATGTAGCATCTTAAGTGTATAACTGAAGCAACATATATACAACTGCAGTTTTGGCGGTGCACTTGGCTGCAGCACACACCGGTAATTCTATGTGCCAGCAAGCACGTTGTTACAACGTTCGGTTGGATAGAAAGTAGTAGTAGTACACAACATGGCATACCTAGATGCTACTTCTACATTTTGGTTGGTCGATCTGACGTAGTACGTAACTACTAGGAGTACCGCTCAGCTCAATTAACATGATGTGCATACGTATGGCGTCAAAACGTCTTATACATACGTAGGTGTACTATCGTACTATACACTAGACGGTAGGTGCAACTCCTGCTACATACATGTGGCAGTCACATCTTGCCGTCTTGTCTGACGCCGTGACGTGTATATGATCAGCCAACAAGTCGACGACGGGGGCGGCCTTCTCACCGAGCGCCAGTGGCTTCAGCTGCCTTCAGCAGCAGCAGCAGCAGCAGCAGCATGAGATCGACAACGGCGGCCAGTCGAGCAACGCCACGCCGACGAACCTGTCCCTGGCGGCGCCACCGCCACCACCGCCGCCTCAAGACGACGCTGGCTTCGGCGCCGGCCTTGACACCATGCTGCTGATCCAGCAGCAAGGGCCCGATGAGCAGGAGGATGAGCAGCAGCAGCAGCAGCATTTCATGATGACCTCGCTCGTGCAGTCGCATCGCCAGCAGCAGCAGCAGGGCGACAGGGGCAACATCTTGTCGTGCTCGACGACGTCGCCATCGGATCAGCGTCGCCACCAGAACGACGGCGACAGCTGCTGCAACGGCAACAGCATGCAGCATTTCTTTGAGGTGGAGTTCATGTAGTTCGATGCATGCATCCATTGCATGAATGAACCTGACCTGGCCTAGCCTAGAGGTGGTTTGACTGCATTATCGTGAGGTGTGTGTGCATGAGGTGAAAGAGAAAACAAGCTGGTTGCATGAACTAGGCTGGGCATATGGAGTATAGCTAGTAGGGTACGTAGGCGTGCAGCCTTTTTCTTTCCCGATTTAATTTCCTGACCTTTTTCTGCTTGCTGTGTTTTTAATTGTACTTTTCTTATACAATGGGCAATAGTGTATGTACTACTGCTTGCTTTTCTTTTTGGTATAATGTAATTATGTTAGTATGCATGCTAACACTATATGTTAGCCTCCTCTTCTTGATAAGCCATGTTTTGTTTCTTTACTAGTATGCATGTTATTGCAAACTTGTTGAGGATTCTAATGGTTATAATATATGTTATTACAAAGCCATACTGACAGCTATATGTTGTTGCAAAGTGTATACTCCCTTCGGTTGGGTTTATAAGTCTGACATGAGTTTTTAGGTCTTCATTTTGACTAGAAAACATGTATAGTATCTTACAAAAAAAATATTTGGATTCGTCGTCAAATGAAGTGTCTAACCATATAATTTTTGTGGCATATTATACATGGTTCATTAGTCAAATCAAAGACCCAAAAACCTGTACCCGACTAATAAACCCAACCAGAGGAGTTATCCGTTACAAAGAAGTCAAAAACATATAAAACATTAGTACAAAAGATTACATAAAATACTTGTCATTGTAAGTACTATTGTTATAAGTTATAACATTGTTACACACAAAAATTATTGTTATACTAACATCCAAATCAGCAAAAGAAAGCCCATGCAATCATCTTCACACTTCCCCATGAAGCAAGGACCTCGTGGTGTTTCAAGTATAGATCCTGCCATTGATATAGAGGGTGCTTGGATCCAAGGGACTTATTTTAGTCTGACTAAAAATAGTCTTTTTAAGAGGCTAAAGTTCCAAGCACCCCTGACTAAAGAGGAGCTAAAACTAGTCTTGACACTAAAAAATTTTAGTCAGAGGTACCCCTACTATAATATGGATTAGTCCTCTCTCCTCATTTGACTCCCCTCCTTTAACACATGCGAATTCTGGATTGGAGGGTTTGGAGGATAATAAATGCTCATCTAAGTACGCGTGCGTGATTTTAGTCCCTTTAGTATTTGGATCCAAGCATGGGTGAGGCTAATAAGTTTTAGTCCCACTACTTTTAGTCATGAGACTAAAACGTATCCAAGCATCCTCATAGTACTGTACATTCTTTAACAAAATGTCTAGTTTCCCGCAAAAAAAAGAAAAAACCATGCAGTGTGAAATTGAGCAGAACATTCAAAGCATATTTATAGACATTTACTCACTGGTAATTCCCACTCCAAGTCAGTACATTTACCTAGCAACAATATGTCTGCAGTTAACAGCAGTGAATCTGAACGGAAATTAAAAGAAGATCTATGCGTGATCTTTGCCTGGTAATTAGCGATTCTGCGTATTAAAATGTGGGGGACCGCCGCGCATTTACTGCCTGTATGCCGTAGGAATTTTTTATGCATGAATTTCGACGGGAATTAAAGATGAAGTACGTTCATGGGGGCCATGCATTCGGCTGGGATCCCACCATAGCGCGCTTTCTGCGTTGATGTAAGAGATGACTTTTGATTCCGGAACAAAAGGACAGATGATTTTGGTCAGTGAAATATCCGACCCTACCCTTGTTAAAAAAGATGCTCGGCAGAGATCAGCTGGTAAAAAAAATTCCCGATGCACAGCTCAGATGAATTTTTTTTTTTGCAAAAAGAATGAGCTCAGATGAATTTTAACAAGTGAATTACAAAGGTGAGCAACTAATTCAGAACATTGTCCTCTAGAGCTGGCCGCCATGTATTGTTGGAGCGGACAGAGAGAAGCTTTTGTGCTCCTAGTGCCAGATATAAACAGGTGCATGTAGCGTGTTTTTTTTCTTTTTAGAAAAAGAGGATGACCCCGGCCTCTGCATCTGGGAGATGCATACGGCCACTTTATTGATTATTCTCGAGGACCGTACAAAGTATTACAATAATGTGTCTGAATCCATCATTTTGGCAACATATACCGCTACTCCTATCCAATATGATGAGGGGTGCTAGCTGGGCCACTACCCAAACCACTCACCTAAGCCTAACATCAAAAGCCGAAAGCCGAAACTCATTCGGAAGCCCCAGCCGAACCACATACTGGGTCTGGGGCACAATCCGGTCAGGAAGGTGCATGTAGCGTGTGTGTGTGGGTCTTTCATTTCGGCAAAGAATTTGTGTAGGCTTAACGAACCTACACTTACCTTTGCCTGAAGCGAAATCTGGCGAGCATATGTGTACGTGGTACGTATAATTAGTTACGTAGGTCATGAATGCATGAGTGAATGGGCTAGCCGACCGTATGCAGAATCTCTACTGGCCTACTCGCAACTGGCAAAGTCTAAGCTGTAGCTGTTGCTTGTTCGGGTTTTTGTCGGGGATGGGTTCTGGGGCAAACGCAAAATCAGCTGCAGCGATCTGGGGCTTCTGTATGCATGCGGCCACCTTTAATTTTTGTCCTCGAAGGAGCACACACTTTCTGATTTAGACCAAATTATGGTTGTTCGAAGTTTGTATAAATCTTGGTCACCTGAAATTGCAGTGTATAAATTAACTATGTTTTTTAGCAAAAAAATATGATAATGTTAACGAGCTCACGGTCGCTTGGAGAGGGGTGGCAAGCGAACGTCGTTTGATGGCAGTTTAAGTGTGAATAAAAATTAAACGGCGTCAGTTTTAAAAAAAAAACGCCTTCTCTGAAGGAACTGCCATGTTGCTGTGAAGAAACTGTTACCCCCCTCACAACTAAAAATGCCACCTAAAACTTTCGCGTGTGTGACACTCCCGGGCAAACGATCGCCAGTTATGAGCATCCAAAAATTAATCGAATACTTTTAGTTTGCAAGGAACCTTTTTTTAAACACAGTACAACCGCATACATACACACAGACACTCATCTCTATAAATGCACGCACGCACACCCTACCCATATGAGCACGTCCGATCGACTGAGCCAGCATATGAACTTGAGATTGACGAAGTTGATGTCTACGCCTACTACTGCCGGAGGGTCTGAAATCAATGAAAGTTAAGATTGACGAAGCCGGCATGAACATCTCCTATCGTCGGAGGGCCTGAAATAAATCCAGGAAAATAAAACCACTAATGCCAAGTCTAGGACTTGACCCCTAGTGGGTGGGTTCCACCACAAGGAACCTAACCATCTGAAGCATGCTCAGTTCGCAGTTTGCAAGGAACTTGACAGACTGATGTAGATACAGTTGATCCAAAGCATACTCGCAGAGGCTCCTTTCCTTCCCAAACCCTAGGCGGCTAGGGAAAACTCCCCCCTCCAGACTTCACCGGCGAGCTTGTAGATTCGCCTCCCATTGGGCTGCTGTCGGTGCTAAATCCGACATATGTCGAGGTAGGGGGTTCTAAGTTAGGCGTTTTGGAGCGATGATAACATGGACACAGGATTTTACCCAGGTTCGGGCTCTCTCGAAGGGATAATACCCTACGTCCTGTTTTTAATTGTATTGATATGGTGGATAATACATAGTACAGGTATCTACCACGAGATTGTTGTATATGATTTCAATGATCTATTGTCTAGCCTGGCCATGGTTTATATAATGCACCGGAGGCCTGGGGTTTAGAAGAGTCCTCGTCTTGTGTGCCAAGTCTTGTGGAGTCTTCCTTGTATACGTCATAGGCTGTCCGAAGTGGCCCATTAGTGAACCGCCATGGGGGTCCTCGGCCCAACCCACCTGGTCCGGAGACGACGTGGTGAGTACCCCCTAGTCTAGAACTCCATCAGTAGCCCCTTGAACCGGTCTTCGTCTTTGATCAGAAGCCGCCGTGGGACGCTCCTCGGTTCTTCCAAATTGTTCTTCGTCTTCGGTCGTCAGTCTTGAAAGCTGGTTCAACAAATCTTCCCGTCTTTGATCTTGAGGATTGCCGAAGTGTATCCTAAAATCTCAGACGTCGGGCGAGGAGCCCCTTTAATTTCTTGGCTTTTGTTGATGCCTTGTTAGTTTTAAGCCACATCTCGGGTTTCGAATTTTTCCCATGCGGTGGTGCCCTCTTGCATCCGAGCTCCAATGACATATTGTATTCGATGTATCTTTTAGCAGCCGAGCTCCAACGTCGGTCTGCATCCGAGGTGTCATAAATTACCCACATCTTTAAAAAGTTGAAGGATTTTAGATGATCTTAATACCGGAAAAGTCCTCTAGGGAGCTAGCCATTTGCATCCGATCTTTATGTGAACTGCTTCTGAGGTGGTGCACTACCTCGGCCGACGGCTGACTTTTTCTGGAATGTAGTTCCGATAGGTGCAATTTATTTACTGCAAATATGTATAGCCAGTAGCCCTCAAGGTGCATGTGGTCCTAAAATCCGGGATGCACCTGAAGGATAAAATAAAACCGCTAATCCCAGTAGCCCCTGAGACTCTATCGATTCGTGAAATCGGCCTGAGTATTAAGTCCTTGATTGGCAGCATACTTAGGAGCGGAAACGCAGCACACAATAGCTCCCGAGACTCAAGTTTGGTGCGGCCGACAAAACTGAGGATCGTAATATCCTCGGAATCTGTTTTGCACTTTATTTCTGCATTGAATCGTCAATGTAGTAGCCCCCGAGCCACTGGTCGGGTGGAAACACTTGATCAGGGGATCGATGTACCCCTTTAATGGCTTTTAATTGGAAAGCGCAAAGCCCACTAGCCCCCGAGCCTTAATTTGGGCACGGGTGGCCGAATTAAGGATCGACATTCTTTCGCGAATATGCAAAGCTTGCGTATCATTCCATTGATAGAAGGAGTAAGAACGAGTACAAGATGTGGTACAACACATGACACGGATGCAAGGGCATGAACATGGTGCCCAAAGCAGAGAGACATGGGATGCTCAGCCCAAATGAAGAAAAAAACAAAGCTAAGCTCGCCATCCTGGGAAGTAGCCCTAACCAACAACACGACGACCAACATCTCCAGATCCAGAACCGAGGACGCTTGTAGCGATCCGACCTCAGACGGTCAAATCTCTGTGCATAAGTGTCATCCCTGGATCGGTAATGCTGACACACACAGTACTTGAAGGATTTATAACAGAGTTCAATCACACACTTATTACATCGAAATGTCTCAAAAGAGAACTTATTACAATAATATGGTTGAAGGCCATCTAAATAAGATAACTGCGGAAGCATCGAGGGTAAATGAGTCCATCAACTCCAACGGCACAGCTGAGTGCACGACAACGACCTAGCGCACCTTACTCTTCGTTTGAAAAGTCTACAACATAATACGTTGCAGCCCGAAACGGACCCGCACATAGAATATGCTGGCAAAATAACACTATAGAGCAATGAACAAGATAACTACTATCACTACATGCATATTTGGCTGGTGGAGGCTCTATGGTTATTATGTTTGCGTAAAGCCAATTTTTCCCTACTGCAAAGGAATATATTTTATTCAACTAACAAGTTGGTTGATAAATATTGAGAAGGTTCCTCCAACTCAATCCCAAATTAAGCACTAATTAACATCCCAACAAAATTAATTAAGAGTGATGAGATCAAACCAATAATTCAAATACAAGATACTCAAGATGTCCATAACCGGGGACACGGCTAACCATGATTAGTTTGTACACTCTGCAGAGGTTTGCACACTTTTTCCCACGAGACTCGATCTCCTCCGTTGAATTTCTTGCACTGCATGATGTTTGAGAAACGGATGACCGAGACACAGTCTTTCCAAAGAGGTCCCCTTAACCGATAGAAAGGCCGGTACACCTACTATCCCCTACATCTGCTAGCCCATCATGGAAAGGTTTCACACATCTTACTAAACTATGCCAGAGCCCATAATGGCTTGTGGCTGCACACGGAAGTTTCTAGCATGAATAATCTTATGATCCCTTTGAGCCTGGATGGCGAACCATAGGATGATCACACGGGTACTCCGGGATATCCCAGGACATCTCTGGATTGCTCCAGGCACCCAGACAACCACTGGGTGCTCCAGGGTGTCTCAACCAATCCACCCAGATGTGTATTAAAGTAGCCACCTTAAGTTAACCATTAATTAACAACTCCCACATCTGTCATGGAAACACTCAGCCAATCCACGTCTACAAGCATAGCATAGCAGTATAAGCATAACGTATAAGTAACTCCCGAGGTTTGCAATAAAAGACAGTAGGTTATACCTCATCAACTACTTCCCAATACCCACATGTTATCAAATCCTACTCATGCAATGTTTGAGGGTTGAAACAAATGCATAAAAACTGGGTAATAAAGGGGATATGATCAAAGTGTTACTTGCCTTCCTGACGATCTGAAAACCCTAGTGACTCGTAGTAGCACGCTTCGCACTCCGGAAACTCTATCGCAAACAAACAATAGCATACATAAGAACTCGAGCATAGATGCAAGGGTCAAACTCATATGAGAAAGTCCAAACTAAAAGTTCAACTGAAGAGCTTCGATTTGCAAAAAGAATCAATCGAATCGAAGCTATGAAACTCAAACTACGATCAAAAGAAGTTCGAATTCAAATCTGCTTGAAAACAAATTTTAATTTGTCAAAACCATGTTCAAGTTAATTAACTGGAAAGAGGGGTTCGAGATGAAGATTTTTGCGTTGATTTCACTAGATTTGGACAAACGAGCAAAAAGTTGCGCGGGTTTAAAGATCAGGGGCTAATCTGCGATAAAAATAATCGCGGATAGGTCCCTGGCCGAAAATAAAATAAAATAAAAACACTAACGAACGAACGTTCGCTAACAGAACCAAACGAACGAATTCGTTCGTTAACAGAACCTAACGGATGAACGCTCGCTAATTAGCGAACCCAAAAACAAAATCGATCTAAACCGAAAACCAAGAAAAACGAAACGAACCGGGGCGGTTTTTACGGGTTCACGATGAAAAACCGGCCGGTCGGCGGCGGCGGGATCCGGCGAACGGCGCGGGCGGCTCCGGTGGCGGCGCGGTGGGGCGGCGGCGTCGGCGGCGAGCAGCGGCGTGGTGGCGGCGGCGGCGGCAGCAACAGCGGTGGCGAGTAGCGGCGGCGCAGCGCGGCTTGGTAGGCGGCGGGGTCGGCGGCTCGGGGTGGAGAGGGCGGCGGGGCCTCGGCCCTATTTAAAGAGGCCGGGGGGCGGCGGCTTGCGCGAGGGGCCGGCACGGCGGCGACTAACGGCGGCGCGGCGCGGCTTGGGAGGCGGCGGGGTCGGCGGCTCGGGGTGGAGAGGGCGACGGGGCCTCGGCCCTATTTAAAGAGGTCGGGGGCGGCGGCTTGCGCGAGGGGCCGGCGCGGGGTGGAGTCCGGCTCGGACTCCCCCTCGGCGTCCGTGCGGCGCACGGCGGCAGGGAAGGCGGCGGCGCTGCGGGCTTTGGCCCGACTCGGCTGATCTTCGGCCGAGTCGGGCGAGAATTTTTTTAAAATAGATTCTGCCGAGAAAAATCCTAATAAAATATAAAAAATCTAAAAAATGCCAAAAACAATTTTCATCGTCTAAATAAAATATTTAGAACGAAGTGAACATTTTTCCGGCCTAACAATGCATATTTTTCTAATCCAAATAAAATAGCATATAAAATCCAAATAAAATATTTATTTGAATTTAGTTTTTTTCCTCCAATATTCCTCTCTTTTGAAGAAGTCATATAACTCCTCTCTTTTATTTTTAATATTGGAAATAATTGGAAAGAAAATTATTAAAACCAAATTGATCCTCTTTTCAAATTTGAGAAAATTCAAATATGAAAATAAACGAAATCCCCAACTCTCTCCTTGGGTCCTTGAGTTGCTTAAGATTTCTAGGATCACAACCAAAATGCAAATAAAATATGATATGCATATGATGACCTATGTATAACATCCAAATTGAAAATTGGGATGTTACAACGCTACGAGCAACCAAGACAACGCCTTCACGAAGGAGACCGACGCTGAGACGCCGTCGCCGTCCAATCCGGATAACTGGACCTAGGGTTTCCCCTGATGCTCGAAGAGGGGCACAAACATCAGCCGTGACAACGCCTCCAAGGAGGGGACGACACCCTCAGGTGTCCCTGCTGCCAGCAAAAGATGCAGGGCTTTCGCCCTGGCCAGAGTCCGAGCAATCCCAAGCCAACGAAGCACAAATCGTCGAAGAAGAAGTCAGGGAAAGGCCTGAACCACGACCACGGGAATGGGAGTGACGCTGGACACGCGAGCAAGGAAGCGGCCGAGGGACGGGCGGGGCAGAGAGGTGGGGCGGCCGAGCGGCTGGGCGGAATGAAAGGCGGTGGAGGATGCGACGGTGGCCCGGGGCCTGAGCGAGCCAAGATCCGGAGGGTGGCGCAGATCTGGGTCACCGGGACCGAAGCAGCAAGGATCGACATTTGTTTGACACAATTTTTTGTAATGTTTGACAAAGATTTCTCGGCAACAATGGCCCTAGCGGGCGCACGGCTACGGAGTAGGGGGCATACATGTGCACATGGGGCTCGGCCGGGAGCAGCAGCGGCATGGCCGGGGACGCGGCAGGGGCGCATAGGGGCACGGGTGAGGGAGTCCTGGATTAAGGGGTCCTCGGGTGTCCGGACTACGTAACGTGGGCCGGACTGTTGGGCCGTGAAGATACAAGATAGAAGACTCTCTCCCGTGTCCGGATAGGACTCTCCTTGGCGTGGACGGCAAGCTTGGCGTCCGGATATGAAGATTCCTTTCTCTGTAACCGACTTTGTACAACCCTAGTCCCCTCCGGTGTCTATATAAACCGGAGGGCTTAGTCCATATAGGCAATCATAATCATACATGCTAGACTTCTAGGGTTTTAGCCATTACGATCTCGTGGTAGATCAACTCTTGTAATACTCATATTCATCAAGATCAATCAAGCAGGAAGTAGGGTATTACCTCCATCGAGAGGGCCCGAACCTGGGTAAACATCGTGTCCCCCGTCTCCTGTTACCATCGACCTTAGACGCACAGTTCGGGACCCCCTACCCGAGATCCGCCGATTTTGACACCTACATTGGTGCTTTCATTGAGAGTTCCGCTGCGTCGTCTCCAAGAGGTTCGATGGCCCCGTCAATCATCTACAACAATGCTGTCCAAGGGGAAGTCTTCCTCCCCGGACAGATCTTCGTATTCGGCGGCTTCGCACTGCAGGCCAACTCGTTTGGTCATCTAGAGCAGATCGACAGCTACGCCCTTGGCCATCAGGTCAGATTCGGAAGCTTGAACTACGTCGCTGATATCCGCGGAGACTTGATCTTCGATGGATTCGAGACCACGGCAGCCGCTCCCTGCCACTGCGATGAACATGACTTAAATCTGTCATCGGACCATACCCAGGAGATAGGGCATGTAACTGCTCTGGCCCTAGATCCGGAGCAGATCGCGCCATCCGAGGACGGGAAGCTCAACCCCGCCACGGAAGCCGCAGACTCAGCGGCGTCGGAGCCGCACACAGACCCAACCTCGAGTGGAATCTGTGCCACCAGAACCTCGGACTCGTTTCCAGCTACAGGTTCCGAACCACGTGCGTCCGCATACGTCGAGCTTGATTGGTCGTCGATCACCGAATTCAGCTCCGCGGACATCTTCCAGCACTCACCTTTAGGCGATGTGCTAAACTCATTAAAAACACTCTCCTTAGCGGGGGGACTCACAGCCGAATTATATCCGGTTCGAACTGGAGGCTGATGACGGAGAATTTTGCTTCCCACCTACCGCCCACTTCATAGCCACTATCGAAGACTTAACCGACATGCTCAATTACGGCTTCGAAGACATCGACGGTATGGACGACGATGCCGAGGAGGAGCAGGGCGTAAACCCGCCGTTTACCGGGCGCTGGACGACCACTTCTTCGCACGACGTGTACATGGTGGATACACCTAAAGAGAACAATGGCGATAACGAGAAGGATCCAGTCGACGATAGACCTCCCGAGACACAGCAAAAACACCGACGTCAGCGGCGCCGCTCTAAATCACGCTATGGAAAAGATAGCAATACCGGCACGAGAGAAAAAAATACTCTGGACGATGCCGAAGACAAGGAATACCCCGTTGAGCCAACCTCCGAACAGGACGAGCGGGAGGACGGGCGAGTCAGCCCTGATGAACAGGCCGTAAACGAAGACTCGGAGGACAGTAATTATCTTCCACTCTCCGAGGATGAGGTGAGCCTCGACAACGAGGATTTCATCGTGCCCGAGGAACCTCTCGAGCAGGAGTGCTTTAAGCGCCGGCTAATAGCCATTGCGAGGAGCCTGAAAAAGAAGCAGCAGCAGCTTCAAGCTGATTAAGACTTGCTCAACGACAGATGGACTAATGTCCTGGCAGCCGAGGAACACGGCCTTGGTCGCCCAACTAAAAGTTACCCGAATCGCAAATTGTTACCTTAATTCGATGATGAGGCGTTGGAGCCCGTACCATCAGTGTGTAATACGGCTGACCGACCACCACGTGGCCGGGATAAAGCGACACCTCAAGCCGAACACCAGCCCGTCGTACCTCACCGTAGAGGCAGAGATAAAACAGTTTGGGGTTATACATATGACCTGCGGCAGGACCTAAAGACCAGAACTGGTCAGACCAGATCGATCTACGGATCACGGGGGCGTGCCCTGACGCGCGACGGCGACCATTTTGCTGGACATGACAAACATAACCACGCCCGGGCCGAAAATCGCAGACCGACTACATCCGAACTACGTCGCGACTTGGCCCGATACAGAGGCGCCGCACATCTCCTTTGCTTCACTGACAAAGTAATGGAGCATGAATTCCCGGAAGGGTTTAAACCCGTGAATATTGAATCATATGATGGAACAACAGAGCCCGCGGTATGGATTGAGGATTTTCTTCTCCATATTCATATGGCCCGTGGTGATGACCTTCACACCATCAAATACCTCCCGCTAAAACTCATAGGGCCAGCTCGGCACTGGTTAAACAGTCTGCCTGAAAACTCTATTGGCAGTCGGGAGAACTTGGAAGACGCCTTCCGCGACAACTTCCAAGGCACATACGTACGACCTCCAGATACCGATGACTTACGTCACATAGTTCAAAAGCCCGGAGAGTCAGCCAGGAAATTCTAGACCAGGTTCCTAACTAAAAAGAACTAGATCATCGACTGTCCGGATGCCGAAGCCCTAGCGGCCTTTAAGCATAACGCCCGTGACGAATGGCCCGCCTGTCACCTCGGCCAAGAAAAGTCGTAGTCCATGGCAGCCCTCACGGCACTCATGACCCGTTTTTGTGCAGGCGGGGATAGCTGGCTAGCCCGTAGCAATAACACTGCAAGCAAAGCTGGCACCTTTGAGACCAAAAACAGCAACGGCAAGCCCCGACGCAACAGGCACAAGCGTCGAAGCAACGGTGACAATGCCGACGACACAACGGTCAATGCCGGATTCAGCGGCTCAGTCCGGCCAGCGGAAGAAGCCATATAAAAGAAACAATCCGGGCCCATCCAGCTTGGACCGCATACTCGACCGTCCATGCTAGATCCATGGCACCCCAGACAAACCAGCCAATCACACCAACAGAGAATGTTGGGTTTTTAAACAGGCCGGCAAATTCAATGCCGAAAACACAGGGAGACAGAAGAAGTCTCCCCCCTCCAAGTTAAAACAGTGAACATGATATATGCTACCCATATCCCCAAGAGGGAGCGCAAACACGCGCTCAGTGACGTCTATGCGATGGAGCCAGTCGCCCCAAAGTTCAACCCATGGACTTCCTGTCCGATCACTTTCGATCGCAGGGACCATCTGACTAGTATCCGTCATGGCGGTTCAGCCGCACTAGTCCTCGACCCAATCATCAATGGATTCCATCTCACGCGAGTCCTCATGGATGGTGGTAGCAGCCTGAACCTGCTCTATCAGGATACATTGCGCAAAATGGGCATTAATCCCTCAAGGATTAAGCCCACAAAGACTACCTTTAAAGGAGTCATACCAGGTGTAGAGGCCCGCTGTACGGGCTCAATCACATTAGAGGTTGTCTTCGGATCCCCGGACAACTTCCGAAGCGAAGAGTTGATCTTCGATATCGTCCCCTTCCGCAGTGGCTAGCACGCACTACTGGGACGAACCGCATTTCCTCGATTCAATGCGGTACCACACTATGCTTATCTCAAGCTCAAGATGCCCGGACCACGCGGTGTCATAAAAGTCAATGGAAACACGAAACGCTCCCTCCGTACCGAGGAGAACACCGCTGCTTTAGCAGCAGAAGTACAGAGCGGCCTTCTCAAGAAGAACCTTAATTCGACGGCCAAGCTCCCGGACACTGTCAAACGAGTCCGGACTACTACGCAGCAGGACAGCCCAGCTCATGAAGAGCTCGACTAGCAATTCGGCCTCTGTCCCAGTCCCGACCAAGTGGCGGCGTTCGTACCGCGCGTACATAACTACGCACTCAAAATACCATGGGCATAGATGGAGGCATAACTAGATTGTGATCCATAATACGGCTCGACCCCTCCCTGGACACACATACTTTCACTTTTTCTTTTTTATCCTTTTCAGGTTTCTTTTCCACAGGTTTTTCTAACGAGCTGATCACCGGTCCTTTCGAAAGGATAGACACACCAAGACAGCAAGAAGCACTGACGTATAAGGAAATTTCTAGGTGGTCTCTTTAACGATCACTCTACCTGTTTTCAGGACCCGCACGCAGCTCTCTCTTGGTTGTGGCATGTTAAATAGCCCTGTTGCTTATTGCACTACTTGTACAAATAAGCTTTGATGTATTAATCAAACTATAATGGAAACAGTTTGCAGCCCAACTTCTGCGGCACTAGCTTGCTACCTCTCATTTTTTATATTGTTATCAAATTGCACCCGTACATTTTGGTACGCTTTAATCTGCCAGGGGCTTCATTGTGCCCCATAATACGGCAACAAAGTCCGAACACTTTTTACAGTATAGTTCGGCACCCAAAATTTAGCATTATATGCATTGGCTCCAAATCATGTCTTTAGTCAATAGTTGGGTTGCCCGGCTCTTGTGCTTACTACCTTACGTTCCGCTATATCGGCTAGGGTAGTAAAGGGAGAACTACTGTGATTGTGTCCTAGTTTATCCGGATGAGCACCTCAGTAGAGAAAGCCGAAAACTGACTGTCATGATGTGGCATGAGCCGGTCAGCTCTTCGGAGGTTTCAAATCTTTAGCGATTTTTTCCGCATTACGTGATGTATCGGTTCTTACCCGATCAGGCATTTACAGCACCCTAGTTCGGATACTAGGGGCTGCGCCTAAATTTTTGTTGTCAAACTCCTATGGCTAAGTGAGGGTGATAAAGCCAAAATAGTCTGATTGTCTGGTTCGTTGCGCTAAATACCTCCTTCAAGGACCAAGCAATTGGATCAAGAGTGTTTAGATTCCATCCCGAACACCCCCGTACTACTTACGTGGGGGCTGAAGCCGACGACTGGCCAACTCTCAGATTTCATAAACACGGCCGCACAGGAGGGAAAATTTTAACACGCCTTATATTACATAATCGAATTTGTTTCATAATACAGGGCGAGATAACATAAATATATTCATTCAAAGATTACATCTTTCGCACATTGCTCCGCTACAATGCGGGATCCCTCCAGGACATCGCTAAAATATCGCTCGGGCGTGCGGTGCTCCTTGCCCTCGGGCGGTTCCTCGGTCGGGAGCTTGACGGTGTTCATCTTCGCCCACTACACCTTGACGTGGGCGAAGGCCATCCATGCACCCTCGATGCAGACCGATCGCTTGATAACGTCAAGCCGGGGGCAGGCACTGACCAGCCGCTTCACGAGCCCGAAGTAGCTGCTGGGTATAGCTTCGGCAGGCCACAACCGGATTATTAAATCCTTCATGGCTAGTTCGGCCACCCTATGCAGTTCGACCAGCTGTTTTAGCTGATCGCTAAAGGGCACCGGATGTTCTGGCGCAAGGTATTGCGACCAGAACAACTTCTCCGTTGAGCTCCCCTCTTCGGCTCGGAAGAACTCCGCAGCGTCAGAAACACTGCGTGGCAGATCCGCAAACGCCCCTGGGCAACTCCAAATCCGGGTTAGTAAGAGATACCTCTTCTTCACATACTTGCTTTGCATAATAAAAGCCTTACCCGCTGATGTCTACTACACAACCTTCTTCTTGTAGACGTTGTTGGGCCTCCAAGTGCAGAGGTTTGTAGGACAGTAGCAAATTTCCCTCAAGTGGATGACCTAAGGTTTATCAATCCGTGGGAGGCGTAGGATGAAGATGGTCTCTCTCAAGCAACCCTGCAACCAAATAACAAAGAGTCTCTTGTGTCCCCAACACACCCAATACAATGGTAAATTGTATAGGTGCACTAGTTCGGCGAAGAGATGGTGATACAAGTGCAATATGGATGGTAGATATAGGTTTTTGTAATCTGAAAATATAAAAACAGAAAGGTAACTAATGATAAAAGTGAGCGTAAACGGTATTGCAATGCTAGGAAACAAGGCCTAGGGTTCATACTTTCACTAGTGCAAGTTCTCTCAACAATAATAACATAATTGGATCATATAACTATCCCTCAACATGCAACAAAGAGTCACTCCAAAGTCACTAATAGCGGAGAACAAACAAAGAGATTATTGTAGGGTACGAAACCACCTCAAAGTAATTCTTTCCGATCAATCCATTGGGCTATTCCTATAAGTGTCACAAACAGCCCTAGAGTTCGTAGTAAAATAACACATTAAGACACGCATCAACCAAAACCCTAATGTCACCTAGATACTCCAATGTCACCTCAAGTATCCGTGGGTATGATTATACGATATGCATCACACAATCTCAAATTCATCTATTCAACCAACACATAGAACCTCAAAGAGTGCCCCAAAGTTTCTACCGGAGAGTCAAGACGAAAACGTGTGCCAACCCCTATGCATAGGTTCATGGGCGGAACCCGCAAGTTGATCACCTAAACATACATCAAGTGGATCAATAAAATACCCCATCGTCACCACGGGTATCCTACGCAAGACATACATCAAGTGTTCTCAAATCCTTAAAGACTCAGTCCGATAAGATAACTCAAAAGGGGAAACTCAATCCATTACAAGAGAGTAGAGGGGGAGAAACATCATAAGATCCAACTATAGTAGCAAAGTTTGAGATACATCAAGATCATACCACCTCAAGAACACGAGAGAGAGAGAGAGAGATCAAACACATAGCTACTGGTACATATCCTCAGCCCCGAGGGTGAACTACTCCCTCCTCGTCATGGAGAGCGCCGCGATGATGAAGATGACCACCGAAGAGAGATCCCCCCTCCGGCAGGGTGCCGAAACAGGGTCCCGATTGGTTTTTGGTGGCTATAGAGGCTTGCGGCGGCGGAACTCCCAATCTATTATGCTCCCCGGTGGTTTTAGGGTATATGGAGATATATAGGCGAAATAAGTCGGTAAGGGGAGCCACGAGGGGCCCACGAGGGTGGAGGGCGCGCCCAGGGGGGTGGGCGCGCCCCCTGCCTCGTGCTCTCCTCGTTGATCCCCTGACGTGCACTCCAAGTCTCCTGTATTGCTTTCTTTCCAAAAATAACTTTTCTGAAGGTTTCATTCCGTTTGGACTCTGTTTGATATTCCCTTTATGCGAAACACTGAAACAAGGGAAAAAACAGAAACTGGCACTGGGCTCTGGGTTAATAGGTTAGTCCCAAAAATAATATAAAAGTGCATAGTAAAGCCCATTAAACATCCAAGATGCATAATATAATAGCATGAATACTTCATAAATTATAGATACGTTGGAGACGTATCAGTATCCCCAAGCTTAATTCCTGGTCGTCCTCGAGTAGGTAAATGATAAAAGAAAGAATTTATGAAGTGTGAATGCTAGCAGGTGCATAAGTTTGATCAATGATAATTTCAATCACCTTTTCTAGCATCATTATATGTCATAACAGTAGCTCAACTCATAGAACTTTTCATGATCAAGTAACAAGCTATTCACATGTTAAAGTATAGATCATAAACTTTCTTGAAAACTAACAAACCGTGTTATTAGTCATCAAACAATTACAATTCATCTTATTTTCACAAAGAGTCTATGTCAGAGCTTTGATTTAGCAAACTCCACATACTGAACTATCATTTAGTCTTTCACAATTGCTAACACTCACGCGATATTTATGGGTTAAAAGTTTTAATCAGACACAGAGAAAGATAGGGGCTTATAGATTCTCCTCCCAACCTTTTACCTCAAGGGCAATGTCAACAATAATAGTTCATGATGCCTTACATCGAATTGGATATATATATCAGAATCTTTCCAACACGAGGTGCTTGCCAAAGGATAAAATGAGAAAAAAGGAAAGGTGAAGATCACCATGACTCTTGCATAAAAGTAAAAGATAGGCCCTTCGCAGAGGGAAGCAGAGGTTTCCATGTGCTTTTATAGTTGGATGCACAAAATCTTAATGCGAGGGAACGTCACTTTATATTGCCACTTGTGATAGGGACCTTTATTATGCAGTCCGTCGCTTTTATTTCTTCCATATCACAATGATCGTATAAAGCTTATTTTCTCCACCCTAAAATATCATACATATTTAGAGAGCAATTTTTATTGCATGCACCGATGACAACTTACTTGAAGGATCTTACTCAATCCATAGGTAGGTATGGTGGACTCTCATGGCAATACTGGTTTAAGGGATGTTTGGAAGCACAAGTAGTATCTCTACTTGGTGCAAGGAATTTGGCTAGCATGAGGAGGAAATGCAAGCTCAGCGTGTTAGGCGATCCATGACAATATACTTTATTTCCGATATAAGAAAACATAACCCATTACGTTGTCTTCCTTGTCCAACGTCAACCTTTTATCATGTCATATTTTAATGAGTGCTCACAATTACAAAAGATGTCCATGATAGTATATTTATATGTGAAATCTCTCTTCCATCAATATTCTTTCATGAATTGTTCAAGTGACCAATACAATGTTTGCTAACCTTCAATAAATTTACCACCTCTACTTATTATATGTAAAGTCATTACACCCCATGGAAAAGGCATATGAAACATATATCATTTCAGATTTATGACATTCAAATCATTCAACCATTTACTCATAGGATATAAGTGAAGCACACGAGTAAATGACAAACTACTCCAAAAAGATATAAGTGAAGATCAATGAGTAGTCAAATAATTATGTAGCTATGTGAAGACTCTCTCTCATTTAAAAATTTCAGATCTTGGTATTTTATTAAAACAGCAAGCAAAGCTAAAGAAAATAAAATGACGCTCCAAGCAAAACACATATCGTGTGGTGAATAAAAATATAGCTCCAAGTAAATTTACCGATGAACGAAGACGAAAGAGGGGATGCCTTCCGGGGCATCCCCAAGCTTAGATGCTTGGTTATCCTTGAATATTACCTTGGGGTGCCTTGGGAATCCCCAAGCTTAGGCTCTTTCCACTCCTTATTCCATAGTCCATCGAATCTTCACCCAAAACTTGAAAACTTCACAACACAAAACTCAACAGAAAACTCGTAAGCTCCGTCAGCGAAAGAAAACAAAACACCACTTCAAGGTACTGTAATGAACTCATTATTTATTTGTATTGGTGTTAAATCTACTATATTCCAACTTCTCTATGGTTTATAAACTATTTTACTAGCCATAGATTCATCAAAGTAAGCAAACAACACACGAAAAACAGAATCTGTCAAAAACAGAACAGTCTGTAGTAATCTGTAACTAACGAAACTTCTGGAACTCCAAAAATTCTAAAATAAATTGGTGCACCTGAGGAATTTTTCTAGTAATAATATGCAAAAAATAATCAACTAAATAGAACTCTCCAGTAAAAAGTTTTAGCTAATCTCGTGAGCGCTAAAGTTCTGTTTTTACAGCATGATCATAAAGACTTCACCCAAGTCTTCCCAAAGGTTCTACTTGGCACAAACACTAATTAAAACATAAAACCACATCTAAAAATAAGCTATATGGATTATTTATTACTAAAAAGAACCAAAAAAGCAAGAAACTAAAATGTAATTGGGTTGCCTCCCAACAAGCGCCAACGTTTAACGCCCCTAGCTAGGCATGACGATTTCAATGATGCTCACATAAAAGATAAGAATTGAAACATAAAGAGAGCATCATGAGGAATATGACTAGCACATTTAAGTCTAACCCACTTCCTATGCATAGGGATTTTGTGAGCAAACAACTTATGGGAACAAGAACTAACTTGCATAGGAAGGTAAAACAAGCATAACTTCAAGATTTTAAGCACATAGAGAGGAAACTTGATATTATTGCAATTCCTACAAGCATACATTCCTCCCTCATAATAACTTTCAGTAGCATCATGAATGAATTAAACAATATAACCAGCACCTAAAGCATTCTTTTCATGATCTACAAGCATAGAAATTTACTACTCTCCACACAAGCAAAATTCTTCTCATTCGGAATAGTGGGAGTATCATAAGAGACTTGAATACTATAAATTGTTTCCACATTAAATGAGTAATGTTCAGAAAAGGGTAATCATAATCATGACAAGTTTTATAAATATAATCATCACTACTCTTTATAGCATAAGTTTCATCACAATAATCATCATAAGTAGCAACTTTGTTCTCATCATAATCAATTGAAACCTCTTCCGAGATAGTGGACTCATCACTAAATAAAGTCATGACCTCTCCAAATCCACTTTCATTAATATTATATGATTCAACATCCTCCAAAATAGTGGGATCATTACTTCCTAAAGTTGACACTCTTCCAAACCCACATTCATCAATATAATCATCATAGGTAGAAGGCATGCCATCATCATAATAACTTTGCATATCAAAACATGGGAGGCTAAAAATATCATCTTCATTAAACGTAGCATCCCCAAGCTTGGGACAAACATTAATTGCAGCAAATATATTATCAAAAACACCATCTTCATCAAACATATCATCCCCAAGCTTGGGCCTTTTCATATCATAAGCATAATCACTCTCATCATTAATAGTATGGATAGCACCAATAGTATAGCAATTATCATATTCCAAGCAAGTGCAAAAAAGATTTTCAAGATCATAAGAAGTATCATTATCTTCCCAATCATAATCATCACAACAAGCAATAGGCATAACTAGATCATCATCAAGTGCATCATCTTCCACAATTATTTTTGATTCATTTTCATGAGGCACAACAATAATAGGAGCAACATTATTTGGGAGGGATACCTTTTTACCTTTGCTTCTCCGTTTTTTCTTTTTCTTCTTCACATCATGTGCGGGTTTATCCCTCTTTTTTGAGCTCCTTATTGATGAGATTGGTTGAATAGAAAGCTCCTCCTCGTTAGATTCATCATAAGAAATAATAGGAGGATATTGGGAAGTCTCTTCCCTTTCATTAGTGTTCTCTTCATCTTCTATTTGCTTTCTTTTCTTTATGTAATTGGCAATATAAGGATTTTCAATGCAATTCACTGCACAATACATATAAATTTCCTCTAGATCAAAATCAAGAAGTTTATAACGGGCAAATTCTGGGAGATAGTTAGTTATACGTTTCATTTCTTCGTAGCCCATAAGCAAACTAAGTTCATTATAATGTGCAAGGGAAATCAAGTCATCACAATTTTTGGACACGATTAGATCATGAAACAATTTGCATCGGATAGTTAAATGACCCCGTTCATTGCAAAGTTCACAAGTACGGCTAAGAAAATTTAAATTTTCAGCACAAACATCTAGCCTTTCTTGCAACAATTTAGTTTCTAAATGCTTATGCCTCTTGCAATATCTATCTTCCCTATTTGGTGTGTACTTGCAAACCCAATGCACTCCACAAAAATTGACATGTTTATAGGAGACATTTTCATCATAACTAGTGCAATCATCATTAGTACTATGGATATTCAATGAGTTCATACTAACAACATTGCAATCATGCTCATCATTCAAAGATTTAGTGCCAAACATTTTATAGACTTCTTCTTCTAGCACTTGAGCACAATTTTCCTTTTCATCATACTCACGAAAGATATTCAAAAGATGAAGCGTATGAGACAAAGTCAATTCCTTTTTTTGTAGTTTTCTTTTATAAACTAAACTAGTGATAAAACAAGAAAATAAAAGATTCGATTGCAAGATCTAAAGATATACCTTGAAGCACTCACCTCCTTGGCAACGGCGCCAGAAAAGAGCTTGATGTCCACTACACAACCTTCTTCTTGTAGACTTTGTTGGGCCTCCAAGTGCAGAGGTTTGTAGGACAGTAGCAAATTTCCCTCAAGTGGATGACCTAAGGTTTATCAATCCGTGGGAGGCGTAGGATGGGTCTCTCTCAAGCAACCCTGCAACCAAATAACAAAGAGTCTCTTGTGTCCCCAACACACCCAATACAATGGTAAATTGTATAGGTGCACTAGTTCGGTGAAGAGATGGTGATACAAGTGCAATATGGATGGTAGATATAGGTTTTTGTAATCTAAAAATATAAAAACAGCAAGGTAACTAATGATAAAAGTGAGCGTAAGTGGTATTGCAATGCTAGGAAACAAGGCCTAGGGTTCATACTTTCCCTAGTGCAAGTTCTCTCAACAATAATAACATAATTGGATCATATAACTATCCCTCAACATGCAACAAAGAGTCACTCCAAAGTCACTAATAGCGGAGAACAAATGAAGAGATTATTGTAGGGTACGAAACCACCTCAAAGTTATTCTTTCCAATCAATTGTGACGCCACCGATTTGACCGTACACTAATCATGCACGCAAACGTGTACGATCAAGATCAGGGACTCACGGGAAGATATCACAACACAACTCTAAAACATAAATAAGTCATACAAGCATCATAATACAAGCCAGGGGCCTCGAGGGCTCGAATACAAGTGCTCGATCATAGACGAGTCAGCGGAAGCAGCAATATCTGAGTACAGACATAAGTTAAACAAGTTTGCCTTGAGAAGGCTAGCACAAACTGGGATACAGATCGAAAGAGGCGCAGGCCTCCTGCCTGGGATCCTCCTAACTACTCCTAGTCGTCGTCAGCGGGCTGCACGTAGTAGTAGGCACCTCCAGTGTAGTAAGAGTCGTCATCGACGGTGGCGTCTGGCTCCTGGGCTTCAGCATCTGGTTGCGATAACCAGGTAGAAGGGAAAGGGGGAAAAGAGGGAGAAAAGCAACCGTGAGTACTCATCCAAAGTACTCGCAAGCAAGGAGCTACACTACATATGCATGGGTATATGTGTAAAGGGCCATATCGGTGGACTGAACTACAGAATGCCAGAATAAGAGGGGGATAGCTAATCCTGTCAAAGACTACGCTTCAGGCCACCTCCATCTTTCAGCATGTAGAAGAGAGTAGATGGTAAGTTCACCAAGTACCATCGCATAGCATAATCCTACCTGGCGATCCCCTCCTTGTCGCCCTGTTAGAGAGCGATCACCGGGTTATATCTGGCACTTGGAAGGGTGTGTTTTATTAAGTATCCAGTTCTAGTTGTCATAAGGTCAAGGTACAACTCCGGGTCGTCCTTTTACCGAGGGACACGGCTATTCGAATAGATAAACTTCCCTGCAGGGGTGCACCACATAACCCAACACGCTCGATCCCATTTGGCCGGACACACTTTTCTGGGTCATGCCCGGCCGCGGAAGATCAACACGTCGCAACCCTACCTAGGCACAACAGAGAGGTCAGCACGCCGGTCTAATCCTAAGCGCGCAGGGTTCTGGGCCCATCGCCCATCGCACACCTGCACGTTGCGTGGGCGGCCGGAAGCAGACCTAGCAACCTCCATTACAAAGGAAGTCACGTTATGCGGTCCAATCTGGCGCGCGCCGCTCAGCCGCTGACGTCACGCAGGCTTTGGCTGATATCACGACATCGAGTGCCCATATCTTTCCCACGTAGTTGGTTAGTGCGTATAGACCAAATGGCCAGACTCAGATCAAATACCAAGAACTTGTTAAGCGTGTTATTTTAAATTAACCGCGGACGCCGACCAGGGCCAGGCCCACATCTCACCTAGGTAGTCTCAACCTGCCCTGTCGCTCCGCCACAAAGATCCACCCAGAGGGCCGTCAGGACAAAGGTCCTTTCAGCCCCCAATCCGTGAATCACTCACGGGTACTCCTCAAGCCGACCCGACTTTGGTCACCACATGTCTCATGTATAAAGTATATAAGTATATACCCATGATCACCACCCAAGTGATCACGGCCCGATAGTATAGCACAGTAGACGGACAAGAATGTAGGGCCACTGATGGAAAACTAGCATGCTATACTAAGCATGTAGGATTGCAGGTAAAGGTAACAACAGTAGTGGCAAAGACAGGCTAAGCAGCAGAATAGGATTAACGTAAAGCAGTAACATGCTACACTACTCTAATGCAAGAGTATAGAGAAGAATAGGCGATATCTGGTGATCAAGGGGGGGCTTGCCTGGTTGCTCTGGCAAGAAGGAGGGTTCGTCAATAGCGTAGTCGGTCGGGGCACCCGCAGCAGCGTCGGTCTCGTAGTCTACCGGAGAGAAGAGGGGGAAGAAACAATGAATACAATGCAAACAGATGCATAGCGATGCATGACATGACAAAGCGTGATGCTAGGTGTGCCCAAACACAGTAGTAGGTGATACCGGCGAAGCGGGGAAAACATCCGGGAAAGTATCCCCGGTGTTTCGCGTTTTCGGAGAGATGAACCGGAGGGGGAAATATGCGTGTTCGATATGTTAGGGGTGTGTGGTGAACGAACGGGCTGCGTATCCGGATTCATCTCGTCATTCTGAGTAACTTTCATGTAGAAAGTATTTTCATCCGAGTTACAGATTATTTTATATGATTTTCTAAAGTTTTAAACATTTTCTGATTTTAATTAATTATTTAAATCCAACATTATCCAGAACAGTATGGGATGACGTCAGCATCACGTATGTGTGATGCCAGCAGTCAATAGTGCGGTTGACTGGAGTCAAAACTGACTTGTGGGTCCAGTGGGACCCACGTGTCATTGAGCCAGAGTTGAAATATGATTTGTTTTAAACTAATTATGATTAACTAAGTGTGGGCCCCATTAGTCAGTGACTAATTAGCCTAGATTAATTATTTTAACTAATTTAATTAGCTTATTGAGGGGGGCCACTGGTTAGCTGCTGGGACCAGCCCAGTCAGCAAGTTGACCATGGTCAACTGGGCCAACCGGGCTCCTGGGGCCACCAGGCAGTGACCCTGCTAGACCCCAGTGGCAGACCACGTCGGCGGCCGGCGCCGGAGCGACTCCGGCGACCAAAACAACGGCGGCCCCTCGCCGGAGTTGGCCAGAATCGCGCTACGGGGCTCGGGGAGGAGCAGGGCTAGGTGCGTTCGAACGAGCTCACAGCGCCGCGTCCAGTGGTGGTCGTAGCATTGCCGGACTTGGCCAGAATCGGCGCCGGCGAGCGACGGAGGCGGCGGCGTGCACGGGTGTTCGACGAAAACGGAGCTGCGGCGCGCAAGCGAGCAAACGGAGAGGCTGGGGAGTTTCTACGCGGCGTGGGGAGTGCAACGGGGTTGAGCCCGTGACCAAAAGGTCACCGTAGCCTTGCCGGCGGCGAGCTCCGCGGTGATGCGTTCGGGCGCTCATCGGGGACAGCGTTAGGAGGCACGGGAGGGAGCGTGCGCAGGCGCGTTGGGCTCCTAGGAACCCCAGGAGCACAATGGTGAGCTCGGGCGAGCGTGACGGCGGCTGTGGCCACAGCGGCAAGGTACACCACGGCGACCAGAGCCCGGGCACGATGACGAGCTAGCTATAGCGCGAGCTAGGGGAGCTAGAGGGCAGAGGAGGGAGGCAGCTCACCGTGCGACATGCAAGATGGCCCGTGGTGGTTTAGTAGCAGCAGGGGGCATCGCCGGAGTTGGTGAAGAACGACGGCGACCGGAGATGTGGAAGCAGGGGACCGTCGCAGCAGCGCCTCCGAGCTCCAGCTGCGGCAACCGGTCGACGAGGAAGACGATGGCGGAGACGACGGACACGCTGGCGAGGTGAGGCGGTGGCTGTAGCCGCGTGTTTCACGGCGGCGGGTCCATGGCCGCGCTCGGATGCGGTGGGAGAGGAGGAGTGGCGAGGTGGATCTGAGGGGAGAGGGAGAGGCGGAGATGTGGCAGGGTGAGGTGGAGTGGGGAGGAGACCCGACGCGGCGCGTCGCTGGCGATCTTATCCCCTCGACGGGATCGGCGAGGTGGTGCGACGGGGACGTGCCCCTGTTACTCATGTTCATGGTGCAGTCGGGGGAACAGGGCACGGGGAAGGAGGCGAAGGGGGACGGGGGAGTGGGCCGACCCGGATGGGCGGGTTGGCTGGCTGGCTGCTGGCTAGCTGGCCCTTTCGGCCCAGGGGGAAGGGGGTTTCTTCTTTTTCTTTTTCCTTTATTTTATTTTATTTAATTTAGGGCATTTAAGTATTTTATAAAATTGTGTCTTCTACGCCATAATTACCTATGCCATTTTTGGCACTGCCCGGACATTTTTGTTTCAACTTTTGAAAACTTTTGTTGTTTGACATATTTTGAATTTGACTTTTGAACGGGTTTTGAACTAACGAGAGTTTAGTAACAGTAATCGAGGTGAAGTGGCATCATTAGCAGAGGTTCACTGTAGCTTAAGTATCCGGGCGTCACAATTCTCCTCCACTACAAGAAATCTCATCCCGAGATTTAAGACGTAGAGTAAGGGGAAAGGTCTGGTTACGTAATTCTAACGGATCTTCTCAATCTTGGCTGCTCTCCTCGAAGAGATCGATCCATTACGTTGATGTCTTCATTCCACTGATTCAGGTCATCATTATGAAGTCGCCATCCTTTCTTCGGGGGTCCCTTCGTACTTACTAATAGGTAACGGGGCAGATCGGCAACGACAGAATGCTATAAGGGTAATAATCTGGGATTAACCCATGAATGAGCATATGAGTACCTCTCGAGTTGAACAATTAAAACACATCAAGAGTAAAGTTTGAAGGTACAATAAGAGTTTCAAGTAGCCAGGCAATCGTTCAATGCCTAGTCAGAAGGTCAAAGGGTTTCAGGGCAACGTGATTAAGTAGTGTGTCTGATGCCAGAATTGATGATCTCTCGGAACGTGGCTCGTGAATTTCATACGAAGCCACGTGCGAGGAACAAACTTGGGAACAGGGGGTGTACAGGAGAGTCAGGTTTCGATCCTGTGGAACTGTGGTTTATGGGCCCACCATGTGGGTTAAAAGTAGGAAGGCGGTGACGATTTGCATGATCAAGTAAGCAAGGCATGCCAGAGGATAGCCTGTCAGTTATGTCGGCAACAATATCGGTACCAAGTGCGAGGAATGAAGAGAACCATTCTTCTGCTCGTTGAACGAGGTGGACCAATAGGCAATGTTCTCGTCCATCGGTGGTTACCGGAATGTCATCAACAATAGTAACTCGGTCTTACCGACACGATTGTACACCTAGGTGTTTACATAAGCAGAAGAATATTACTGCTTAGATCATATAGATCACCAGAAAGGTTAATCAAAACAATGGAAAGGAAAATGTGATTATTATGTTAATCAGACCAATGGGAAGGAAAGGTGTTTATACTCAAGTATTAGAGTATATCCTTCCAAAGGTCAAGTAGAGATTGATATTCACAACAAGATAACAAGTAGAAACCATTTGTGTAGAGGAGCGACGAAACTCGTGATGTTACCCATACAATGGTGTTTGGATAATTGCTCAATAAACATTTAGCATTATGCTTCCAATGTTATTATTGAAGATCGGAGTAACACAGACATGCTTCGAGATAGCATTGACTAGGTCTTCAAGCAAAGGCCAGACCTTGGATACACAAAGGATCCATCAGGAAAAACTTATTAAACAAGTCATTCAATTTCTTCATGGAAGAATGGTTAACCTTGTTAAAAAGGAAACTATAACACTAGGTCCTCCGGTCGGGTGTGCTAGGCATGACATCACCTTACCGTGTCATAAGAGGACCAATGTTATAACTCTTGAAAGTATGTTCCAACCATCATATCTGACTGAGATTCAGATTTGATTGGTGTTAGGATACCTCAGACTTAGGGTGCCTGAGAAGAAAAGGTGCGACAAATTAACGAGAAGACATTACAAGATTCTCGGGAAATGAAATACGAAAGCAAATTCTGAATCATGAGTTCATCATTAAACCAAGGAGAGGATGAGAATGGCTGATGAACTTAGCGACAATTCATTGAGATTTCCAAAAGATGGATCTCCACAGTTAGGTGAACAAGGAGATAACATTTGTCAGACCAAATGATATAATGATGTATGCTCGAGGAAAACATAGACAATTTAACAATGATAGATGGGTGCACCCGGAAATCTAGATTAGGTAGCACGATCTATGTTTGGATGATGAGTCAATAATCAACACATGAAGAAAGAAACTAGCATTCATAACATACAAGCAATAGTTGCTAGAAGTTTTGAATTCACACAACATAGTTCATTTGTCGGCATTCCGGCTATAAACAACACGGGGACCAAGAAGGAATGGTGATGGTGAGAAGTATCACTTGTATTAAGAATTCTCAGAGGTGGTGAAATTCCCACGACATTTTTGACATAAAAGGTGGAAATATCCTAAGGTAAAGAAGAACAAATGCTGGATAGCAAGGAACTCAAGGTATAACACAAAACACGAACAAGTTTTTGTTGGAGGGAGGGCAATAAAGTGGCCGATGATAACACAAATCATCGAGGGCAAGGATGGTATTTCTCATCATGAATTCGATTGATATCCCGTAAGAGCTCATAAGGTTGATGATGATCACGACACATTTGTCGAGAGATTTCATGAAGTTGTAATCAATCAGCGACGACATCAAGTCAAAGGAATGATGAAGCGAAAGGTTATTGGAACCATGGGTACGACACAAACTCAAAACCAAGGTTGGGGTACAAGGCGAAATGATATGATGAGGAAGATCAACGTAGTCTTAGCTCATCATCGAAAATTGTGCTCTGGGAAGAAGGACCAGGTAGCACAGTTAAAATTTAGCACGATAAGGATATAGACAATCAGGCTAGGAATGACTTGAAGGATTATTAAACTCATAAGCAACGAAAATTACTTAGAGTTAATGAATTGGATTACAGACTCGATTCACTATCGATGTCCCTGAGTGTCTAACAACTCAGAACCCAGGGAAAAATTGGAATTGATGTGAAATAATACTTGAAGAACTCATAAGAAGTAATATGGTTCTGTGATATTATCGAGATACCACGGGGTAATACTCGAAGGTAGAACATAATAGAGGTTGCAGAGGTGTATTGATCTACAGAAGACAAGTGCTTTAACTTGTCCGAGAAATGGATCAAGGAGAAAATATGATCGGAACCACGATTGCAAAGGATCAATTCACAGATACCAAATGATATTACATCAAGGGAATAGTCATTATTACAAGAAGCTTCCATGATAGGATATACATCGTGTCCATGGGCATGAACACAAAGTTCAAGGTCGACTCCCACTTCTTCAATGTATAACCTTCCATTCACCTCTCGCTTTTCAAAAATGACATTAGTTGTTGAAAGTTTTACCTGGTGCAGTACCAGATAAGTATGACCCGTGAAATATTTCGGGTTCACACAGAGTAAGGAAGGCATAGGTTCAATCCATCGGGGCATCGTGGAAACATATACCACAAGCTTCAATAGTAAATACCACCAGCTCGAAAGCAGAGCATGGTTGGCCAAATCAAGGAATAGGATTTACTAATGGCGTTATGTATCAGGGAAAGAACTTCCAAAGTGATTGAATATGAAGGACATTGTCGGATAAAATACAACAAAGGATCCGATGGTCCTCAAGGGATCTGATGTAAGCATCGGTACTCAACCAGAGGAAGAAACAATGAAAAGGCATTGGATTACAGAAACAACCAACTAATTCAAACTCAAATGCAAAGCAATTGTGATTCCCAAATCAAGGGATCGGAAGCAAACACTCTGATAAAGGATGGATAAGTTGAGTAGGCTTACGGATACAATCGATGATAATTTGATTGGTCGAGATCCAGCTCATGTTTAAAATGACGTCTGAGCCGGAAGGATGAATTCTAGGATATGATTGAGGATTGCGAGCATTCGCAACATATTGAATCAATGGACTCAAAATGATATTGACAAAGGATGCCAATAAGATTACCAGACTTATGGGATTAATCATAATGCTAGTAAGCAAGAATTTCAAGAGCATTAAGATGTCAAGGATTTTTAGAAGAACAAATGGTATTTCGAAGTCTTTTGCAGAACACAGGAACAGCTGGGAATGAGCGGATACTCGATAAGTGCGAGCAATTATCCGTAGGGGTATTCATGCGGCAAGGATCTGTAAGGCAGTGGTTCAAGATATTCTTAAAAGTCGAATAATAAACCGATGCATCTTGTAATAATAAGAGAAGCTGGGGATGAATGTAAGAATGGCAAAGGCATGTAGTTATCTATTGGGGTTGACGGTGGAAGGGAATTGCACACGCATGAGCACAAGTTCTCGGGACAACATCGGAGAGTATCTTTGAGGTCTACTGATGAATCAAGCCATCATCTGGAATGAAGGGGCTCTCCAGGAGGAAGTAGTTACGAGAACCTAGAGTCAGAGTTAGTAAAATCATTTAACCCGAATAGAAGAGAGATCAGAGTCCCAGAGTATAGATCGAGTAATAAAAGATCCTAATACCACCCAATGGCGACGTGGGTCCGTAAGCCGCACAGCCAGGTTAGTAAAAACTTTTTCAATGACTAGACTCGACTTCGGCCAAGGAGTTGGAAAGGGGGATTCCTACAGGCAGTCGGCTCTAATACCAACTTGTGACGCCCCCGATTTGACCGTACACTAATCATGCACGCAAACGTGTACGATCAAGATCAGGGACTCACGGGAAGATATCACAACACAACTCTAAAACATAAATAAGTCATACAAGCATCATAATACAAGCCAGGGGCCTCGAGGGCTCGAGTGCTCGATCATAGACGAGTCAGCGGAAGCAACAATATCTGAGTACAGACATAAGTTAAACAAGTTTGCCTTGAGAAGGCTAGCACAAACTGGGATACAGATCGAAAGAGGCGCAGGCCTCCTGCCTGGGATCCTCCTAACTACTCTTGGTCGTCGTCAGCGGGCTGCACGTAGTAGTAGGCACCTCCAGTGTAGTAAGAGTCATCGTGGACAGTGGTGTCTGGCTCCTGGGCTTCAGCATCTGGTTGCGACAACCAGGTAGAAGGTAAAGGGGGGAAAGAGGGAGAAAAGCAACCGTGAGTACTCATCCAAAGTACTCGCAAGCAAGGAGCTACACTACATATGCATGGGTATATGTGTAAAGGGCCATATCGATGGACTGAACTGCAGAATGCCAGAATAAGAGGGGGATAGCTAATCCTGTCGAAGACTATGCTTCAGGCCACCTCCATCTTTCAGCATGTAGAAGAGAGTAGATGGTAAGTTCACCAAGTAGCATCGCATAGCATAATCCTACCCGGCGATCCCCTCCTCGTCGCCCTATTAGAGAGCGATCACCGGGTTATATCTGGCACTTGGAAGGGTGTGTTTTATTAAGTATCCAGTTCTAGTTGTCATAAGGTCAAGGTACAACTCCGGGTCGTCCTTTTACCGAGGGACACGGCTATTCGAATAGATAAACTTCCCTGCAGGGGTGCACCACATAACCCAACACGCTCGATCCCATTTGGCCGGACACCTTTTCTGGGTCATGCCCGGCCGCGGAAGATCAACATGTCGCAGCCCTACCTAGGCACAACAGAGAGGACAGCACGCCAGTCTAATCCTAAGCGCGCAGGGGTCTGGGCCCATCGCCCATTGCACACCTACACGTTGCGTGGGCGGCCGGAAGCAGACCTAGCAACCTCCATTGCAAAGGAAGTCACGTTACGCGGTCCAATCTGGCGCGCGCCGCTCAGTCGCTGACGTCACGAAGGCTTCGGCTGATACCACGACGTCGAGTGCCCATATCTTTCCCACGTAGTTGGTTATTGCGTATAGACCAAATGGCCAGACTCAGATCAAATACCAAGAACTCGTTAAGCGTGTTATTTTGAAGTAACCGCGGACGCCGACCAGGGCCAGGCCCACCTCTCACCTAGGTAGTCTCAACCTGCCCTGTCACTCCGCCACAAAGACCCACCCAGAGGGCCGTCGGGACAAAGGTCCTTTCAGCCCCCAATCCGTGAATCACTCGCGGGTACTCCTCGAGCCGACCCGACTTTAGTCACCACATGTATCATGTATAAAGTATATAACTATATACCCGTGATCACCTCCCAAGTGATCACGGCCTGATAGTATAGCACAACAGTCGGACAAGAATGTAGGGCCACTGATGGAAAACTAGCATCCTATACTAAGCATGTAGGATTGCAGGTAAAGGTAACAACAGTAGTGGCAAAGACAGGCTATGCAGCAGAATAGGATTAACGGAAAGCAGTAACATGCTACACTACTCTAATGCAAGAGTATAGAGAAGAATAGACGATATCTGGTGATCAAGGGGGGGGGCTTGCCTGGTTGCTCTGGCAAGAAGGAGGGGTCGTCAACAGCGTAGTCGGTCGGGGCACCAGCAGCGGCGTCGGTCTCGTAGTCTACCGGAGAGAAGAGGGGGAAGAAACAATGAATACAATGCAAACAGATGCATAACGATGCATGACATGACAAAGCGTGATGCTAGGTGTGCCCAAACGCGGTAGTAGGTGATACCGGCGAAGGGGGGGGGGAATCATCCGGGAAAGTATCCCCGGTGTTTCGCGTTTTCGGAGAAATGAACCGGAGGGGAAAAGTTGCGTGTTCGATATGTTAGGGGTGTGTCGTGAACGAATGGGCTGCCTATCCGGATTCGTCTCGTCGTTCTGAGCAACTTTCATGTAGAAAGTATTTTCATCCGAGTTACGGATTATTTTATATGATTTTCTAAAGTTTTAATCATTTTCTGATTTTAATTAATTATTTAAATCCACCATTATCCAGAACAGTATGGGATGACGTCAGCATGATGTATGTGTGATGCCAGCAGTCAATAGTGCGGTTGACTGGAGTCAAAACTGACTTGTGGGTCAAGTGGGACCCACTTGTCATTGAGCCAGAGTTGAAATAGGATTTGTTTTAAACTAATTATGATTAACTAAGTGTGGGCCCCATTAGTCAGTGACTAATTAGCCTAGATTAATTATTTTAACTAATTTAATTAGCTTATTGAGTGGGGGCCACTAGTCAGCTGCTGGGACCAGCCCAGTCAGCAAGTTGACCATGGTCAACTGGGCCAACCGGGCTCCTGGGGCCACCAGGCAGTGACCCTGCTGGACCCCAGTGGCAGGCCACGTCGGCAGCCGGCGCCGGAGCAACTCCGGCGACCAAAACAACGGTGGCCCCTCGCCAGAGTTGGCCGGAATCGCGCTACGGGGCTCGGGGAGGAGCGGGGCTAGGTGCGTTCGAACGAGCTCACAGCGCCGCGTCCAGTGGTGGCCGTAGCATCGCCGGACTTGGCCAGAATCGGCGCCGGCAAGCGGCGGAGGCGGCAGCGTGCACGGGTGTTCGACGAAAACGGAGCTGCAGTGCGCAAGCGAGCAAACGGAGAGGCTGGCGAGTATCTACGCGGCGTGGGGAGTGCAACGGGGTTGAGCCCATGACCAAAAGGTCAAAGGAGCCTTGCCGGCGGCGAGCTCCGTGGTGATGCATTCGGGCGCTCATCGGGGACGGCGTTAGGAGGCACGGGAGGGAGCGTGCGCGCATTGGGCTCCTAGGAACCCCAGGAGCACAATGGTGAGCACGGGCGAGCGTGACGGCGGCTGTGGCCACGGCGGCGAGGTACACCACGGCGACCAGAGCCCGAGCACGATGACGAGCTAGCTATAGCGCGAGCTAGGGGAGATAGAGGGCAGAGGAGGGAGGCAGCTCACCGTGCGGCACGCAAGATGGCCCGTGGTGGTTTAGTAGCAGCAGGGGGCATCGCCGGAGTTGGTGAAGAACGGCGGCGACCGGAGATGTGGAAGAAGGGGACCGTCGCAGCAGCACCTCCGAGCTCCAGCTGCGGCCACCGGTCGACGAGGAAGACGATGGCGGAGACGACGGACACGCTGGCGAGGTGAGGCGGTGGCTGTAGCCGCGCGTTTCACGGCGGCGGGTCCATGGCCGCGCTCGGATGCGGTGGGAGAGGAGGAGTGGCGAGGTGGATCTGAGGGGAGAGGGAGAGGCGGAGATCTGGGAGGGTGAGGTGGAGTGGGGAGGAGACCCGAGGCGGCGTGTCGCTGACGATCTTATCCCCTCGACGGGATCGGCGAGGTGGTGCGACGGGGACACGCCCCTGTTACTCCTGTTCATGGTGCGGTCGGGGGAACAGGGCACGGGGAAGGAGGCGAAGGGGGACGGGGGAGTGGGCCGACCCGGATGGGCCGGTTGGCTGGCTGGCTGCTGGCTAGCTAGGCCTTTCGGCCCAGGGGGAAGGGGGTTTCTTCTTTTTCTTTTTCCTTTTTTTGTTTTATTTAATTTAGGGCATTTAAGTATTTTATAAAATTGTGTCTTCTACACCATAATTACCTATGCCATTTTTGGCACTACTGGAACATTTTTGTTTCAACTTTTGAAAACTTTTGTTGGTTGACATATTTTGAATTTGACTTTTGAACGGGTTTTGAACTAACGAGAGTTTAGTAACAGTAATCGAGGTGAAGTGGCATCATTAGCAGAGGTTCACTATAGCTTAAGTATCCGGGCGTCACATCAATCCATTGGGCTATTCCTATAAGTGTCACAAACAGCCCTAGAGTTTGTAGTAAAATAACACCTTAAGACACACATCAACCAAAACCCTAATGTCACCTAGATACTCCAATGTCACCTCAAGTATCCGTGGGTATGAGTATATGATGTGCATCACACAATCTCAAATTTATCCATTCAACCAACACATAGAACCTCAAAGAGTGCCCCAAAGTTTCTACCGGAGAGTCAAGACGAAAACGTGTGCCAACCCCTATGCATAGGTTCATGGGCGGAACCCGCAAGTTGATCACCAAAACATACATCAAGTGGATCAATAAAATACCCCATTGTCACCACGGGTATCCCATGCAAGACATACATCAAGTGTTCTCAAATACTTAAGGACTCAATCCGATAAGATAACTCGAAAGGGGAAACTCAATCCATTACAAGAGAGTGGAGGGGGAGAAACATCATAAGATCCAACTATAGTAGCAAAGTTCGCGATACATCAAGATCGTACCACCTCAAGAACACGAGAGAGAGAGAGAGAGAGAGATCGAACACATAGCTACTGGTACATACCCTCATCCCCGAGGGTGAACTACTCCCTCCTCGTCATGGAGAGCGCCGGGATGATGAAGATGGCCACCGGAGAGGGACCCCCCCTCCGGCAGGGTGCTGGAACAAGGTCCCGATTGGTTTTTGGTGGCTACAGAGGCTTGCGGCGGCGGAACTCCCGATCTATTCTGCTCCCCGATGGTTTTAGGGTATATGGAGATATATAGGCGAAAGAAGTCGGTAAGGGGAGCCATGAGGGTCCCACGAGGGTGGAGGGCGCGCCCAGGGGGGTGGGCGCGCCCCCTGCCTCGTGCTCTCCTCGTTGATCCCCTGACATGCACTCCAAGTCTCCTGTATTGCTTTCTTTCCAAAAATAACTTTTCTGAAGGTTTCATTCTGTTTGGACTCTATTTGATATTCCTTTTATGCGAAACACTGAAACAAGGGAAAAACAGAAACTGGCACTGGGCTCTGGGTTAATAGGTTAGTCCCAAAAATAATATAAAAGTGCATTGTAAAGCCCATTAAACATCCAAGATGGATAATATAATAGCATGAATACTTCATAAATTATAGATACGTTGGAGACGTATCACCCGCCGCGATTTTCTTGGCCTCCTGGATTTTCTGGAGGGTGCCCTGGGCTTCAACCCGGGCCTCTTGTGTGCTCTGGCGAGCCTTGGCGAGTTCGGTCTCTTGATCCGCAGTGTCGCGCTCCAAGGACTCGCATTTCTTGACGGCATCCTGGAGCTCCTGCTGGACCTCACCAACCCTGGCCTCGTGTTTTTCACGGGCGGCTTGCTCCTTTGCCGCTTTCTTTTTGGCCTCAGCCAGCGCTTTCTTGAGGGTTTCCACCTCAGTAGCCGCTCCTTCAAATATAATGGCACTATGGTCAGCACAAGTCATTCATCCTTTTCCGGATATACACCAGGTCATCACATACCTTGCTTGTCCTCCAACTGCCTTTTTACACGGCCGAGCTCTTCCTCGGCCCGCTCTAGACTCTGCTTTAGTTCGGAGACCTCAGCAGCATGAGAGGTTGCGGCCAGCAACGACGCCTGCTTATTCACATAAGACATATTTAGTTAGTTTCCTGTGAAAATTACTTGATCCTCTGTCCGGCTTTTCTTTTGGAACACCGGACAGTGTCTCAGGGGCTACTGTCTATACTGTGACTTTTTTTGTGTCGCTTACCTCAAAGCCTGTCAGCAGGCTAGTGCAGGCTTCGGTCAGTCCGCTCTTAATGGACTGAACCCTCTCAACCACCGTACCCATAAGGATACGGTGTTCCTCCACAATGGAAGCGCCTCGCAGCGCTTCCAACAGATTATTTGGTGCCTCTGGATGGACAGAGGTCACCGGCGGAATAGGCGCACCTCCTCCCTTCGAAGGAGGCTGCTTGCTTGATTCCAGAGCCATATAGGTCTCCGGAACGGTATTCGGCTGGGGGGCGAACTGGATATGGCCCCCACCGCCAGTCTCCATAGGGATTTTCTCCCCCAGGTGTCCGGCGGCCGAGGCGTCACCCTCTGGCGCCACCCTGACGGCCTCCTGAACCCCTCCCTGGCCTGGGAAGGTCCTTTGGGACAACACCTTGGTGTCGCCCTTGGCCTTGGGAGAGTAAGCCGCCGGCGGTGACTCGCTGGCCATTGCCTTTGAATCCAGCGAACCCCCTGATGAGGATCGCAGGGAGCTGTCGTGAGCCGGACTACAAGTGCATGATTCAACACGTTAAAAGTATGAACCGAAGAGGCTGAATACACGAATGTGTCAGGGTCTTTTGAGTACTCACGATTCGGCCAGGGGCTTGTCTCGGGGGTGCCACTCTGGGCTGCTGTCCATGTCCCACGCGGAGCTATTCGCCAGGGAGCCCTTCCCCCTCTTGGACGCCTCTGCCTCCAGATCTGTGGAGGCTGCCCTCTTCTTCCTTCCCCCTCACGGGGAGAGTTGCTTTCTTCCTCCTCCTCGTCGTCGTCCTCGGTGGCGGAGGTGTGAGTCTTGGCATCTTTGGACGTCACATCCGAAGCGCCCTTGCGGCAGGGGCCACTCCTGGCCCCCTTGGCCTTCTTCTCAGGCGCCTGGTAGGGCGCCGGAACCAGCATCTTCATCAGAACCGGAACTGCTGGTTCCTCGGGCAGCGGAGCCGGACACCAAATCCGCTCCGCCTTCTTTGTCCAGCCCTGGAAAAATAAATAGTAAGGTTTAGATATCTTCCCTCACTAAGCAAGTAAAGTATGCACCTTGAAACGCGAAAGACTTATCGCGCTGGCGGGATGGGCCAGGGCGTGCCCACGGTCCTCGGTCGTCTCCGGCCGCGTCTCGTTGCCCTTGACGAGCACCTTCCAGATATCTTCGTGCATAGTTCCGAAGAACCGTTGCAAGGTCTGGTGCTCGGCCGGATTGAATTCCCATAAATGGCAAGTCTGGCTCTGGCATGGAAGGATCCGGCGAACTAGCATCACCTGGATCACATTGACGAGCTTGACGTTCTTGTCCACCATGCTCTGGATGCATGTTTGCAGCGCTGTCAGCTCGTCCGACGAAGACCAATTCAGGCCATTCTCTAGCCAGGAGGTGAGCCGCATTGGGGCTCTGGACTTGAATTCAGGAGTCGCGGCCCAGATGGCGTCGCGGGGCTCTGTGACATAGAACCACAGTTGTTGCTACCCTTTGACGGTCTCCACAAAGGTACCTTTGGGCCATGTGATGTTAGGCATCTTGCTCACCATGGCACCTCCGCACTCTGCGTGTTGGCCATCCACCACCTTCGGCTTCACGTTGAAGATCTTGAGACAAAGTCCGAAGTGGGGTGGAATGCGGAGGAAGGCCTCGCACATGACAATAAATGCTGAGATGTTGAGGAAAGAATTTGGGGCTAGATCGTGGAAATCTAGCCCGTAGTAGAACATGAGTCTGCGGACAAAAGGGTGGAGAGGAAACCCTAACCCGCGGACGAAGTGGGGGAGAACACCACCCTCTCATTAGGCTTCGGGGTGGGGACGGTCTGCCCCTTGGCCGGAAGTCGGTGGGCGATTTCCTTGGCCACATACCCGGCCTCCCGAAGCTGGATGATGTCCTTCTCCTTGACGGAGGAGGCCATCCACTTGCCTTGCGCTCCAGATCCGGATATGATCGAGTGCTTTCTTGGGGTGGAAAATACGAGGACTTGGGTGCTGGAGGTCGAGAATGGATGGGCAGAGAGAGAGAAGGCGTGGGTGAAAGAAAGGAATCCTTATCTCCTTATAAAGGCAGTGAATATCAAGCGCCTCCCCACTCGCCTTAAAACTCGCCTGTTCCCAAGGGCTGTGCAGACGGCACGGTTGGATTACCCACACCCGTATTGATGAGAATCCCATAATAAGGGGACACGATCTCTGCTTTGACAAGACGTGCCAGTGGAAACCGCATGTGAAGCGGCAGGCCGAAAAACGGTTCGAAATAGTAACCGGGCAGGGACATGATGTCACGCTACAAAAAGTTGTCAGTGGATTGGACTCGTGAAATATTATACTCTCTGCGGTTGTGTGTGGTACTTCTTTTGCAGAGCCGGACACGTTCGTTGTGTTCGAAGACTGTGTTTGAGTATTCGGAGAAGGAACCCGCCTTGTAATGCCGAAGACAATCTACGCTCCGGAGACCTCATCATTGAAGCCTGGTTTAGGGGCTACTGAAGGAATCCTGGATTAAGGGGTCCACGGGTGTCCGGACTATGTAACGTGGGCCGGACTGTTGAGCCGTGAAGATACAAGATAGAAGACTCTCTCCCATGTCCGGATAGGACTCTCCTTGGCGTGGACGGCAAGCTTGGCGTCCGGATATGAAGATTCCTTTCTCTGTAACCGACTTTGTACAACCCTAGTCCCTCCGGTGTCTATATAAACCAGAGGGCTTAGTCCATATAAGCAATCATAATCATACAGGCTAGACTTCTAGGGTTTTAGCCATTACGATCTCGTGGTAGATCAATTCTTGTAATACTCATATTCATCAAGATCAATCAAGTAGGAAGTAGGGTATTACCTCCATAGAGAGGGCCCGAACCTGGGTAAACATCATGTCCCCCGTCTCCTGTTACCATCGACCTTAGACGCACAGTTCGGGACCCCCTATCCGAGATCCGCCGGTTTTGACACCGACAATGGGCGGGGGCGCTTGGCCAGGGTCGCGGCCTAGGGGTGGCAAGCGGAGCTCCGACGGGGTGGGGCTACACGGGCAGACGCAGGGCGATGCAGCAAGGGGAAGACAGGGGCGGCATGGTGCTCATAGTGGAGCTCAGGGAGGGCTCGGCGTGGGCTCGTAGTAGCAGAAGACGGTGGAATTGACGAAGAGGTACCGGTGGCTGCCGGGAAGAAGACGACGAGGAGGAGCTCGTTGCGAAGGCTTTGAGCTCCAACTGGTGGCCTCAGGCGACGTACGGGATGGTGGTGGAGCTCCAGGACGCGGCCTCGGGGCACGGAGAAGACGGTGGCCGCGAGCTTTGGCAGGGCGGCCATGGGCTGGTCGGATCTGCGCGGGGATGGAGCGAGCGACGATACGGGGGGAAAGGATGGCGCTAGGGTTCGGGGGTGGCACAAGGTAGTGCTTGTAGGCGGCCAGGGTGCTCGTATGGCCGCCACGTATGGCATGTCCGGCGGAAGGCCGCCACGATCCGACCTGCCTCTAGAGGTAGGGGAGAGGCCGGTGGCGGGCTTGGGCTGCACTGTGCATTTGCGGCCCAAGTGCATAGTGGGCCTTATCTTTTTCTCTTTTTCTTTTCATGTCTTCTATTTCTTTTCTATTTTGCACTTTATTTCACAGACTAAATGAATTCAGCTGAACCCAATATTTAGCACATAAATATTAGCTAGTGGTTTGAGCTATCACAACAAGAGTCAAATATTTTTGAACAGTGTAGGTATTTGTTTAAATTTGAAATGTCCCAAATAAATGTTGCTGGTCCAATTTTGAATATTTTAGGGGCATTTAAATATCTCAAATGATGTTCATTTATTCATGACAATTAGTTAGTGAATATTTGCAACCCAACGAACATTTTTAATTTACCTTTTGAAGAATTAATACTTTGTCTTGTATTTTGAATTTGAATTTGAGTTTGACTTGGAAAAAAGTGATGACTAGCAAAAAATAATTGAGATGACATGGCAGTCATTAGCAGAAGTTTATTCTAGCATGACAACAGGGGTGTTACAAATCTCCTCCACTAAGAGAAATCTCATCCCGAGATTTAGGAGGTAGACGGTAACAAAGCGGGGTATTCATCACGAAGACGATCCTCACGTTCCCAGGTGGCTTCATCTTCAGAATTGTTCGACCACTAGACTTTAAGGAACTTGATTGCCTTCTGACGGGTGCGACATTCAGCTTGATCAAGAATGCATACTGGATGCTCTTTATAAGACAGGACTTGTTGCAGTTCAAGCACTTCATGATCCACTGCTCGGATAGGGTCCTTGAAGTAGCGGCGGATTTGTGACACATGGAAGGCATCGTGAACCCGAGAAAGGTCGACGACAGTTCCAATTGGTATGCCACTTTGCCATGTCTTTCAAGAATGGGGAAAGGTTCACTGTAGCGATGAGCTAGCTTGCCCTTGATTCCGAAACGGTGTGCACCTTTCATCGGTGTGACTTGAAGATAAACCTTTTCACCAGGTTGATAGACCATTTCTTCGTGATGACGGTCATACTGACTCTTCTGATGGGAATGAGCAGTCTTCATATTCTCGCGAATAATGCGGACTTGTTCTTCGACATGTTGGATAATATCCGAATCGAAGAGTGGTCGTTCCTCAGTTTTTGACCAATTCAGAGGAGTTCGGCACTTTCATCCATGCAATACTTTGAAGGGTGCCATCTTCAAACTAGCTTGATAGCTATTGTTGTATGAGAACGCGGCATACTGGAGAGATTCCTCCCATTTCTTGCCAAAGGAAATGACACAAGCTTGAAGCATGTCTTCAAGAATTTGGTTGACTCGTTCAACTTTACCCTGGGACTGCGGGTGAAATACGGTGCTAAAGGATAGATGAGTTCCCATAGCTTCTTGAAAACTTCCCCAGAATCTTGAAGTGAAAAGGTTGCCGCGGTCCGAGCTGATTACCAACGGAATACCGTGGAGTGATACAATTCTAGAAACATACAGATCTGCCAACTGACTAGCAGTGATGGTTTCCTTGACGGTCAGAAAATGCGCAACCTTGGAAAGCCTGTCAATGATGACAAGAATAGCATCATTACCCTTCTTTGATTTGGTAAAACCAGTGATGAAGTCCATATCAACATTTTCCCGTTTCCATTTAGGTATAGTAAGGGGTTGTAGAGTTCCAGCAAGCCTTTGATGTTCTGCTTTGATACGATGGCAAACGTCACATTCGGCAACATAGCGAGCAATGTCTTGCTTCATGTTTGACCACCAGAATCTCTGACGAATGTCTTGGTACATCTTGGTACTACCTGGATGAATAGACAGAGGTGTATCATGAGCTTCTGTCATAACCTCCTGGGTCATATCTAGGTTGTCCTTTGTAGGAACCACTAGGCGACCCTTAAAGAACAAGGTGCCATCATCATCAACAGTGAAGAACGAGGGCCTTCCTTCTGAGAGATAGCGCATAATCTTCTGGACTTGAGAGTCATATTTCTACAAAGTCTTGATGTCGCCCACGAGACTTGGTTTAACAACCAAGGTATTGAGAGAACCCCGAGGAACAATATGGAGGTTCAGTTTGCGGAGTTCTTCATGAGGAAGGGGCTGAGCTTGTTGAACCATGAGGTTGTTGCAATAAGACTTGCGGCTCAAGGCGTCAACCATTACATTAGCCTTGCCTGGGGTATATGAAATACCCAAGTTATGGTCTGAGATAGCCTCCATCCATCTTTGTTGGCGAAAGTTCAGATCCGGCTGAGTGAATAAGCAGGGGCGGGCCCAGGAATTCAAGACTGTGTATTCAAATTTTGGAAAAAAATGGAAGTCTATGGCCTTCCTTTCGGGCGTATAATCAATTACAAAAGCATAGTGTACTAGTTCTAAACTATATAAAAGATACCACAGAATATATTATATTCACAAAAATTGATCATAACCTGGTATTGTTCAACATATGGAAGTAAAAACGTTGTTCAACATATCATGGCAAAATCTAAAATATATAGAAGATCAAAAATAGTAAATGATAAAAAAACTTACAAATCACACGGTAACTTTGCGATCCTTGATGCTTTGAAAATGAGTGATAATATCCTCATCCTTAACTTGCAAGAAGAAATCCCTTTCAATGAATGTGACCAAGCAATCATTCAAGTATTTTTGCCCCATCTTGCTTCTTAGCTTGTTTTTTATATAGTTCATTGATGAAAAGACCCTCTCAACACTGGCTATTGCAACAGGAAGGACTAGCACCAATTTGAGAAGTTTGTAAACAATATCATACCGAAGAGCCCTCCCTGTTCTAACAAGCATCATAGACAACTCTGCTAGACTTCTCAATTTTGCGAAGTTTTCATCATGACTCACATCACTAATATAGAGATTCAATTGAATAGGAAGTTGGTGCATTTCTTCAAAGTCAAAATCATGAGGATAGAACCCATCAAGCTTAACCAGGTCATCAATATTAAGAGGAGAAAATGACTTGACTGGACTGATGCCATACATCTAAGTAGCTCTGTGTTCACCTCATCAAACCTGTTATTAAGCTCTTGAAGTTGCCTATCAATGACACCCAAAAACATATCAGCATGGAGACGGTGGTAATTCATGGCATTTTTATAGAACACTCTTGCTCTTTGTATAGGCTTGTACTTCCCATCCATGTCAACACATCTGACATTGTGCTTCACACAAAAAGAAGTGACTTCTCAAGGAATTCTTTCCATCCATCATCTTCTCTTAGAACTTGCAGTTGTACCTTTGTGAACTCAAGAAGATCAACTGCATTCACAATATCTTGATCGCTCTTTTGCAAAGCGTTGCTTAAGTCACTTGTGTACCCAAATATTTCATTCATCAAGTGCAGCATGAAAACAAACAAAAATGATTTAAATACTTCCAACATTGTTTGAGCTCCTAAAGCCTCTGCCGAATTACTTTCTTTCCCGAGCCTAAAGAGAACTTTCATGATTGAAGGATACAAAGACATAACATGCATTACCGTTTTGTAGTGAGATCGCCAGCGTGTATCACCGGGCCTTGCTAGGCCCATCTCTTGATTCAAACCTTGGCCAGCTTCAATTTCACCTTGCTTCAATGCTTCAATCATATACTCAGCCTGAGCTACGTGAAGCATGCAGATCTTTTTACATGACATCCCAAGAACATTCAACAAATCTACAAGGTGCCCAAAGAACCATTTGCAACCAATATTCTCCTTAGCAACAGCTACAAGGGTTAGTTGAAGCTGATAGGCCAAGCAATGAACATAATAAGCAGAAGGAGAATCTTCCATAATTAGTTTCTTCAAACCATTAACATGACCCTTCATGTTACTAGCACTGTCATACCCTTGCCCACGTAGCTTGGATATCGGCAATTGATACTTCATAAGCAAGGTCTGAATTGCTTCTTTAAGAGTTAATGATGTAGTATCCGCAACTTGAGCAAGACCAAGAAACCTTTCAACCGGCTCCCCTATTTTATTGACAAATCGCAAGCAAAGAGCTAATTGTTCTTGTTGGTATACATCACTAGATTCATCAGCAAGAATTGCGAAACACTCATCAAGAAGTTCCTCTATGACAAATTTTGTTGTTTCACGAGCACAAGAACCAATAAGCTGTTTTTGAATTTTGTGATCTATCATCTAACAATTCTGTGGAGCATTTCTTAAAACAACCTTATTAACTTCTTCAAATTTGCCTGCCAGCCATTATAAAAGTTCTCGGAAATTTCCTTTATTTGTCGGATCCTTTCCCTCATCATGACCACAAAAAGCCAACCCCTGATGCAAAATAAATTTTATGCACTCAAATGACCATTTTAATCGAGGTAGATACTCAGCCTTGTACTGTGTGGTCTGTGAGGCAATGGCCTCGTGGATTGATGCTTTAGGTTTGATGAACAAATTATATTTCTCTTCGGCTTCACAATGAGCACTATTCACCTCACCAGCATGCTTACGAAATCTCGCTTTCATATTCCAATTTCTGAACCCTCCATTAACAAAACTATCTCCAGCAACAAATTTAGTACTATCTTTGAACAAATAGCAAAAAAAAGCAATATGCAGCATCTTTATCCACACTATACTCAAGCCACTTATATACATCAAACCAAACCAGTTGGAAGCGACGCTTACCTCTGCAGTCATGTTGCGGAAAATCTTTCTTCCGCATCTTTGGGTTATGTTGTCCCAATGCAATGTAGGCCCTTCTAACTGAATCTTGGTCATTAACATCATAGCTTGAGATAGGAGTCCTCACCCAGGATCAGGCTCGATGTTATAAATGTCATCATCATTGTCCTCATCACTAGAATCAGATGCATCTAGGGCCATAGATTCATCATCATCTTCTACTATTGGGGCCTCTGTGTGAGGAGCTCTCTCAAGTTCATGTGGTATTGTGTGTGTCTCACTAGCACTTTGCCCTTCGAAAATTACCAATTGCATCTGACTTTCATTGGAAGATGGGGTAGCACTCGTTGGTTCAGGTTGTTTTCTTTTTGCAGCAACTCTTTCCAGGAAAGCTCTCAAATTAGTAGTGCTGGTATTCTTACTCTTCATGTTTTACACCTGAAAAGTAAAATTGCTCAAGTTTTAGAGTACTAATCGTTCTACATAACGCTCATTGGAACAAATTCAAAATTTATAAACGTTCTCTCATTACAAACTCGAATGGAAAATTGCAAATTATCATGTCTAAATAATTCTTAATTGACTGCAAACTAGTCTCTAATTTCACTATAATAAAACAAGAAAGACAGGTGGTTAGTGGTCAAACTAACTTCCTTAGTCTTGTACTTCTGTACTGCTGCCTGCTGGACAATATGAGAGCAAAACCAAGCACCTGCCTAGCTGCCTGAATTCAGTTCAACAATGATAAATAAATTCAGTTAGAACACAGGCATGAGAGGAGAGAGCCCAATTTCGGGGTCAAAGGATTAGTACATCTAGTTAGTGATCATACCTTCGATAGTTGAATTCAAGTTGTGTATTTGAAATTGGATGGATTCCTACAATCCTAATACCCGCCACCTACAACACATATTAGAAAGTTCAGAACCAAAAGGGGCAGGGGATTAGGGATCCAGTGATCTATTCGTTGGGCGCATCCACGTTGCAGCTGCCGCCACGCGTACCTACGATCGTTCCCTGATCAAGCGACGGTAGCTATGGACCCTGGCCGCCGTGCGGTGCCGATCAGTGATGTCTACTACGCAACTTTATTCTTGTAAACTCATGTTGGGCCTCCAAGCGCAGAGTTTTGTAGGACAGCAGCATTTTCCCTCAGGTGGATGACCTAAGGTTTATCAATCCGTGGGAGGTGTAGGATGAATATGGTCTCTCTCAAACAACCGTGCAACCAAATATAAGAAATCTCTTGTGTCCCCAACACACCTAATAAAATGGAAAATCGTATAGGTGCGCTAGTTCGGCGAAGAGATGGTGATAAAAGTGTAATATGGATGGTAGAAATATATTTTCATAATCTGAATAAATAAAAATAGCAAGGTAGCAAGTAGTAAACGGGCACAAAAACGGTATTGCAATGCTTGAAAACAAGGCCTAGGGTCCGTACTTTCGCTAGTGCAACCTCTCAACAGTGCTAACATAGTTGGATCATATGATTATCCCTCAAAGTGCAATAAAGAATCACTCCCGAGTTCCTATTAGTGAAGAACAAAAGATATAAATTGTTTGTAGGGTACGAAACCACCTCAAAGCTATTCTTTCCGTTCGATCTATCCTAGAGTTCGTACTAGAATAGCGCAAACTATTCTTTCCGGTCGATCTAATCAAGAGTTCGTACTAAAGTAGCACCAAAGCAAACTCATATTCATAATACTCAATCCACACAAAGAACTACAAGGGGACCCCAAAGTTTCTATCAGATAAAAGATAACAAAAACGTGCATCAACCCCAATGCATAGATTATCCCAATGTCACCGCAGGAATCCGCGAGTTGAATGCCATAACATATATCAAGTGAATCAATAAGATACCCCAATTGTCACCTCAAGTATTCATACCGCAAGACATATATCATGTGTTCTCATCTCTGAATATTCAATCCGACAAGACAAAACTTCAAAGGGCAAAGATTCAATTCATCATAACAAGAGTATAGAGGGTGGAAACATCATATGATCCATCTATATTAATAAAGCTCATGATATAGATCACGAGAAAGAGAGAGATTAAACACATAGCTACTGGTACAAACCCTCAGACCCGAGGGTGGACTACCCCTTCCTCATCGTGGTGGCCGCCAGGATGATGAAGATGGCCACCGGAGATGATTCCCCCCTCCAGCTGGTTGCCGGAAAAGGTCTAGATTGGTTTTTGGTGGCTACAGAGCCTTGCGGCGGCGGAACTTCTGATCTAGGTTAACCCCGAAGGGTTTCAGAATATTTGGGAACTTATAGTGCAAAGAGGGGGTGCGGGAGGCCACCGAGGTGGGCACAACCCACCTGGGCGCGCCAGGGGGCCCTGGCACGCCATGGTGGGTTGTTCCCCCCTCGGGGCACCCCCCAGGTGCAGCTCTGGCCCATTGGGTTCCTTCTGGTCCATCAAAAATCTCCCTGGAGTTTCGTTGCGTTTGGACTCCGTTTGGTATTGATTTCCTGCGATGTAAAAAACAAGCAAAAAACAGCAACTGTCACTGGGCACTGGGTCAATAGGTTAGTCCCAAAAAATGATATAAAGTTGCTATAAAATGGTTGTAAAACATCTAAGAATGATAAAATAACAGCATGAATACTTCATACATTATAGATACGTTGGAGACGTATCAGCATCCCCAAGCTTAATTCATGCTCGTCCTCGAGTAGGTAAATGATAAAAGAAATAATTTATGAAGTGTGAATGCTAGCAAAGTGCATAAGTTTGATCAATGAAATTTCAATCACTTTTCCTAGCATCATAACAACAATTATTTCTTATAAAACTTCTCATGTTATAGTAGCAACCAATTCACATGTTAAGGTTCAAATAATGAATTCTCTTGAAACTCAACAACCTATGTTCTTAGTCACCAAGCAATTGCAATTCACTTATTCAACAGAGTTTAAGTAAGAGCTCCACATACTCAACCATCATATAGTCTTCTATGATTGCTAACACTCACCGCGTACACATTAGCAAAACATTTCAACCGGACACATAGAAAGATAGGGGCTTATTGTTTTGCCTCCCAACGTATTCACCTCAAGGGTGATGTCAACAATAATAACTCATGCTACCCATATTCAACTGGACATATGTGCCTAGATCTTTCTTCACCACATGATGCTTGCCAAAAGAGAAAAATAAAAAGGAATAGAGAGAATAACTTTGACTCTTTGCATAAAAGTAAATATTCAAAAGTAAAAGATAGGCCCTTCGCAGAGGGAAGCAAAGGTTGCCATGAGCTTATTTGTTTGTATACTCAGTCCCTTAGTGCAAAAGAATGTCACGTTATATTACCCCTTATGATAGCAACCTTTATTATGCAGTCCGTCGCTTTTATTGCTTTTCCATCATAAGTTCGTACAACGCTCAATTTTCTCTTACACTAAATGATCTAGCACTTTTAGAAGCCATTTTTATTGCCTTATTGCACCGATGACAACTTACTTGAAGGATCTTGCTCAATCCTTAGGTAGGTATGGTGGACTCTGGAAAATAAAATTTGGGTTTAAGGGTTTTTGCATGCACAAGTAGTATCTCTACTTGGTGCGGAATTTTTGGCTAGCAAAGATGGGGGGCAAGCACCACATGTTGAAGGATCTATGACAATATAACTTCTATGTGAATATGAACAAACATAAATCATTACGTTGTCTTCCTTGTCCAACGTCAACAGTTTTGGCATATAATATTTTGATGGGGGCTCACAATCACAAAAGATTTCCATGATAGTGTATTTGCATGTGAAAGTTCTCTTCCTTGTACTAATTATTCGTGAATTGCTTGTATGACCAATATTGTGATTGTCAAGCCTCAAAAGATTTCACTTTCTAAACCCAATGTGAAGCTACCACTAGGCATGATATGATTTCAACTTCATGATATTCAATTCATTCAACAATTTACTCATAGGATATAAGTGAAGCACAAGAGTAATTCCATAGAAAAGAGCTTCGTTGACGGGATGTGAATGCCGCTTACTTAGCCTCCTTGGCAACTATTTGAGGCCTCTATTTTATTTAAAAACTTTCATATCTAAGTATTTTATTAAAACAACAAGTAAAACAAAACAAAATGACATTTCAAGGATAGAACACATCATGTGAAGAAGCAAAAACTTAGGCTCAACAAATACTAACCGATAATTGTTGAAGAGAAAAGGTGGGATGCCTACCGGGGCATCCCCAAGCTTAGATGCTTGAGACTTCTTGAAATATTATCTTGGGGTGCCTTGGGCATCCCCAAGCTTGAGCTTTTGTGTCTCCTTAATTCCTCTCATATCACGGTTTTCCTAAATCTCAAAAGCTTCATCCACACAAAACTCAACAAGAACTCGTGAGATAAGTTAATATAAACCAATGCAAAAACCTTATCGTTCTCTAGTGTAGCAAATCACTAAAATTATTATTCAACATTGCATACTAAATGCCTCTGCATATTTAATACTCCTATCCTCAAATAGAATCATTAAACAAGCAAACATATGCAAACAATGCAAACATAACAGCAATCTGCCAAAACAGTACAGTCTGTAAAGAATGCAAAAGTATCAATACTTATTCCACACCAAACATTATGAAATTCTGCCACACTGTAGGAAATTTATCAGAGCTTCTTATGCAAAAAGTTTCAACATTTTATCACATTCTGACTTCCCTAGGGAATTTTTGCAACAGTGGTAAACTTTCTGTTTTCAAACAGCAACATGTAGACTTGCAAAACAAGCATGCAAAGGCTATCAATGCCACTTTTATTGAAATAAAAGATGCAAAAAATTATTCTAAATAACAGAAATCAAATCCTAACAAAATAAATTGACGCTCCAAGAAAAACACATATCATGTGACGAATGAAAACATAGCTCCAAGTGAGGTTACCGATAGTGTTGGAGACGAAAGAGGGGATGCCTTCCGGGGCATCCCCAAGCTTAGTTGCTTGGATATTCCTTGGATATTAACTTGGGGTGCCTTGGGAATCCCCAAGCTTAGAGCATCTCCAACCGCGCCCCCAACAAGGCCCCCAGGCGATTTTTCGGCCGCCGGCGCCAAAAAACGGCCCAGTCGCGCCCCCAAGGGCCTAGTTTTCGCCGGCTCGGGCCGAAATTGGCGCCGGCGGACCCAACCCGAACCCGGCACGCTAGGGGGCGCTCGGGGGCGCCGGGCGAATTGTTTTTGGTGCGAAGAGCCGCGGGCCCCCCTTGCCAGCGACTCGACTCTCTTCTCGCCGCTTCGTCGTCCTCATCGCCTCGTTCCCCGTGGCGAATCAATGCCAAAGCTGCGCGCGCTGCCGCGCCGGTCAGCCTCCATTGGTGCCACGGGCGGCGCAGTGAAGGCCGGGCGACGTGCGTCCCCTCGCCCGCCACATGTAACGCGCCGGCCACACGTACTACGCGGCGCCTCCGCCTATATAAGCCGACCACCAGCGCGCCGGAGACACGCACAGATCCTCCACCGCCGACGCGCCCATTTCTCCCCCTTCCTCCCTCGCCTCCTCTCGCCGTCTCCAGTTTAGAAGAATGGCCGAGTGCTTCCCAGGCGGCGGCGAATGGCGTCGGGCGCCGCCATCTTCACGAGGACGAGGCTCGCCTCCTTTTCGAGGCCGAGTACCCGGTCCCGCCGGACATGCGGGGTGCCCGGGGCGTGGAGGATCAGCGCCGGTGGCGTGCCGGTGCCACCACCACCCACCGGGGCGACGCGGCGTGCGGAGATCGCACGTATCCGCGCGTCCCTACCGCGGGCGATGAGGGAAGGCCCGCGGTACACCCCCGACAGCCCGCTCTGGGAGCCCTACTTCCGCCGCCGCCACGCCAAACAGCTCGAGGCGACGAACGGCGTCGTGCCCTCCGGCAGGCTCAACTCCGAGGGCCGGCGCCGGTGGTGGGGCATGCCCGGCCGCACGTTGGAGGCCGTCCTCGAGTACATCGAGGGAAGCAACACGCCGCGCCTCGAGTACCCCTCTCCCCCGTCCTTCTCACGCCGCTGTGGGAGCTCCTGGACGCCGATACGCATGGAGCGGCCCGGGGCGTCCTCCTCCTCGTCCGGCCGCTCGTCCGGCTCTCCCTGCCTCCGCCCCGTCAAGCCGGAGCCCGAGGACACGCCTGTCAGCGTGCGCACCAGCAGCTCCAGCGTCCGCATCGGCGACTCCACCCCCCTCCTCTGGCCGCTTCGTCCTCGTCGAGCCCAAGCCGGAGCCCGGCCTCCCCCCGGAGTACGAGGAGATAGCCCGGCGCGGCTTCTCCGACAAGGAGGCCCTACAGTGGGGGCGGGATGACTACTACCGCGACGAGATGGTCCAGCAGCGCCGGCCCTGGAGGAGATAGAAGCCCGCAAACGTGGGAGCCAGGACGAGCACGGCGTCGTGATCCTCGACAGCGACGACGACGAGGACGCCCCCGGACCGTCCAACCCGCCGCGCCAACCAGGGGAGGGATGCAGCCGGGACGGCGGCGGCGGAGGCGGCGGCGAGGACGACGACGACGGCGACGACTACACGCGGTTCTACAGCCTCCTTGGCATGTAGAACTGCAAGGGCGGGCGGCGAGGAGCGGCGAGGGAGACGGCGAGGAGCGGCGATGGAGACGGCGAGGAGCAGCCCCTAGTAGTTTTTTTTCTTTTTTTGTAAAATATGTTTAAATTTGAACGAACTCGCCGATGTTTGCATTAAATTTGAGCCGTGTTTGCGCCGTATTTAAGTTTTTCAAAAAAAACGTGGGCGCCGCAACTGGGGGGCATCACGCCCCCAGCGCGCGGTTTAGCGCCGGTGCGCGCCCAGGGGGCGATTTTTAGCCCCTCCTGGGGGGGCAACGGCTGGAGATGCTCTTAGGGTCTTGTCACTCCTTATTCTCCTCATATCGTCATCTCACCCAAATCATGAAAACTTCAATCACACAACTTAATGGAACTTTGTGAGAAAGGTTAGTATGATTAAGAGCAAACCATTTCACTTTGGTACTGTCAAAGACAAGATTCATAATTTTTTCCACACAATGCCTACTGTAGCATATCATTTCCACAATTTATATTGAGCAATATAAGCCATACAAATTAGAAAGCAAGCAAACTATGCATTGAAAACAGAATCTGTCAAAAACAGAACAGTCTGTAATAATCTGGATAACTACCATACTTCTGCTACTCCAATATTATTAGAAAAAAATGGAACACGTGAGAAATTTGTATATTAAACTTCTTCAAAAAGAATCAACTCAATAGAACTCTTCTGTTAAAAATGAGACTCATTTTCGTGAGTGCAAAAGTTTCTGTTTGTCAGCAGGGTCAAATCAACTATCACCCAACATGATCCCAAAGGCTTTACTTGGCACTTCATTGAAACAAAAGCAATAAAACATGATCAATACAGTAGAATAATCATGTGAACACACAAAAACAGTAGGTAAAAGTGTTGGGTTGCCTCCCAACAAGCGCTTTTCTTTATTTCCTTTTAAGCTAGGCATGATGATTTCAATGATGCTCACATAAAAGATAAGAGTTGAAACATAAAGAGAGTATCATGCATCATAAGTTCCTCTCTCATAATAATTTTCAGTAGCATCATGAATAGATTCATCAATATAACCATTACATAAAGCATTCTCTTCATGATCCACAAGCATAGAAAATTTATTACTCTCCACATAAGCAATTTTCTTCTCATTCTCAATAGTGGGAGTATCATATGAGACTTGAATACTAGAAATTGTTCCCACATTAAGAGAGTAATGTTCAGTAAAAGGATATTCAAAATTATGACAATAGCTATCACTACTTTTTATAACATAAGTATCATCACAATAATCATCATAAGTAGGAGCCATGCAATCATCATAGCAAATTTGATCATTTAAAGTAAGGGGACTAAAAAGATCATCTTCATTAAGCATAGACTCCCCAAGATTGGGACAAACATTAATTGCAGCAAATAAATTCTCAAACATGTCATTCTCATTAAACATAGCATCCCCAAGCTTGTGTCTTGGCATATCATAAGCATAATCACTCTCATCATTAATAGTATGAATAGCACCAACGGTATAACAATTGCAATCATCATAATTTCCAAAGTTGGTGCCAAAAAGATTTCCAAGATTATAAGAAGTATCATAATTTTCCCAATCATAATCATCACAACAATCAATAGGCATAACAAAATCATCATCAATAGTGCTCTTGGACATTGTGCCATAAGACATAGAAGCAATATCATCATCAAGTGCATCATCCTCCACAATTATTTTTGATTCATTTTCATGGGGCACAACAATAATAGTAGCAACATCATTTTGGAGAGATACCTCTTTACCTCTATTCTTTCTTCTTCTTTTCTTCTTCTTCACCACACCATGTGCGGGTTTAATTAATTTTTGCAAGCTTCTTGTTGAAGAGATTGATTGGATAGGAAGCTCCTCCTCGTTACCTAGTTCATCATGATAAACACTAGGAGGGTATTGGGAAACATTTTCCCTTTCATTAGTACTCTCTTCATATTCCATTTGTTTTCTTGTCTTTAGGTAGTTGGCAATATAAGGGTTCTCAATGCAATTTACCGCACAAAACATATAAATTTCTTCTAGATCAAAATCAAGAAACCTCTTGGGGTTTGGAAAACCCTTAGTTATACGTTTCATTTCTTCATACCCCAAAAGAATACTAAGCTCTTTATGATGCTCAAGGGTAATCAAGTTATCACAATTTTTGGACACGATTTGATCATGAAATAATTTGCATTGGAGATTTAAATGACCACAATCATTGCAAAGTTCACAAGGATGGCGAAAAAAATTACATCTTTCAGCACAATCATCTAGCCTCTCTTGCAACTTTTTCGTTTCTAAATACTTATGCTTCTTACAAAATCTATCTTCCCTTTTTGGTGTGCAAAGGCACTCCCAATTCACTCCGCAAAAAGTTACATGCTTATAAGAAACATTTTTGTCATGACTAGTGCAATAATCATTAGCATTTTGGATATTCAAAGAATTCATACTAACAACTTTGCAATCATGCTCATCATTAAAATATTTTGTGCCAAGCATTTTATTGACTTCTTCTTCTAACAATTGAGCACAATTTTCCGAACCATTATTTTCAAGAAAGATATTATAAAGATGATCAATAATATGATGCAACCTCAATTCCATTTTTTATGTAGTTTTCTTTTATAAACCAAAGTAGTGATAAAACAAGAAACTAAAAGATTCAATTGCAAGATCTAAAGATATACCTTCATGCACTCACCTCCCCGGCAACCGCGCCAGAAAAGAGCTTGACGTCTACTACGCAACTTTATTCTTGTAGACTCATGTTGGGCCTCCAAGCGCAGAGTTTTGTAGGATAGTAGAGATTTTCCCTCAAGTGGATGACCTAAGGTTTATCAATCCGTGGGAGGCATAGGATGAAGATGGTCTCTCTCAAACAACCCTGTAACCAAATACAAGAAATCTCTTGTGTCCCCAACACACCTAATAAAATGGCAAATTGTATAGGTGCACTAGTTCGGCGAAGAGATGGTGATAAAAGTGTAATATGGATGGTAGAAATATATTTTTATAATCTGAATAAATAAAAATAGCAAGGTAGCAAGTAGTAAACGGGCACAAAAACGGTATTGCAATGCTTGAAAACAAGGCCTAGGGTCCGTACTTTCGCTAGTGCAACCTCTCAACAGTGCTAACATAGTTGGATCATATGATTATCCCTCAAAGTGCAATAAAGAATCACTTCCGGGTTCCTATTAGCGGAGAACAAAAGATATAAATTGTTTGTAGGGTACGAAACCACCTCAAAGCTATTCTTTCCGTTCGATCTATCCTAGAGTTCGTACTAGAATAACGCAAGCTATTCTTTCCGATCAATCTAATCAAGAGTTCGTACTAAAGTAGCACCAAAGCAAAATCATATTCATAATACTCAATCCACACAAAGAACTACAAGGGGACCCCAAAGTTTTTATCGGAGAAAAGATAATAAAAATGTGCATCAACCCCTATGCATAGATTATCCCAATGTCACCGTGGGAATCCGCGAGTTGAATGCCCACTAGTAGAAAAAGGGCCTTTAGTCCCAGTTCATAAGGGCCTTTAGTCCCGGTTCTGGAACCAGGACTAAAGGGTCGTTACTAAAGCCTCCCCCTTTAGTCCCGGTTCTTACATGAACCGGGACTAAAGGCCCTCCACGTGGCCGCTGCCTGGAGGTCCATCTTTAGTCCCGGTTGGTAACACCAACCGGTACTAAAGGAAATTTTATGATTTTTTTTGAATTTTTTTATTTTCAAATTTCTGAATTATTTTAACCTCTAATCTCTAATCACCCCTCATCACTGCTCAATTTAACCTCTAATCTCTAATCACCCCTCATCATTCCAAATCATCTAACATCCTGGACGGTCACCCATCCTCTCACTACTCCAGCCTGAGCACGCTTAACTTCCGGGTTCTATTCTCCCTCGTTTCCAAGTCTGCACTTGTTGTTTTCCTGACAATAGTAAGATGTCAATCCCATTAACCCTCAGGAATTTAGCTTGAGCATGAAGTCACACATTTCACTATTTGAGTTTGAAACTATTGTTCTAAAAACAATAATTATTTAGTAACACTAATATTTCTTGAATAAGTAGTTTGACCATAGTTTGACCAGATTTGACCAAAATTCAAAAAATTTGAAATAATTATTTAGTAACACTAATATTTCTTGAATAATTAGTTTGACCATTGTTTGACCACAGTTTGACCAGATTTGACCAAAATTCAAAAAAACTAAAATAATTATTTAGTAACACTAATATTCATGAATAATTATTTAGTAACACTAATACTTCTTGAATAAGTAGTTTGACCATAGTTTCACCAGATTTAACAAAAATTCAAAAAAACAGAAATTTGAGCATAACTTTTTTCCCTTTTAGAATTTCAGGATTCTAAAAATTTGCAAACAGGCCGTAGGCGGTCAAAATCGGATGCGGATTTTCGTGCTGAACATTTTGATATATTATACGTTTTTTCTGACATCGTATGCAAAAGTTATAGCCGTTTTACATTTTCCCTACACTTTTTGCAAAACATGTCCAAATTTAAGTTTTTAAATTTTCCTAACTAGTACATGTAGTAACATAACTACATCTGGAAGGATTTTAATTTTTGAAGTTTTTATCATTTTCTTTTGCTTTTTACAAAACTGAAAAGGCGATCCACATCCGGGACTAAAGGTCCCATTTGAACCGGGACTAATGCTTGTACGGTGCCCTAGCCGCTCGAACCGGGACTAATGCTCACATTAGTCCCGGTTCGTAATGCAACCGGGATTAATGCTCTTTTTTGGCCGAACCAAAGCCCTGTTTTCTACTAGTGGCCATAACATATATCAAGTGAATCAATAAGATACCCCAATTGTCACCTCAAGTATTCATACCGCAAGACATATATCATGTGTTCTCATCTCTGAATATTCAATCCGACAAGACAAAACTTCGAAGGGTAAAGATTCAATTCATCGTAACAAGAGTATAGAGGGTAGAAACATCATATGATCCATCTATATTAACAAAGCCCATGATATAGATCATGAGAGAGAGAGATTAAACACATAGCTACTGGTACAAACCCTTAGCCCCGAGGGTGGACTACTCCCTCCTCATCGTGGTGGCCGCAGGGATGATGAAGATGGCCACCGGAGATGATTCACCCCTCCGGCAGGGTGCCGGAAAGGGTCTAAATTGGTTTTCGGTGGCTACAGAGCCTTGCAGCGGCGGAACTTCTGATCTAGGTTAACCCTGAAGGGTTTCGCAATATTTGGGAATTTATAGTGCAAAGAGGGGGTGCGGGAGGCCACCGAGGTGGGCACAACCCACCTGGGCGCGCCAGGGGACCTGGCGCACCCTGGTGGGTTGTGCCCCCCTCGGGGCACCCCCAAGTGCAGCTTTGGCCCATTGGGTTGCTTCTGGTCCATAAAAAATCTCCGTGGAGTTTCGTTGCGTTTGGACTTGTTTGTTATTGATTTCCTGCGATGTAAAAAACAAGCAAAAAACATCAACTGGCACTGGGCACTGGGTCAATAGGTTAGTCCCAAAAAATGATATAAAGTTGCTATAAAATGGTTGTAAAACATCCAAGAATGATAAAATAACAGCATGAATACTTCATAAATTATAGATATGTTGGAGACGTGTCAATCAGGCGGTTCGTGGCTTGGCTGCTTGGGTCGCGTGCGGCAAGTGGAGAACTCGAGAACAGGGGCACCGCTGCCGGTTCGTGTGCCTGGCTCTGATCGATGGAATTTTTTCTAGGCGATCATGGATGTGTGCGAGTGACTTGGGCCAATGGGCCATGTCGTGGTGATGAGGAGAAACTGGCAATGGGCTGCCTCTCTTTTTGGGCTGAAAAGCTTAACTTGCACGCTCTCGAAGTGTCGGTATCGTTTTTCCTTATACAACATAGTATATAGACTATATATACCTAGTTTTTTCACAAAAATAATGGGTATTCAACTGAATACCCTTACATTAAGGTGGGCCCACCCCTGTGAATAAGTACTTCAGACTTTGATGATCGATGAAGATCTCACAACGATTACCAAGGAGGTAATGTCGCCATAACTTCAGAGCATAGATAACTCCAGGAAGATCGAGATAATGCGTTGGATAGTTCTCTTCATGAGGACACAACTAGCGAAAGCCATAAGCAATCACTTTACGCTCTTGCATCAGGACATAGCCTAATCCTTGCCGAGAGGTGATAACCCACAAGTATAGGGGATCGCAATAGTTTTTGAGGGTAGTGTATTCGAGCCAAATTTATTGATTCGACACAAGGGGAGCCAAAGAATACTTGTAAGTATTAGCAGTTGAGTTGTCAATTCAAACATACCTGGAGATCAAATATCTGCAGCAGAGTGATTAGTAGCACAATAGTATGGTAATTTGATAGCAATAGTAACAATAGCAATAGTAGCGATAACCGTAACAGTAGTATTTTTGTAGCAATTGTAACAGTAGCAGCAATAGTAGTAACTTAGCAAGAACAATATGTGAAAAGCTCATAGGCATTAAATCGGTGATAACATTGGATAATATTCATCATATAATAGTCTAAACCTAGGGCGACACAGAACTAGCTCCAATTCATCAATATAATATAGGCATGTATTCCGTATATAGTCCTACGTGCTTATGGAAAAGAACTTGCATGACATCTTTTGTCCTACCCTCCTGTGGCAGCGGGGTCCAAAAGGAAACTAAGGGATATTAAGGCCTCCTTTTAATAGAGAACTGGAACAAAGCATTAACACATAGTGAATACATGAACTCCTCAAACTACGGTCATCACCGGAAAGAATCCCAATTATTTTCACCTTGGGGTATGCGGATCATAACACGTAGCAGGTGCATATAACTTGCATGATCGGATCAAGAACACAAATATATTGGTGAAAACATAAACGGTTCAGATATGAAATCATGGCACTCAGGCCCTAGAGACAAATATTAAGCGTAGCAAAGTCATAGCAACGTCAAACTCAGAACACAATGGATACTAGGGATCAAGCCCTATCAAAACTAGCTTGATTACATAATGAATCTCATCCAACCCATCACCGTCCAGCAAGCCTACGAAGGAATTACTCACGCCCGGTGGTGAGCATCATGAAATTGGTGATGGAGGATGGTTGATGATGACGAAGACAAAAGATCCCCCTCTCCGGAGTCTCGAACGGACTCCAGATCTGGCCTCCTAATGAAGAACAGGAGGTGGTGGTGTCTTCGTATCGAAAATCGCGATGAAACTTCCTCCTTGATTTTTTCTTGGGAAATAGGAATTTATAGAGTTGGAACTAGGGTCAACGGAGCCTCAAGGGGCCCACTACCCACCAGGACGCGCCAGAGGGGGATGGCGCACCTTGGTGCCTAGTGGGCAGCAAGGCCCCCCTCCAGTGGGTCTTTGCTCCAATAATTTTTTGTTCAAAAATAATTCTCCAAAAAGTATCATCCAATTCCAAGAACTTTTATTTCTGCACAAAAACAACACCATGGTAATTCTGCTGAAAATAACGTCAGTCCGGGCTAGTTTCATTCAAATCATGCAAATTAGAGTCCAAAATAAGAGCAAGAGTGTTTGGAAAAGTAGATACGACGGAGACGTATCAACTCCCCCAAGCTTAACTCATTGCTTGTCCTCAATCAATCAGTTGACAAACTGAGAGTGATTAAGAAAAACTTATATGAGCTCTTTTGTTCTTGTGTTCATATATATGCTTAAATAATACCCAAGTTCAGCAAAGGTCATGACTAACCATGCAAACGGTAACTCTTAGAAATTATATTCACTCATATCAATGGCATAATCAACTAGCTAGTAATAATTAAATATTTCAAATGCCAACACTTTGTCCAGACAATCATTATATAATATAACAATGATGGTATCTTGCTAGCCCTTTTTGAGACCGCAAAACATAAATGCATAGCACCTCCAAAGTTCAAGCAGTGACTAAACATTGTAATTCATGGTAGAAGAGATCCAGTCATGATGCACACAACATTAACTATACACAAAGCATGAGAATGGCAATAGTGCTCTCAGGACTAGTGCTTCTTTGAGCAGGTGATGGCTCAACATAAAAGTAAAATAACATAAAAGTAAATATATAGGCCCTTCGCAGAGGGAAGCAGGGATGCAGAGGTGCGAGAGCTCGAAGCTTAAATCAGAGATAAATATAATTTTGGGAGCTTTACCTTTCCTGTCAACGTTGCAACCAAGAGTTATCAATATTTTCCATGTTAAACACATTAGTGGCGGTTCCCAAGCGATAAAAGTAAAGTTTGCTCCCCCTCCACCAACAAACACAAGCCATGGCTAGCCAAATCCTCGGGTGCCCTCCATACCAACAACAGTCAGGGGGAGTTTGTTTAATTATTATTCTAATTTTAATTATGGGACGGGGCATCCCGATTACTAGCCCCTCTCGTGCAAGGACGAGTGAATAAACACTCATCATGAGAATAACCCGCTTCGCATGGAAGATACTTACCGTCCCGAGTCGCTCCATGAGCGGTATGGGCACACAAAGTAGATGTTCCTTTGAATTTTTAGAGGTGGCACATGCAAATTACTTGGAACGGCAGAGTAATACCGCATATAGGTAGATATAGTAGACTCATCTGGAATAACTTTGGTTTAAGTATTTTGATGCACAAGCAGTATTCCCGCTTAGTACAGGCGAATGCTAGCAAATAGGTTAAGAAGCGACCAGCTAGAGAGCGAAAACGGTCATAATCATGCATTATGAATAATTAACATTGTATACTCGCATGAGTAGGATATAAACACCATGAACATAAATATCATGGAGGCAATGATGGTTTCGAATCAAATACATGTGTGGACATGTGCCAAGTCAAGCCACTTGAAACATTTAGAGGAGGATGCCATATCATCGTACTACATCACAATCATTTTAATGCATGTTGACACCCAAGATAAATCATTATCCAATCCTAGCTACTTAAGCATGGCATGAGCAACTATAACCTCTAATTTTCATCACAAACATGTTTAATCATAATATGCTGAGTCATGGATACTGAGTTAAACATATTGAAAAAACAAAAACAAGTTGAGTTCATACCCGCCTTTCCTTGCCACAGTCACTTAATCAAATATCATCATTATTTCCTTTCACTTGCACGACCGAATGACATGAAAATGATAATAGTGCAACAATGTCATGGACTAATTGAAGGAAATATGCCCTAGAGGCAATAATAAATTTGTTATTTATATTTCCTTATATCATGATAAATGTTTATTATTCATGCTAGAATTGTATTAACCGGAAACTTGATACATGTGTGAATACATAGACAAAACAGAGTGTCCCTAGCATGCCTCTACTTGACTAGCTCGTTAATCAAAGATGGTTAAGTTTCCTAGCCATAGACATGTGTTGTCATTTGATGAACTGGATCACATCATTAGAGAATGATGTGATGGACAAGATCCATCCGTTAGCTTAGCATAATGATCGTTAAGTTTTATTGCTATTGCTTTCTTCATGACTTATACTGTTCCTCTGACTATGAGATTATGCAACTCCCGAATACCGGAGGAACACTTAGTGTGGTGTCAAACGTCACAACGTAACTGGGTGATTATAAAGATGCTCTACAGGTGTCTCCGATGGTGTTTGTTGAGTTGGCATAGATCGTAGGCTTTTTCACTCCGTGTATCGGAGAGGTATCTCTGGGCCCTCTCGGTAATGCACATCACTATAAGTCTTGCAAGCATTGTGACTAATGAGTTAGTTACGGAATGATGCATTACGGAACGAGTAAAGAGACATGCCAGTAACGAGATTAAACTAGGTATGAGGATACCGACAATCGAATCTTGGGCAAGTAACATACTGATGACAAAGGGAACAACGTATGTTGTTATGCGGTTTGACCGATAAAGATCTTCGTAGAATATGTAACCAATATGAGCATCCAGGTTCCGCTATTGGTTATTGACCGGAGATGTGTCTCGGTCATGTCTACATAGTTCTCGAACCCGTAGGGTCCGCACGCTTACCGTTCGATGACGATTTGTATTATGAGTTATGTGATTTGATGTACCGAAGTTTGTTCGGAGTCCCGGATGAGATCACGAACATGACGAGGAGTCTCGAAATGGTCGAGAGGTAAATATTCATATATTGGAAGGTTGCATTCGGACATCGGAGTGGTTCCGAGTGATTCGGGCATTTTTCCAGAGTACCAGGAGGTTACCGGAATCCCCCGAGGAAAGATATGGGCCTTATGGGCCATAGGAGGGAGGCTAACCAGCCCACAAGGGGCTGGTGCGACCCCCACAAGGGAGGAGGCCGAATTGGACTTGGGAAGGGGGTGCCACGCCCTTTCCTTCTCCTACTCCCTCTCCTTCCCCTTTTCCCCCTCCGGTAGAAGGAAAAAAGGGTGGGGCCGAATCCTACTAGGACTGGAGTCCTAGTAGGACTCCCCTCTCCCTGGAACGCCCCTTGTTGGCCGGCCTCCTCCTCCCCTCCTTTATATACGGGGGGCAGGGGCACCCCAAAGGCACAACAGACAATCTCTTAGTCGTGTGCGGTGCCCCCCTCCACAGTTTTACACCTCGGTCATATCGTCATAGTGCTTAGGTGAAGCCCTGTGCCGGTAACTTCGTCATCACTGTCACCATGCCGTCATGCTGACGAAACTCTCCCTCATCCTCAACTGGATCAAGAGTTCGAGGGACTTCACCGAGCTGAACGTGTGCAGATCGCAGAGGTGCCGTGCGTTCGGTACTTGGATCGGTTGGATCGGGAAGACGTTCGACTACATCAACCGCATTACTAAACGCTTCTGCTTTCGGTCTACGAGGGTACGTGGACACACTCTCCCCGCTCGTTCCTATGCTTCTCCTAGATAGATCTTGCGTGATCATAGGCAAATTTTTTGAAATACTACATTCCCCAAAAGTGGTATCCGAGCCAGGTCTATGCGTAGATGTTATATGCACGAGTCGAACACAAAGAGTTGTGGGCGATAATAGTCATACTGCTTAACAGCATGTCATACTTTGATTTTGCGGTATTGTTGGATGAAGCAACCCAGACCGACATTACATGACCGCGTTCATGAGACTGGTTCTACCGCCGTGCTTCGCACACAGGTGGCTAGTGGTGTCTGTTTCTCCAACTTTAGTTGAATCGAGTGTGACTACGCCCGGTCCTTGATGAAGGTTAAAACATCACACTTGACGAAAAATCGTTGTGGTTTTGATGCGTAGGTAAGAACGGTTCTTGCTAGAAGCCCGTAGCAGCCACGTAAAACTTGCAACGACAAAGTAGAGGATGTCTAACTTGTTTTTGCAGGGCTTGCTATGATGTGATATGGTCAAGACGTGATGATATATAAATTGTTGTACGAGATGATCATGTTTTGTAAAAGTTATCGGCAACTGGCAGGAGCCTTATGGTTGTCGCTTTATTGTATGAAATACAATCGCCATGTAATTGCTTTACTTTATCACTAAGCGGTAGCAATAGTCGTAGAAGCAATAGTTGGCGAGATGACAATGATGCTTCGATGGAGATCAAGGTGTCAAGCCGGTGACGATGGTGATCATGACGGTGCTTTAGAGATGGAGATCAAAGACACAAGATGATGATGGCCATATCATATCACTTATATTGATTGCATGTGATGTTTATCCTTTATGCATCTTATTTTGATTAGTTTGGCGGTAGCGTTATAAGATGATCTCTCACTAAAATTTCAAGGTATAAGTGTTCTCCTTGAGTATGCACCGTTGCAACAGTTCTTCATGCTGAGACACCATGTGATGATCGGGTGTGATATGCTCTGCGTTCACATACAACGGGTGCAAGCCAGTTTTGCACACGTAGAATACTCGGGTTAAACTTGACGAGCCTAGCATATGCAGATATGGCCTCGGAACACTGAGACCGAAAGGTCGAGCATGAATCATATAGTAGATATGATCAACATAGTGATGTTCACCATTGAAAACTTCTCCATCTCACGTAATGATCGGACATGGTTTATTTGATATGGATCACATGATCATTTAGATGACTAGTGGGATGTCTATCTAAGTGGGAGTTCTTAAGTAATATGATTAATTGAACTTTAATTTATCATGAACTTAGTCCTAATAGTATTTGCGTAAGTATGTTGTAGATCAATAGCTCGCGATGTAGCTCCCCGTTTATTTTTGATATGTTCCTAGAGAAAAACTATGTTGAAAGATGATAGTAGCAATGATACGGACTAGGTCCGTGATCTGAGGATTATCCTCATTACTGCACAGAAGAATTATGTCCTTGATGCACCGCTAGGTGACGGACCTATTGCAGGAGCAGATGCAGACGTTATGAGCGTTTAGCAAGCTCGGTATGATAACTACTTAATAGTTTAGTGCGCCATGCTTTACGGCTTAGAACCGGGACTTCAAAAACGTTTTGAACGCCACGGAGCATATAAGATGTTCCAAGAGCTGAAATTGGTATTTCAGACTCATGCCCAAGTCGAGAGGTATGAGACCTCTGACAAGTACTTTGCCTACAAGATGGAGGAGAATAGATCAACCAGTGAGCATGTGCTTAGATTGTCTGGGCACTACAATCGCTTGAATCAAGTGGGAGTTAATCTTCCAGATAAAATAGTGATTGACAGAGTTCTCTAGTCACTATCACCAAGTTACTGGAACTTTGTGATGAACTATAATATGCAAGGGATGACGAAAATGATTCCCGAGCTCTTCGTGATGCTAAAATCGACGAAGGTAGAAATCAAGAAAAGCATCAAATGTTGATGGTTGACAAGACCACTAGTTTCAAGTAAAAGGGCAAGGGAAATAAAGGGAACTTCAAGAAGAATGGCAAGCAAGTTGTCACTCCCATGAAGAAGCCCAAAGCTAGACCCAAGCCTGAAACTGAGTGCTTCTACTGCGAAGGAAATGGTCACTGGAAGCGGAATTGCCCCAAATACTTGGCGGATAAGAAGGATGGCAAAGTGAACAAAAGTATATATGATATACATGTCATTGATGTGTACTTTACTAGTGTTCATAGTAGCCCCTGGGTATTTGATACTGGTTCAGTTGCTATGATTAGTAACTCGAAACAGGAGTTACAAAATTAACAAAGACTAGTTGAGGGCAAGGTGACGATGTGTGTTGGAAGTGATTCCAAGGTTGATAAGATCACCATCGCACACTGCCTTTACCTTCGGGATTAGTGTTGAACCTAAAATAAATGTTATTTGGTGTTTGCGTTGAGCATAATATGATTGGATCATGTTTATTGCAATACGATTATTCATTTAAGTCAATGAATAATTGTTATTCTGTTTACATGAAAAAAACCTTATGTGGTCATACACCCAAGGTGAATGGTTTATTGAATCTCGATCGTAGTGATACACATATTCATAATATTGGTGCAAAAAGATGCAAAGTTGATAATGATAGTGCAACATATTTGTGGCACTGCCGTTTAGGTCATATTGGTGTAAAGCGCATGAAGAAACTCCATGTTGATGGGCTTTTGGAATCACTTGATTATGAATCACTTGATTCTTGTGAACCATGCCTCATGGGCAAGATGACTAAGACTCCATTCTCCGGAACAATGGAGCGAGCAACTAACTTATTGGAAATAATACATACTGATTATGTTGTCCGATGAGTGTTGAAGCTCGCGGCGGGTATCATTATTTTCTGACCTTCACAGATGATTTCAGCAGATATGGGCATATCTACTTAATGAAACACAAGTCTGAAACATTTTGAAAAGTTCAAAAATATAGTGAAGTGGAGAATCATCATAACAAGAAAATAAAGTTTCTACGATCTAATCGTGGAGAAGAATATTTGAGTTACGAGTTTGGCCTTCATTTAAAACAATGTGGAATAGTTTCACAAACTCACGCCACCTGGAACACCACAGCATAATGGTGTGTGTCCGAACGTCATAACAGTACTTTATTAGATATGGAGCGATCTGTGATGTTTCTTACCGATTTACCACTATGTTTTGGGGTTATGCATGAGAGACAGCTACATTCATGTTAATAGGGCACCATCTAAATCCGTTGAGACGACACTGTATGAACTGTGGTTTGGTAAGAAACCTAAGCTGTCGTTTGTTAAAGTTTGGGGCTGCGATGCTTATGTGAAAAAGCTTCAATATGATAAGCTCGAACCTAAAATTGGAGAAATGCGTCTTCGTAGGATACCCAAAAGGAAACTATTGGGTACACCTTCTATCACAGATCCAAAGGCAAGATATTCGTTGCTAAGAATGGATCCTTTCTAGAGAAGGAGTTTCTCTTGAAAGAAGTGAGTGGGAGGAAAGTAGAACTTGATGAGGTAATTGTACCTTCTCCCGAATTGGAAAGTAGTACATCACAGAAATCAGTTCCAGTGATGCCTACACCAATCAGTGAGGAAGTTAATGATGATGATCATGAAATTTCAGATCAAGTTACTACCAAACCTCGTAGGTCAACCAGAGCATTTTCCGCAACAGAGTGGTACGGTAATCCTGTTCTGGGACTCGTGTTACTAGACCATGAAGAACCTACGAACTATGAGGATGCGATGATGAGCCCAGATTCTGATAAATGGCTTGAGGCCATGAAACCTGAGATGGGATCCATGTATGAGAACAATGTGTGGACTTTGGTTGACTTGCCCGATGATCGGCAAGCCAAAGAAAAATAAATGGATCTTCAAGAGGAAGACGGATGCTAATAGTAGTGTTACTATCTAGAAAGCTAGACTTGTCGAAAAAAGGTTTTTGACAAAGATCAAGGTGTTGACTATGATAAAATTTTCTCACTCGTAGCGATGCTTAAGTCTGTCTGAATCATGTTAGCAATTGCCACATTTTATGAAATATGGCAAATGGATGTCAAAACTACATCCTTTAATGGATTTCTTAAAGAAGAGTTGTATATGATGCAACCAGAAAGTTTTGTTGATCCTAAAGGTGCTAACAAAGTGTTGCTACCTCTTGAGCACTGCGTTGGTTTTCCCTTGAAGAGGAAAGGGTGATGCAGCAAAGTAGCATAAGTATTTCCCTTAGTTTTTGAGAACCAAGGTATCAATCCAGTAGGAGGCTACGCGCGAGTCCCTGGCACCTACACAAAACAAATAAATCCTCGCAACCAACGCGATAAGGGGTTGTCAATCCCTTCACTGTCACTTACGAGAGTGAGATCTGATAGATATGATAGGATAATATTTTCGGTATTTTTGTGATAAGATGCAAAGTAAAATAAAAGCAAAGGAAATAACTAAGTGTTGGAAGATTAATATGATGAAGATAGACCCGGGGGCCATAGGTTTCACTAGTGCCTTCTCTCAAGAGCATAAGTATTTTACGGTGGGTGAACGAATTACTGTTGAGCAATTGACAGAATTGAGCATAGTTATGAGAGTATCTAGGTATGATCATGTATATAGGCATCACGTCCGAGACAAGTAGACCGACTCCTGCCTGCATCTACTACTATTACTCCACTCATCGACCGCTATCCAGCATGCATCTAGAGTATTAAGTTCATGGAAATAGAGTAACGCCTTAAGCAAGATGACATGATGTAGAGGGATAAATTCATGCAATATGATAAAAACCCCATCTTGTTATCCTCGATGGCAACAATAAAATACGTGCCCTGTTGCCCCTACTGTCACTGGGAAAGGACACCGCAAGATTGAAACCAAAGCTAAGCACTTCTCCCATTGCAAGAAAGATCAATCTAGTAGGCCAAACCAAACTGATAATTCGAAGAGACTTGCAAAGATAACCAATCATACATAAAAGAATTCAGAGAAGATTCAAATATTGTTCATAGATAATCTTGATCATAAACCCACAATTCATCGGTCTCAACAAACACACCGCAAAAAGAAGATTACATCGAATAGATCTCCACGAGAGAGGGGGAGAACATTGTATTGAGATCCAAAAAGAGAGAAGAAGCCATCTAGCTACTAACTATGGACCCGAAGGTCTGAGGTAAACTACTCACACTTCATCGGAGAGGCTATGATGATGATGTAGAAGCCCTCCGTGATGGATGCCCCCTCCGGCGGAGCTCCGGAACAGGGCCCCAAGATGGGATCTCGTGGGTACAGAAGGTTTCGGCAGTGGAATTAGGTTTTTGGCTCCGTATCTGATCGTTTGGGGGTACGTAGGTATATATAGGAGGAAGGAGTACGTCGGTGGAGCAACAGGGGGCCCACGAGGGTGGAGGGCGCGCCCTGGGGGGGTAGGCGTGCCCCCCTACCTCGTGGCCTCCTCTTTTGTTTCTTGACAGAGGGTCCAAGTCTCCTGGATCATAATCTTCCTAAGAATCATGTTCCTGAAGGTTTCATTCCGTTTGGACTCCGTTTGATATTCCTTTTCTGCGAAACTCTGAAATAGGCAAAAACAGCAATTCTGGGCTGGGCCTCCGGTTAATAGGTTAGTCCCAAAAGTAATATAAAATTGAATAATAAAGCCCAATAATGTCCAAAACAGTAGATAACATAGCATGGAGCAATCAAAAATTATAGATACGTTGGAGACGTATCAGGCATCCCCAAGGTTAATTCCTGCTCGTCCTCGAGTAGGTAAATGATAAAAACAGATTTTTTTTGATGCGGAGTGCTACTTGGCATAATTTCAATGTAATTCTTCTTAATTGTGGTATGAATATTCAGATCCGAAAGATTCAAGACAAAAGTTTAATATTGACATAAAAATAATAATACTTCAAGCACACTAATAAAGCAATTATGTCTTCTCAAAATAACATGGCCAAAGAAAGTTATCCCTACAAAATCATATAGTCTGGCTATGCTCTATATTCACCACACAAAGTATTTAAATCATGCACAACCCCGATGACAAGCCAAGCAATTGTTTCATACTTTTGACGTTCTCAAACTTTTTCAATCTTCACGCAATACATGAGCGTGAGCCATGGACATAGCACTATATGTGGAATAGAAAGGTGGTTGTGGAGAAGACAAAAAGGGAGAAGATAGTCTCACATCAACTAGGCGTATCAACGGGCTATGGAGATGCCCATCAATAGATATCAATGTGAGTGAGTAGGGATTGCCATGCAACGGATGCACTAGAGCTATAAGTATATGAAAGCTCAACAAAATAAACTAAGTGGGTCTGCATCCAACTCGCTTGCTCACGAAGGCCTAGGGCATTTTGAGGAAGCCCGTCATTGGAATATACAAGCCAAGTTCTAGAATGAAAAATTCCCACTAGTATATGAAAGTGACAGAATGAGAGACTCTCTATCATGAAGATCATGGTGCTACTTTGAAGCACAAGTGTGGTAAAAGGATAGTAACATTGTCCCTTGTCTCTTTTTCTCTCATTTTTTTTATTTGGGCCTTTTCTCTTTTTTTATGGCCTATTTTCTCTTTTTTTCGTCCGGAGTCTCATCCCGACTTGTGGGGGAATCATAGTCTCCATCATCCTTTCCTCACTTGGGATAATGCTCTAAAAATGAAGATCATCACACTTTTATTTTCTTACAACTCAACAATTACAACTCGATACTTAGAACAAAATATGACTCTATATGAATGCATCCGGCGGTGTATCGGGATATGCAATGAATCAAGAGTGACATGTATGAAAGAATTATGAACGGTGGCTTTGCCACAAATACGATGTCAACTACATGATCATGCAAAGCAATATGACAATGATGGAGCGTGCCATAATAAACGGAACGGTGGAAAGTTGCATGGCAATATATCTTGGAATGGCTATGGAAATGCCATGATAAGTAGGTATGGTGGCTGTTTTGAGGAAGGTTTATGGTGGGTGTATGATACCGGCGAAAAGTGCGCGGTATTAGAGAGGCTAGCAATGGTGGAAGGAAAAAAGTGCGTATAATCCATGGACTCAACATTAATCATAAAGAACTCATATACTTATTGCAAAAATCTACAAGTTATCAAAGCAAAGTATTACGCGCATGCTCCTAGGGGGATAGATTGGTAGGAAAAGATCATCGCTCGTCCCCGACAGCCACTCATATGGAAGACAATCAATAAATAAATCATCCTCCGACTTCATCACATAACGGTTCACCATACGTGCATGCTACGGGAATCACAAACTTTAACACAAGTATTTCTCAAATTCACAACTACTCAACTAGCATGACTCTAATATCACCACCTTTATATCTCAAAACAATTATCAAGCATCAAACTTTTCTTAGCTTTCAACACACTCATAGGAAAGTTTTTACAAATCTTGAATACCAAGCATATTAGGATTATTTAAGCAAATTACCATGCTATTTAAGACTCTCAAAATAATCTAAATGAAGCATGAGAGATCAATAGTTTCTATAAAACAAATCCACCACCGTGCTCTTAAAGATATAAGTGAAGTACTAGAGCAAAACTATATAACTCAAAAGATATAAGCAAAGCACATAGAGTATTCTAACAAATTCCAAATCATGTATGGCTCTCTCAAAAGGTGTGTACAGAAAGGATGATTGTGGTAAACTAAAAATCAAAGACTCAAATCATACAAGATGCTCCAAGCAAAACACATATCATGTGGTGAATAAAAATATAGCTCCAAGTAAAGTTACCGATGGAAGTAGACGAAAGAGGGGATGCCTTCCGGGGCATCCCAAGATTTGGCTTTATGGTGTCCTTAGATTATCTTGGGGGTGCCATGGGCATACCCAAGCTTAGGCTCTTGCCACTCCTTGTTCCATAATCCATCAAAATCTTTCACCCAAAACCTTAAAACTTCACAACACAAAACTCAATAGAAAATCTCGTGAGCTCCGTTAGCGAAAGAAAACAAAAGAGCACTTCAAGGTACTGTAATGAACTCATTCTTTAGTTATATTGGTGTTAAACCTACTGTATTCCAACTTCTCTATGGTTTATAAACTATTTTACTAGCCATAGATTCATCAAAATAAGCAAACAACACACGAAAAACAGAATATGTCAAAAACAGAACAGTCTGTAGTAATCTGTAACTAACGCAAACTTCTGGAACTCCAAAAAATAGGACGACCTAGAAAATTTGTTTATTGATCAGCAGCAATTGGAATCACTATTTTATCACGTTCTGGTGATTTTTAACAATTATTTTCGTGAACAGAAAGTTTCTGGAATTTTCTGCAAGATCAAATAACTATCATCCAAGAAGATCCTATAGGTTTAACTTGGCACAAACACTAATTAAAACATAAAAACACATCTAACGAGAGGCTAGATCAAATATTTATTCCTAAACAGAAGCAAAAAGCAAAAAAAACTAAAAATAAAATTGGGTTGCCTCCCAACAAGCGCTATCGTTTAATGCCCCTAGCTAGGCATAGAAGCGAGGATAGATCTAGGTATTGCCATCTTTGGTAGGCAATCCATAAGTGGCTCTCATGATAGATTCATATGGTAATTTTATTTTCTTCCTAGGAAAGTGTGCCATGCCTTTCTTTAATGGAAATTGGAATCTAATATTCCCTTCCTTCATATCAATAATTGCACCAATCGTTCTAAGGAAAGGTCTACCAAGAATAATAGGACATGAAGGATTGCAATCTATGTCAAGAACGATAAATCTACGGGCACACAGTTCCTATTTGCAACAATAAGAACATCATTAATTCTTTCCATAGGTTTCTTAATAGTGGAATCCGTAAGGTGCAAGTTTAGAGAGCAATCATCAAAGTCACGGAAATCTAGCAAATCACACAAAGTTTGGAATAGTGGAGACACTAGCACCCAAATCACATAAAGCATAGAACTCATGATCCTTAATCTTAATTTTAATAGTAGGTTCCCACTCATCATAAATTTTTCTAGGGATAGAAACTTCCAACTCAAGTTTTTCTTCAGAAGATTGCATCAAAGCATCAACGATATGTTTGGTAAAAGCTTTATTTTGACTATAAGCATGAGGAGAATTTAGCACGGATTGCAACAAGGAAATACATTCTATCAAAGAGCAATTTTCATAATTAAATTCCTCGAAATCCATAATGGTGGGTTTAGCAACATCTAACGTTTTGATTTCTTCAATCCCACTCTTATCAATTTTAGCATCAAGATCTAAAAACTCCGAATTTTTGGAACGCCTTCTAGGTAAAGGTGGATCATATTCAGTCTCATCATTATCAAGATTCATATTGCAAAACAATGATTTAATAGGAGACACATCAATAACTTTTAGATCTTCATCTTTATTTTCATAGAAATTTGAAGAACACGCTTTTATAAAACAATCTTTCTTAGCACGCATCCTAGCGGTTCTTTCTTTGCACTCATCAATGGAAATTATCATGGCTTTGAGAGACTCATTGATATCATGCTTAGGTGGAATAGGTCTAAGTTTCAAAGAATCAACATCAAGAGAAATTCCATCAACGTTCCTAGCCAATTCATCAACTTTAAGCAATTTCTCTTCAAGCAAAGCATTGAAATTCTTTTGCGAATTCATAAACTCTTTAACACTAGTCTCAAATTCAGAGGGCATCTTATTAAAATTTCCATAAGAATTGTTGTAGGAATTACCATAATTATTAGAGTAATTACTAGGATAAGGCCTAGGATTAAAGTTTCCTCTATACGCGTTGTTACCAAAATTATTCCTTCTAACAAAATTCACATCCATAGATTCATTATTATTCTCAATCAAAGTGGACAAAGGCATATCATTAGGATCGGAAGAAAAACTCTTACTAGCAAATAATTTCATAAGTTCATCCATCTTTCCACTCAAAACATTAATTTCTTCTATCGCATGCACTTTTTTATTTGTAGATCTTTCAGTGTGCCATAGAGAATAATTAACCATAATATTATCTAGGAGTTTAGTAGCTTCTCCTAAAGTGATTTCCATAAAAGTGCCTCCCGCGGCCGAATCTAATAGATTTCTAGAAGCAAAATTCAATCCTGCATAAAAAATTTGTATAATCATCCACAAATTCAAACCATGAGTAGGGCAATTACGTATCATTAATTTCATCCTCTCCCAAGCTTGTGCAACATGTTCATGATCAAGTTGCTTAAAATTCATAATATCGTTTCTAAGAGAGATGATCTTAGCGGGAGGAAAATACTTAGAGATAAAAGCATCTTTGCACTTGTTCCAAGAATCAATACTATTTTTAGGCAAAGACGAAAACCAAGCTTTAGCATGATCTCTAAGCGAAAAAGGAAATAGCTTCAGTTTAACAATATCATTATCAACATCTTTCTTCTTTTGCATATCACACAAATCAACGAAGCTATTTAGATGAGTAGCGACATCTTCACTAGGAAGGCCGGCGAATTGATCTTTCATGACAAGATTCAACAAAGCAGCATTGATTTCACAAGATTCAGTATTGGTAAGAGGAGCAATCGGAGTGCTAAGGAAATCATTATTGTTGGTATTGGTAAAGTCACATAATTTGGTATTATCTTGAGCCATCGTGACAAACAAGCAATCCAACACACGAGCAAACAAGAGACGGGCAAAAAGAGGCAAGCGGAAAAGAGAGGGTGAATAAAACGGCAAGGGTGAAGTGGGGGAGAGGAAAACGAGAGGCAAATGTCAAATAATGTAATGCGGGAGATAAGGGATTGTGATGGGTACTTGGTATGTTGACTTTTGCGTAGACGTCCCCGGCAACGGCGCCAGAAATGGCTCGTTGTCAGGAGTCCAAATCTTGACTTGACCTTGCGTAAGCCTCCCCGGCAACGGCGCCAGAAATCCTTCTTGCTACCTCTTGAGCACTGCGTTGGTTTTCCCTTGAAGAGGAAAGGGTGATGCAGCAAAGTAGCGTAAGTATTTCCCTTAGTTTTTGAGAACCAAGGTATCAATCCAGTAGGAGGCTACGCGCGAGTCCCTCGCACCTACACAAAACAAATAAATCCTCGCAACCAACGCGATAAGGGGTTGTCAATCCCTTCACTGTCACTTACGAGAGTGAGATCTGATAGATATGATAGGATAATATTTTCGGTATTTTTGTGATAAGATGCAAAGTAAAATAAAAGCAAAGGAAATAACTAAGTGTTGGAAGATTAATATGATGAAGATAGACCCGGGGGCCATAGGTTTCACTAGTGCCTTCTCTCAAGAGCATAAGTATTTTACGGTGGGTGAACGAATTACTGTTGAGCAATTGACAGAATTGAGCATAGTTATGAGAGTATCTAGGTATGATCATGTATATAGGCATCACGTCCGAGACAAGTAGACCGACTCCTGCCTGCATCTACTACTATTACTCCACTCATCGACCGCTATCCAGCATGCATCTAGAGTATTAAGTTCATGGAAATAGAGTAACGCCTTAAGCAAGATGACATGATGTAGAGGGATAAATTCATGCAATATGGTAAAAACCCCATCTTGTTATCCTCGATGGCAACAATAAAATACGTGCCCTGTTGCCCCTACTGTCACTGGGAAAGGACACCGCAAGATTGAAACCAAAGCTAAGCACTTCTCCCATTGCAAGAAAGATCAATCTAGTAGGCCAAACCAAACTGATAATTCGAAGAGACTTGCAAAGATAACCAATCATACATAAAAGAATTCAGAGAAGATTCAAATATTGTTCATAGATAATCTTGATCATAAACCCACAATTCATCGGTCTCAACAAACACACCGCAAAAAGAAGATTACATCGAATAGATCTCCACGAGAGAGGGGGAGAACATTGTATTGAGATCCAAAAAGAGAGAAGAAGCCATCTAGCTACTAACTATGGACCCGAAGGTCTGAGGTAAACTACTCACACTTCATCGGAGAGGCTATGATGATGATGTAGAAGCCCTCTGTGATGGATGCCCCCTCCGGCGGAGCTCCGGAACAGGCCCCAAGATGGGATCTCGTGGGTACAGAAGGTTGCGGCGCTGGAATTAGGTTTTTGGCTCCGTATCTGATCGTTTGGGGGTACGTAGGTATATATAGGAGGAAGGAGTACGTCGGTGGAGCAACAGTGGGGGCCCACGAGGGTGGAGGGCGCGCCCCCCTACCTCGTGGCCTCCTCTTTTGTTTCTTGACGTAGGGTCCAAGTCTCCTGGATCATAATCTTCCTAAGAATCACGTTCCCGAAGGTTTCATTCCGTTTGGACTCCGTTTGATATTCCTTTTCTGCGAAACTCTGAAATAGGCAAAAAAACAATTCTGGCCTGGGCCTCCGGTTAATAGGTTAGTCCCAAAAGTAATATAAAAGTGAATAATAAAGCCCAATAATGTCCAAAATAGTGGATAATATAGCATGGAGCAATCAAAAATTATAGATACGTTGGAGACGTATCAAGTGTGAAAAGCTCCAGCGATCCATCTATGGACTGTTGCAAACATCTCAGAGTTGGAATATACGCTTTGATGAGTTGAGCAAAGCATATAGTTTTATACATACTTGCGGGGAAGCCTGTATTTACAAGAAAGTGAGTGGGCCTTTCTGATAAGTATATGTGAATGACATATTTTTGATCGGAAATGATGTAGTATTTTCTAGAAAGCATAAAGGAGTGTTTGAAAGGAGTTTTTCAAATAAAGTCCGCGATGAAGTTGCTTACATATTGGGCATCAAGATCTATAGAGATAGATCAAGACGCTTGATAAGTTTTTTCAATGAATACATACCTTGACAGGATTTTGAAGTAGTTCAAAATGGAATAGTCAAAGAAGGAGTTCTTGCCTGTGTTGCAAGGTGTTAAGTTGAGTAAGACTCAAAGCCCGACCACGGCAGAAGATAGAGAGAGAATGAAAGTCATTCCTATGCCTCAGCCATAGGTTCTATAAAGTATGCCATGCTGTGTACCAGACCTATTGTATACCCGGCCCTGAGTTTGGCAAGGGACAACAATAGTGATCTAGGAGTAGATCACTGGACATTGGTCAAAATTATCCTTAGAGGACTAAGGAAATATTTCTCGGTTATGGAGGTGATAAAGAGTTCATCGTAAAGAGTTACGTCGATGCAAGCTTTGACACCGATCTAGATGACTCTGAGTCTCGATCCGGATACATATTGAAAGTGGGAGCATTTAGCTAGAGTAGCTCTGTGCAGAGCATTGTAGTCATAGTAATTTGCAAAATACATACGGATCTGAATGTGGCAGACCCATTGACTAAACCTCTCTCACAAGCAAAACATGATCACACCTTAGTACTCTTTGGGAGTTAATCACATGGCGATGTGAACTACATTATTGACTCTAGTAAACCCTTTGGATATTGGTGACATGGCGATGTGAACTATAGAGTGTTAAATCACATGATGATGTGAACTATTGGTGTTAAATCACATGGCGATGTGAACTAGATTATTGACTCTAGTGCAAGTGGGAGACTGAAGGAAATATGCCCTAGAGGCAATAATAAAGTTGTTATTTATATTTCCTTATATCATGATAAATGTTTATTATTCATGCTAGAATTGTATTAACCGGAAACTTGATACATGTGTGAATACATAGACAAAACAGAGTGTCCCTAGTATGCCTCTACTTGACTAGCTCGTAATCGAAGATGGTTAAGTTTCCTATCCATAGACATGTGTTTTCATTTGATGAACGGGATCACATCATTAGAGAATGATGTGATGGATAAGACCCGTCCGTTAGCTTAGTATAATGATCGTTAAGTTTTATTGCTATTGCTTTCTTCATGACTTATACATGTTCCTTTGACTATGAAATTATGCAACTCCCGAATACCGGAGGAACACTTAGTGTGCTACCAAACGTTGCAACGTAACTGGGTGATTATAAAGATGCTCTACAGGTGTCCCCGATGGTGTTTGTTGAGTTGGCATAAATCATAGGATTTGTCACTCCGTGTATCGAAGAGGTATCTCTAGGCCCTCTCGGTAATGCACATCACTATAAGCCTTGCAAGCAATTTGACTAATGAGTTAGTTACAGAATGATGCATTAAGGAACGAGTAAAGAGACTTGCCAGTAATGAGATTGAACTAGGTATGAGGATACCGATGATCGAATCTCGGGCAAGTAATGTACCGATGACAAAGGGAACAATGTATGTTGTTATGCGGTTTGACCGATAAAGATCTTCGTAGAATATGTAGGAACCAATATGAGCATCCAGGTTCCGCTATTGGTTATTGACCGGAGATGTGTCTCGGTCATGCCTACATAGTTCTCGAACCCGTAGAGTTCGCACGCTTAACGTTCGATGACGATTTGTATTATGAGTTATGTGATTTGATGTACCGAAGTTTGTTCAGAGTCCTGGATGAGATCGCAGACATGACGAGGAATCTCGAAATGGTCAAGAGGTAAAGATTCATATATTGGAAGGTTGCATTCGAACATCAGAATGGTTCCGAGTGATTCAGACATTTTTCCGGAGTACCGGGAGGTTACTGGAACCCCCCGGGGAAAGATATGGGCATTATGGGCCATAGGAGGGAGGCTAACCAGCCCACAAGGGGCTGGTGCGCCCCCACAAGGGAGGAGGCCGAATTGGACTTGGGAAGGGGGCGCCACCCCCCTTTCCTTCTCCTACTCCCTCTCCTTCCCCTTTTCCCCCTCTGGTAGAAGGAAAAAAGGGTGGGGCCGAATCCTACTAGGACTTGAGTCCTAGTAGAACTCCCCTCTCCCTGGCACGCCCCTTGTTGGCTGGCCTCCTCCTCGCCTCCTTTATATACGGGGGCAGGGGGCACCCCAAAGGCACAACAGACAATCTCTTAGCCATGTGCGGTGCCCCCCTTCACAGTTTTACACCTCGGTCATATTATCGTAGTGCTTAGGTGAACCCCCGCGCCAGTAACTTCATCATCACCGTCACCACGCCGTCGTGCTGACGAAACTCTCGCTCGGCCACAACTGGATCAAGAGTTCGAGGGACGTCACCGAGCTGAACGTGTGCAGATCGCGGAGGTGCCGTGCGTTCGGTACTTGGATTGGTTGGATCGCAAAGACGTTCGACTACATCAACCGCGTTACTAAACGCTTCCGCTTTCGGTCTACGAGGGTACGTGGACACACTCTCCCCGCTCGTTGCTATGCTTCTCCTACATAGATCTTGCGTGATCACAGGCAAATTTTTTGAAATACTACGTTCCCCAACACTAATCTGGAATCTGCAACATTTTATTCAAAGTAGAAGACAAAATAATATGGGCTCTTTGCCAAGTCAACAATAACGCATATGAGAGTCACTCAACATTTTCATCGTGGTCGTCTCCTCATACTGACTCAACAAAAGAAAAGAATTTCGGAGAAATACACTGAAATATTTTTAGAGTTTCTGATTTTTCCTGAAGAAAGAAAATGAAAAGAAGAAAAACAAAAATGAGAAAAAATTATTTACACAGGAAAGCTCCCAACAAGCAAAAGAAGAAATGAAAAATCTTTTTGGGTTTTCTTTTAATACTACACCTAATTTAAACTGGAAAGAAAAACCGAAAGAAGCAAGAAATATTTTTGGATTTTCTCAAAGTTTTTCAAACACACAAGAATAAAGTAAGAAAATAAATCTAACATAGATAATACAACAAAAAAATATGAACACCGACAACTGGAATGAAATATGTGTGAACATGAATGTAATGTCGGTGGAAACATGTACTCCCCCAAGCTTAGGCTTTTGGCCTAAGTTGGTAATCACCATCCGTAGTAGTCGTCCGGTCCCATGTGGAAGTGCTGAGGCAACGGCACCTGAGCATCCCACTCCTGGGGCACCTCCTCCGCCACTGCCTGTGCGTTCCGGTAAACAACAATGTCCTCCGGTAGGACGGTGTATCCGTTCCTGGCATAAGATCAAACAAAGCAGGTGCAAGCAACGGGATAATATCATGAGTATCCTCACTAAAAACCAAGTTATAACGAATGTGGTGAGGAGGCTCAGGAGCATCGATAAAGTGGTGGTCCTCCATCGCCTGGTGATCTAAATAAACTCTGGGCAACAAGTAATCATGGTGGCGTATCTGAACATTAAAGTGTCTCGCTAGGCGAGTAGCATAAATACCACCATGAATTTACCTTTAGTTCTATTATTATGCAGGCAGCATGCAATGATAGTCCATAGGTTATAGGTGTGGTCATTGTGAAGTGCACGGCGTAAAATGGCAAGGTCAGGGGCACTAAGTATACTGCCTTCCTCTCGGGCAGTTCGTGATAAAGAAGGTAAAGTAATGCATAGAAGGAAATTGCAGACTAGTAGTTGTGGCTTTCGATACGCCCCTTTCCTCACCCACTGTTAAAGTGCGGCGGAAACCCTCAAACTCCGTCGGTCTAGGCTCTTTTAATTCCCCATCATAGGGAATCAAACATATCTCACAAAATTCAGTAAGCAGTATCTGGCGATGCTCATCATATAAGTTAAAGCGCACCTCAGGGGGTTCAAGCCTATTCAAAAATGAAAATTTTGCACGAAAGAGTTTGCGAGGAGGTGGTGTTGGGCACACTCATCTCGAGGAAGTTGGTAAGTCCAACATTTGAAATGAATTGCACGAACTCTTAGTAGAATCTGGCTTCGTTCATGAAGGCAATGTACGGCCATTTGCACGGCCGAACCTCCGCCCTATGAGGAGTGTTGAGGTCGATGTCCGAGGATTCACCAAGGACTCCCTTGGCATTCCGCTTCGAGGAACTCCTCCGGAAAATATCAAAACAAATTTCTCAAATTTTTGGGTCACAAAATGATGTCAATAAAGCTTCACAATATTGATAGCAACTACTCATATGGATGTCCAGAGGCTATAACAAGCATTCAAACTACTTGGAGCTCAAAGAAATTGACATGCAAGCTCATTTACAGCAGCACCAAGAGTAGCTAATTACTCAAAATATAAACCACTAAAACAAAAACTAATTGTAGCAAGGGAGGAGTCACATACCAAGTAGCAATCCCCAAAAACAATTTCAGAAATGGAGCTCCGAGCAAAGAGATCAAAAATCTCAGCTTTGGGAGCAAGAACACGAGAGAGAGAGAGAGAGAGAGAGAGAGAGCTAGAGTGATTTTTTTGGAGGTGAGTGACGATGTGAGGTAAGGGAGAGAGTGAGGGGGTACTTATGGGGCCCACTACCAACCAGGGCATGCCAGGTGGGTGTGGTACGCCCTGGTGCCTAGTGGGCCTGGGGCACCCCCCTGTGGTGTTTCCAGTACCAGAAATTCTCAAATATTCAGAAAAAAAATCATGTTAAAATTTCAGGTCATTTTGAGCACTTTCATTTTGGGAACTTTTTTATTGCACGGGTAATTCCGAAAACAGGATATTCATGGCATTTTATTGCATTTAACTAAAAATAATAGAAAATATAAAGTGGGTACAGAAGGTTGTGCCTACTAAATTCATCAAACCCATGCCTCTTGAAAATAATCCATTAATAAGGTTGATCAAGTCTTGTCAACCATTTCCGATTAGCATGAACCCGAAGAACTTTCGTAAGACACTAAGTTACCTCAATGGGGATATGCATGCCCCCAACAATAAGTGTTCATACTTCTTTTTGACAGTACGTAGAGGGAGTTGAAAACTTCCAATAGTAATTGTCGGAGTCTTTTCAATAACATTAATACCATTCACTTGAAATTGTTCCTTCAGAAAGTGCACCGTATGTTCATTACCATTGATATGAAAAGTGACCTTGCTTTTGTTGCAACCAAGAACAGCCCCTACAGTGTTCAAAAAGGGTCTACCAAGGATAATCGACATGTTGTCGTCCTCGGGCATATCAAGTATAACAAAGTTTGTTAAGATAGTAACATTTGCAACCACAAGAGACACATCCTCACAGACACCGATAGGTATGGCAGTCGATTTGCCAGTCATTTGCAATGATATTTCAATGGGTGTGAGTTTATTCAAATCAAGTCTTTTGTATAAAGAGAAAGGCATAACACTAACACTAGCTCCTAAATCAATAAAGCAGTTTTGACATAACTTCTTTTAATGGAGCATGGTATAGTTGGTATTCCAGGATCCCCTAATTCTTAGGTACTCCATCTTTAAAATAATAATTAGCAAGCATGGTGGAGATTTTAGCTTCCGGTATTTTTATTTTATCAGTGACAATATATTTCATATATTTAGCATAAGGGGCCATCTTTAAAATATCAGTCAAACGAGTACGCAAAAACACAGGCCTAAGCATTTCAACAAAGCGTTCAAATTATTCCTCAACTTTTTTCTTAGATGGTTTAGGTGGAAAGGGCATAGGTTTCTACACCCATGGCTCTCTATACCATGTTTTCTAGCAACAAAGTCTCTCTTATCATAACGTTTATTTTTAGAAGGTGGGTTATCAGGATCTACAGCAGATTCTATTTCAACATCATCTGGTTCTTTATCATTCTCCGGTTGAGCATCTATATGAGCATCATCCTTGTCATTATCATTATCACTAGGTGAATGTTCACCAGATTGAGTTTCAGTATCAGAAATAGAAACATCATTATCATCATCAGAAAGTTTTTCCACCTCGGGTTCACTAGAAGTATGCAAAGTCCTATCATTTTTCTTTTTCTTTTTCTTTTTGGATGGACTAGGTGTATCAACATTAGTCCTTTGAGAGTCTTGTTCAATTCTTTTAGGGTGACATTTAGGATAGAGTGGGTCCTGAGTCATTTTACCTCCTCTAGTCATTACTCTAACAGCAAGATCATTCATGTTATTATTCATTTCATTGAGCAACTCACTTTAAGATTTAGCAACTTGTTCTAACTGAGTTTGGACCATAGAAGCATGTTTACTAACACCTTTGACATCATTAACAATTCTATACGGCAAGTCACTCAAACGTTCAATCATATCAGCATCTTGTTTTAACTATTTCATAACATTTGCATTGAAATGGTCTTGCTTAATAATGTAATTATCAAATTCATACAAGCATTAACTAGGAGATTTGCTATAAGGGATATCACCTTCATCAAACTTTATAAAAGAATTTACCTCTACCACCTGCGGTGGTGTGTCAAGACCATGTATTTCTTCAATAGGTGGTAAATTCTTAACATCTTCAACTTTAATACCTTTTTCTCTCATACATTTCTTTGCCTCTTGCATATCTTCAGGACTGAGAAATAAAATACCCCTCTTCTTCGGAGTGGGTTTAGGCAGTGGTTCAGGAAAAGTCCACTCATCATAATTCTTCAATATATTGTTCAATAGTGCCTCAGCTTGTTTAATAGTGCCTCAGCTTGTTCAATAGTTCGTTCCCTAAAAACACAACCAGTACAACTATCTAGCTAGGTAGTCCCTAGAAGCATCGGTTAGTCCATTATAGAAGATATCAAGTATTTCATTTTCCTTAAGAGGATCATCAGGCAAAGCATTAAGTAATTGGAGAAGCCTCCCCCAAGCTTGTGGGAGACTCTCTTCTTCAATTTGCACAAAGTTAAATATTTCCTGTAAGGCAGCTTGTTTCTTATGAGCAGTAAAATATTTTTCAGAGAAGTAACAGATCATATCCTGGGGACTACGCACACAACCAGGAGCAAGAGTGTTATACCATGACTTAGCATCATCCATTAATGAGAAAGGAAATAACTTAAGAATATAGTTATAGCGAATTTTTTCATCATGAGAAAATAGGGTGGCTATATCATTTAATCTAGTAAGATGCACCACAACAGTCCCAGTTTCATAGCCATGGAAAGGATCAAATTCAACCAAAGTAATTAACTCTGGGTCGACAGAGAATTCATAATCCTTATCAGTAATAAAGATAGGTGAAGTAGCAAACTTAGGATCATACTTCGTTCTAGCATTCAAAGACTTTTCTTTCAACTTGCTTAGTAATTTCTTAAGATCGTCTCTATCCTTACAAGCAAGAAATTCCCTATCTACCTCTCCATCCATAACATAGCCCTCAGGTATCTCAAGCAATTCATATCTAGGAGGTCTAGGCCTAAGAGGTCTTTCATAATTTTCTATTTCAGTGATCTCATCAATTTCAGCATTCTCAATTTCTTTAGCTCTAGCAAGTTGTTCATCAAGAACTTCGCCTAGTGGCATCAAGCAAAGTATTAGCATCATCAATAGCATCATTCATAGTAGAAGTAGCATCATTGATTACTTCTGACATATCAGGATTAATAGCATGTGGTGGTGTTGCAAGCTTACTCAAAACAGAAGGTGAATCAAGTGCAGAGCTAGATAAATGTTCCTTACCTCCCCTCGTCTTAGAGGGAACGATCTTGGTTCTATCATCCTTAAGATTCTTCATGGTGATCAACAGATATAAATACCAAGTGACTCAGCAAATATAGTTATGCTCCCCGGCAACGGCGCCAGAAAAAGGTGTTGATAACCCACAAGTATAGGGGATCGTAACAGTTTTCGAGGGTAGAGTATTCAACCCAAATTTATTGATTCGACACAAGGGGAGCCAAAGAATACTTGTAAGTATTAGTAGTTAATTTGTCAATTCAACCATACCCGGAGCCTAAATATCTTATAGCGGAGTGATCAGTAGCACAGTAGTATGGTAATTTGATAGCAATAGTAACAATAGCAATAGTAGCGGTAACGGTAACAGTAGTAGTTTTGTAGCAATTGTAACAGTAGCAGCAACAGTAGTAACTTAGCAAGAACAATATGTGAAAAGCTCGTAGGCATTGGATCAGTGATAACATTGGGTAATATTCATCATATAACAGTCATAACCTAGGGCGACACAGAACTAGTTCCAATTCATCAATATAATGTATGCATGTATTCCGTATATAGTTATACATGCTTATGGAAAAAAAACTTGCATGACATCTTTTGTCCTACCCTCCCGTGGCAGTGGGGTCCATTAGGAAACTAAGGGATATTAAGGCCTCCTTTTAATAGAGAACTGGAACAAAGCATTAACACGTAGTGAATACATGAATTTCTCAAACTACGGTCATCACCGGAAAGAATCCCAATTATTTTCACCTTGGGGTATGCAGATTATAACACGTAGCAGGTGCATATAACATGCAAAATCGGATCGAGAACACAAATATATTGGTGAAAACATAAACTCGGGCTCTACTAGCAAGCATTAAGCATAGCAAAGTCATAGCAACATCAGTCTCAGAACATAGTGGATACTAGGGATCAAGCCGTAACAAAACTAACTCGATTACATGATGAATCTCATCCAACCCATCACCGTGCAGCAAGCCTACGAAGGAATTACTCGCTCCCGGTGGTGAGCATCATGAAATTGGTGATGGAGGATGGTTGATGATGATGAAGACGGAAGATCCCCCTCTCCAAAGCCCCGAACGGACTCCAGATCTGGCCTCCCGATGAAGAACGGGAGGTGGCGGCGGCTCCGTACCGTAAAACGCGATGAAACTTCCTCCTTGATTTTTTTCTGGGAAATAGAATTTATAGAGTTGGAATTAGGGTCAACGGAGACTCGAGTGGCCCACTACCCACCAAGGCGCGCCCGAGGGGGGTGGCGCGCCCTGGTGCCTAGTGGGCAACAGAGGCCCTGATACATCCATTTTGCATCATGTTTTCCCACTGTTATTTATAGTGTTTTTTATGCATTATAACACTTTGTGGAGTAATTCTAATGCCTTTTCTCTCATAATATGCAAGGTTTCACAAAGAGGGAGAATGCCGGCAGCTGGAATTTTGGACCTGAAAAAGCTATGTCAGAGATACCTATTCTGCACATCTCCAAATGAGCTGAAATTTTATGGAGAATTGTTTTGAAATATATAATAAATTTTGGAGAAAAGAACCACTAGAGGGGGCCACAAGGCACCATGGTGCGCCACCCCCTCCAGGCGTGCCCTGGTGGGTAGTGGGGGCAGGTCCACCTCTGGTGCCCATCTTCTGGTACGTAAGGTCTTTTGACCTAGAAAAAAATAAAGAGAGGACTTTCGGGATGGAGCGCCTCCGTCTCGAGGAGGAACTTTGGCAGGAGCACTTTTGCCCTCCGGTGGAGCGATTCCGTCAGGGGAACTTCCCTCCCAGAGGGGGAAATCGAAGCCATTGTCGTCACCAACAACCCTCTCATCTTTGGGAGGCCAATCTTCATCAACATCTTCAATAGCACCATCTCATCTCAAACCCTAGTGCATCTCTTGTGTTCAATATTTGTATCAAAACCGCTGATTGGTACCTGTGGGTGACTAGTAGTGTTGATTACATCTCATAGTTGATGCTAGCCGGTTTATTTGGTGGAAGATCATATCTTCAGATCCATTATGCTATTTAATATCCCTCTGATCTTGAGTATGAATATTATTTGTGTGTAGTTGCCTTTGTTCTTAAGGCCACGGGAGAAGTTATGTTGCAAGTAATCATGTGAATTTGATATGTCTTCGATATTTTGATGATATGTATGTTGTGATTCCCTTAGTTGTGTTATGTGAACATCGACTACATGACACTTCACCATCTTTGGGCCTAAGGGAATGCATTGTGGAGTAGTTATTAGATGATGGGTTGCTAGAGTGGCAGAAGCTTAAACCCTAGTTTATGCGCTATTTCGTAAGGGGCTGATTTGGATTCATATGTTTAATGTTATGGTTAGATTTTATATTAATACTTCTTTCGTAGTTGAGGATGCTTGCGAGGGGGTTAATCATAAGTGGGAGGCTTGTTCAAGTAAGAACAACACCCAAGCACCATTCCACCCACATATCATATTATCAAAGTAGCGTACGCGAATCAAACCAACATGATGAAAGTGACTGGATGAAATTCTTGTGTGTCCTCAAGAATGTTTTACTTATTATCTGAGACCGTTCCGGCCTGTCCTTTGCTACAAAAAGGATTGGGCTAACCTGCTGCACTTATTGTTACTACTGTTACTTGTTACTTGCTACAATTTATCTTGCTATCAGAATACCTGTTACCGACAATTTCAGTGCCTGCAGAAATTACCTTGTTGAAAACCACTTGTCATTCCCTTCTGCTCCTCGTTGGGTTCGACACTCTTACTTATCGAACGGACTATGATTGATCCCCTATACTTGTGGGTCATCAAGACTCTTTTCTGGCGTCGTTGTCGGGGAGTGAAGCGCTCTTGGTAAGTGGAAATTGGTAAGGAAAAACTTATACTACGTGCTGAAATTTACCGTCACTTGTTACTATGGAAAACAATCCTTTGAGGGGTTTGTTCGGGATATCTTAACCTCGACCAGAAACACAAAGAGTTGCCCCTCAACCTACTGCACCTACTGAAAATATTAGTTATGAAATTCCTTCGGGTATGATAGAACAACTGCTAGCCAATCCTTATGCAGGAGATGGAACAAAACATCCTGATATGCATTTGATACATGTGGATGAAAATTTGTGGATTGTTTAATCTTGCAGGTTTACCAAGATATGAAATTAAGAAGAAGATTTTCCCTTTATCTTTGAAGGGAAAAGCATCGACATGGTATAGGCTATGCGATGATATTGGAGCTTGGAATTGGAATCGATTGAAATTGGAATTTCACAAAAAAATATCATATGCATCTAGTTCATTGGGAATTATATATATAATTTTTGGCCTCGTGAAGGAGAAAGCATCGCTCTAGCTTGGGGGAGGCTTAAGTCAATGTTATATTATGCCCCAATCATGAGCTCTCAAGAGAAATTATTATTCATAATTTTTATGCTCGGCTTTCTCGTGATAATCATCCATGCTCGATACTTCTTGTACTGGTTCTTTTATGAAGATGACTATTGAATTCAGGTGGGATCTTTTGGAAAGAATTAAACGCAACTCTAAAAATTGGGAACTCGGTGAAGGTAAAGAGTCAGGTATTAAGCTTGAGTTTGATTGTGTTAAATCTTTTATGAATACCGATGCCTTTCAAAAGTTTGGCACTAAATATAGACTTGACTCTGAGATAGTAGCCTCTTTTTGTGAATCATTTGCTACTCATGTTGATCTACCTAAGGAGAAGTGGTTTAAATATCATCCCCCTATTAAAGAAGAAATTAAAGAACCAGTTTTAGTTAAGGATGAAACTATCATTTATAATGGTTATCTAGTTGTTCCTACTGCTTATATTGAAATACCACCTTTCCTTGTTAGGATAAAGGAACATGCTAAGGTGTCAGCAATGGTTCGCAAAAGCAATATTAAAGCACCTAAACCCTCTGAACAAACTAAAGTAGAACCTAGTGTTGCTATGGTTAAAGATCTCTTGGTCAAAATTATTGATGGGCATGTTATTTATTTAGGTGATGAAGCAGCTAGGATTGCCAAACCCGACACTAAAGATAAGAATAAGCCTGTTGTTGGCATGCTTGTTGTCTTAGTTAAAATAGGAGATCATTGCTATCATGGTTTATGTCATTTGGGTGCTAGTGTGAGTGCAATTCCTTTTACCTTATACCATGAAATTATGAATGATATAGCACCCGATGAAACAGAAGACATAGATGTTACTATTAAACTTGCAAATAGAGACACCATCACACCACTTGGGATTGTTAGAGATGTTGAAGTCATATGTAGGAAAATAACATACCCTACTTATTTTCCACTAGTGTAGGATGCTACTAACGCGATACTACAATCAGAGGCCCTTTGACGAAACTGTGTGTGATGCATTAATCGCAAACGGTGATGTAAAAAACCCGTCAAAAAAGATGCAAAACGTTTGCAATGGCAGATACATCAAACATGGTTTAGATTTTGGTTGCGTGTGCGATGCGGGGCATACGGTTTAGTTCAATGAACTATTTGCGATGAGGCAAAACAACAGAAACGGGCAGCCAGATGAAGGTGTGTGCGATATACGGCATACAGTTAACTCGGATAAACTATTTGTGATGAGGCGGGACAATAGAAACGGGTAGCCAGATGAGGTGTGTGTGATATACGGCATACAGTTCACTTGGATGAACTGTTTGTGATTAGGTGGAACAAAAGAAACAGTCAGCCAGATCAAGGTGTATGTGATAGAGGGCAAACAGTTCACTCGGATGAACTATTTGTGTTGAGCCAAGAGAACAGAAACAGCTCAATTTAACAAGATGTGTGTGATACGCGGCAAACAGGTCTGTAATCACAAATGTGTGCGAAGACCGATAATAACACAGACGGTTGCTGCTAATAAGACGTATGTGTTGTGCGATGGGATTGCATACAGAACAACAACATATATACACACACTTATAAGGACATGGTTTCATAACCAAATTAAACATCGAATTACATAGGTGGCTACTGCACACATGACATTTTCACACACCAAAGTAAACTATTACATGCATAATTACATAGGTGGCTACTACACACATGACATTTCCACACACAAAAGTGAACTATATATTACATGCATAATTAAGTAGGATAAACTATCATCTGATCACCATCTACATCTTGTGACGCTTGCCGCTACTGCTCTACTTGTGGCTCAATCTGGCCTCGTCGATTTTGGGAAGGAGGCACTTCCTCATGTCAATGATCCGCCTGTGCATCTCGTAGCATGTGTACACGCTCTTGGCAGTGAACCTGAGGTGAGGTTCATCCAGTTGTCACATCCAGGCCCCGTGCCAGGATATGGGACTTGTTCTGTTGGCATCCTGCTTCATATTTTTGTAGTAGCGGTCGATGATGGTTGAGGCGAGTTCAACCAGGGAGTCCTTCTTGCTGCTGCAGACCCTATAGTCGTCACGGATTTCGACAACGTTCTTGCAGGCCAAGCCCATAATCATGTCGCTTTTACATCGTTGGAGGTTTCCACCGTAGCGAACTTGTATTCGGTGTTGTTGACAAACCTGGTGAAACGGTCGCAAGGCTTTGTGGACATGCAGTAGTGGTAGATGAGGACATGATGGCACACGCACAACTGGGCAACGGCAACCTTCTGATCTTTGCTGGGATGACCGCCGGTGTACTGGAGGTCGATGCTGACCACCTTGTACTTGTCCCGAGCAAGCAACTACTCCACAGTGTTGATGTAGTCCTCCACCACGGCCAGGTCGATGGTGTACACCACTGAGAGATCCGTCTCCCTCGCGTGGGTCTCCACTTTATGCTTGCCGAACTCCATTGGAGCGCCGCTAGATATCCTCTCTGTATGTGTCGTCGTGGGTGTGCTTGTTGTGTTGTGGGGCGAGATCGAAAGGTTGAAGAGACTAAGGTTATAATGGCCGCGGGAATTAATGGGGAAGCCGGATGGCCTGGAATATCCGCACGCTCGGATGGCAGTTCTAATTTGCAGCGTGTAACTCCATCGTGCCGCACGTAACTGCATCATGGCAACGCGCGCAGCGCAACCGCATGCATATGGGGCCTCCAACGTGATCGTGCGCAGGCCCCAACCGCTGATAGAGCACGCGCGCAAGGATGTGAGCAAAGCGCTCCGCGGTCGCCTCAATGGCGAGCAACCATATATATGCATATAGCAGTTGAACGCGCAAGGAAAAGCTGTCCACAAGCCGAGCACGTGGAGGTACGTGGGCAGAGCGCACCAACGGATGCGAGCAGAGCGCGCCGCGGTGCCTAACGGCGAGCACAGCGCGCCGAGGGATGCGAGCAGAGGCCGACACAGTGATATGTGGAAAATAAGACGAACTGTGCAAGCGATGGCGGAGACATCAAGCACGAATCAGATTAGAGTTGTATGTGTGATACGTGGCATACAGTTGATCCATCCGAGCTATTTGTGATGGAATAAGCCGTGCGTGTTGTGGGAAAATGCTTGCTGGTATACAACTGTCTGCGATTGATGATTTCATCACCGACGGGTTCCCTATAGTGTGATCCGTGTGCGATATGATATGCTCTGTCTGCACAACATCTATGCTCTATGTACAAAAGAACAACATATATATACTTATAACAGGAAATGATTGCAAAAGCAAATTAAACATCCAATTACGTTATATAACAAATACCATAAATATTGCAAGGTTCAAATTCCAGCATTACAAGGCCCAAATTCAAAGATTACAAGGTTCAAACTATTTGAACACATAAAATTCATATTCTTCAGAATCTTTTTCATGCATTATTTCTGCAAAGGATCAGCCACCGAGAAGTCATATAGCTGCTCAATACAGTGACTTCCGAATAATCTGTCATATGAAGTTACAAACTGAAATTCAGTTTCTGCAGAGCCTTTTCCATTCAGCTGTAGACGCCTGTGCTCTTTAGCAATCCATTCACTTCTACACAGTAAATATAGGGCAAACCTCATTACCTTGAGCAACCTTGCTTTCTAAACAAAGAACCTAGCGAATTTAATTTCTAGTGTTGTGCCTCGGTAATCGTTAAAAGTAATTTCTATGAGATGAAGATCAAGGCATTCAATGGGATTGTTATATTCCCCAACATTTTCTACTTTCGGGTCTGCTAGTATCTGCAAACAAAGACAACATATTAGTGCCTAGCTGTAGATTTGAACACTTCGGGCCTCTTTGATTTGCAGGATTTCTAAAATACACAAGAAGAGTGAAATGCCACCTTCAATCTTTCATGATAAACTTTTATCACGAAAGCATGTCGGGCGAAGGAATAAAACGAGTACAACACTAGCATCTCAAAAAATATATGTATTGAAATCCTCCAAATTTCCTTTAGGCCCCGTTTGATAGCAAAGTATTTTCTAAGTAATTTGAGAATACTATAGTTTTTGAGATTACCATAGTTTTATTTACAATGAGCTGTTTGGTTGCCCCTAACAACTATGCTTTTAATACTGTAGTATTGGGTAAACTGCAGTTTTTTCTCTGCATAAAAAAAGAACCCCAAACCTCTTTTTTAAAAATAGAGCTGCTGAGTGCTTAAATGAAACGGCTAAACAGCAAAATTTACAGCATTATGCGGCAATAGCCAAACAGGTTCTATGTATTGTGAATACTCCAAAATACTTTGTCTTGATTAAACTATGGTATCTCACACCTATAGGCAAAATTACTGTAGTTTTTGATACTTTGTTTTATATAATACTTTGCTATCAAACACAGCTTTAGTAATCATTCTACATTTGTCATTGTAATCATGGGTAAAAGTAACAAAAAATTGAGCTCCGTTGTGGTTAACAATTAACAGAAAAGGAGCATCACCCCGATGTATAGCTTCTCCGTGCAAGGAAAGCATTTAAGGAATCTAAAAACTTCATCCAGATCGGGGCCGACAGATTGTAGTGCCAAGATCTTCACTGTGTGCAGAGGCCGGGTCAAGCTTGTGGGAATCATTTTCTGGATGACAGGCGAACATATAGATCAACAAACATTAGATAAAATGTGTTGTCCAATAATATATAAGAAGGAGAAGAAGAAGGTTGTTGTACCTGAACGGATAATGATATAGTAACAAGTTCGCTGAATTTAGAGCATGAATAGCCCAACACTGTCAATTTTGGTGCGTGAATGACCCTGATTCTTGCTGGACCTAATTTATCAAGTACATACAATCTCTCGAGGAAAGGCGCATTCTCAATGACCATATCATGAAACACCTCAACTGACAGCCTTGGGCGGCGCCAGCAATGCACATAAATCGCACGGACATTCGTCGACGTGATGTGGAGGCCACTGAATCCATCCATCGCATGAAGACGAAGGTACCCGATCGTTGTACAGCCGACGAGCAGGCGCTCCAAATCCTCCTTCGAGATGCGGATGACAATGAGCTCGAGGTGCTTAAGGTTAGGGAGATGAAGAGCACACGCAGCATCAATCTGGGGGAAAATGCACTGCCTGAATGTAGCACGGCAGCGTGGGCGTGAGGCGGAGTGCGGACGGCGGCAGCGAGCACGGACACCCAACTATAAACCTGAGCTCCTCTAGCTGATCTAGGGCTGGGGATAGGAACCAGTACTGAAACCTGGTTTCGGCCTTGCAGTGGGGACTGAACCTGCCGATAGCAAGGCATCTGACCGGCCCAGGGTGTGTGGTGAGGACGTGGGACAATGCGTCCAGGCGTTGCTGCTCCCCGCTGCAGAACTCGTGGTCGGAGATGAGGTCCAGGGGGTGGAGTGCCAAAGGGGCACCACTGCCACGAGAGGACAGTGGTCCGCGTGCCAGATTTGATGGGGAGGTGGGATATGATGGTTACCAACATCTTGTCGGCGAGGCTGCTGATGAAGTCCATGTTCGCCGGAGGCTCTTGCGGTTCTGGCTTGACCCGCCCCCGCTTGTTGGCCGGCTCATCCTCCATCTCGCAGCCGGTAGCGATCCTCGACGGCGGTGCTTGTAGATGAGAACGGAGGAATGTTCTATGTACCTTCCCGAGGCGGCCGAAACAAAAGTCCAAAACCAGCAATAAACTGCAGCGCTCGCGGCTCGCTTCCCGGTATGGTGAGCGTGCACGGCGGACTACTCACAGTGGTCCCATCTAATCAAACAACTGCCTGCGGTAGTAAATGGTTAGTTGAATGCCCACGGTTGGACTAATACGACCGCTTGTGATAATAATGTGGTGGCTACTTGTTAAAAATGCCTAGGAAAATCAATGTATAAAAAGGCGAAACGAACCCTAAATAATTTCATATGTTTAGCATAGTTGCATGTTGCCTCTGTAAAATAAACCAAGGCGGGAAGATACAATGTATGTCATTTCGCACACAGACCATGTGACCAATTTCCCTCTCGGAACCATGAGGCTTCTTGATAGAAGCTCCGATTTGTATGAAAGAAAATATGGGTCAAAGCCGAGTTGAAAAGGGCAGCAATACCTAACTCCAGCTTACAGAAGGTACAAAAGTACAATGATTAATTATTCATCAAGTTTACACAAAATCCAGATTGAACAGGACAATAACAACTAACTCAACCAAAGTTTTCGGCAATCACAATCAAATGGATCGGTCTGATCCATAAAATCATGATCCTGGGCCAGAAAATCTATTGGTACATGAAGGCAAATTGTTGTAAATAGAAGACGAGCATGTTCAGAAGCCCTTTTGTCCATCTGAAACTTCTTTTTATGCTGTTCAACATGTCCATCCGTAAGAAAGTTTTTGTTAAAAAACTTAATCCTCGTGGACAATAGTACTCTCACATTCAATAGGAAGAATGTGACAAAGCTAGTGTTTGCATGGTTGGATGCATATCCTTCGAGTGTTATTGTCCTCAAATGAATGTCATGAGAACTGAGAAAGTCCCGGTGCTTCTTATGCCACCGATTGGTTATACCTTTTTTGTCCACGTCCTTTAGCCTAAATAGACATGAAGACTGAAAACAGTTAATGTCTAAAAAAATAGTACAGCTGAACGGTTAGTTCTAGTAACGTATATCAATGTGCTTGATATCATCACCTCTAGATACAAATTCTCCAGACATGGAAAGCATCGCAACAAGCCGATAATCATGTTCAGATCAAAACACCACATGTTGATATGTAAGGTCTTGACAGAATCCAGCACCATTGATAGGGTACCCATGGACAAACACTTCATTGATCATAGAACATAATATTAGTACCAAAAGTGTACTCCAAGATTATATAAAACTTATGCGCACAAATGAAAAATGCAGCTTATGATTACAAAAGGGTTGATGATATAAAACTTACACAAATGAAAAATGTAGCTTATGATTACATAAGTATTGATGATAATATACAGTACCTGAATAAGTGTGGAGCCAACCACCATCTTGTAACCTTCAAACGGGTCAGGAATTACACCCAAGGTCTCCACTTTAGGCGCAGAGACCACAATTATTTGCGAAGGTGCTTAACAATAATCAAGGAGCAGCCTTCGGAGTGAAGGGGCGTCTTTGATGATGAGCTCCTCTCCTTTAAAGCAAATTCCAATGCTTACAAGGTGAGGTGACTTTATTTGGAGATAACAGATAAGGATTTCTTTTCCAAAAACAAGCAGCAAGCGCTCCAGGGCGGGGCAGCAGGAGTGGATGATGTTGTGCAGTGAGGCCTCCGACATCGACCACCACAAGCACTAGTAGATGACACCGGACCAGGGTGGCGGTGTGGAGAGAGGAGGAAAACCATGAGATGGCCATTGGTGGTGAGGGCGCAGCTACAACGCTTGGTGGAAAGCTATTTGCATAGTAATGGTAGAACCCAAGATGCTAGAGTTTTTTGAATTGACGGGATGTCAGCCAAGCGTTCACCGTGCAGGGTATGTGCAGCAGACAGCATGTCGGGATGCATAGGCGTTGAACGGAGCCCTGGTGGGAGGAGATGATGGCTCCGTGGAGTTCAAAATCATGAATGACAGATAGCCGGCGACAGTCGAGATTAAGAGGCGTGGCGCGCCACAGAGTGCACCACCGAAATGTGAGGACCTATGTGCGGCAGCCATTCTTGGTGGGGAGAAGGAAGATGATTTTGCAAGGATGGCGTCCAGGAGATCGCTGATGCGGTCCGCCCGATATTCTACGGGTTCCTCGGATCCAGGGGCGTGGACGCTTCTACCCGCGCTGCCGGGTGCACGTCTCATCTCATCTTTATTTGGCTATACTTGTAGCCAGCCATATTAGCTCCACATTCCACCCTTTTTGATTTCTGACGAAAAGGCGGTCATCAGTCGCCCCTTTTCCTATTTAGCTTTGCTTCCTGCCTATTATGAGAATAGGTCCCGGTTCAAGTGGCCAGCCTTCATCATCTATACCAGCTGCCACGCATGATCATGGCGCCGCTGGCCCGAGCCTCATCTGTCTACATAGCAATCTGGAAAAAAAGGCAGAAACATACATATAGGACATTCAAAATAAATTCTCAAGATCTGGAAGAAAAAAAAGGCACAAACATATATGTAAACATTCAAAATCAATTCTCAAGATCTAGCTACGAATCATTAGCACGCATGCTAACCCTACTCGAATTATTAGCAAAAAATCATTTGTACAGAAAAAACAATTAATCACTAACCATAGATACCGCTCAAACAATCAATACACTACATGGATCTAATGAAACTTACTCTGATTTCATAGACTGGGTGAACATAACCAAGGATGTCTATTCCCAACAAAAGAGGGGGGGTTGACTAACTGGTTTTCCGTCGGAGTCGGAGTCATTGCCGGAGTAGTTGTGGACCTCCGGCTCCGGCTAGGGAGGCACGACGATGGCGACGAAGTCAAGGTCGCATTGCTGCCGGTGGGAGACCTCGTCAGCGGCGACAGCAACCTCTGTGCCCAGCTTCATGCGTTGTGCAGGTGCTTCACTAGCCCCGGCGTTGCCACTCCCTCCGATGGTGCGCTTCGGCAAAATCCTAATACACTCCATGTGGCGGTGACAACTTTGGACGGGGGTGCGGCCGCCTATTATGACCAGCGGATCGTGCGCGCCATTAATATGGAGCAGTGGGAGCGAGGTGGGCGACGGTCAAAGGGCTGGCTCGCCTCCCAGTGAGCTTGCGCAGCGGACTGCTGGCATGCCTATCGTCATTTCACACAGCTACTAGCACGCCACACGGTGAGTGCGTAGTGAACACGTGGATGCCTCGGCCTCTCGGTCTGCCTGCGCGGTGGACTGCTAGCATGCGTCTCGTCAACTCACGGATGCTTGTATGGCACACGGGGCGCGTGGCGGCACATATTATATTGATTTTTCCTTTTTGACGATTAATTCGGACGCTTTATTGCTTAACCGAAGCATAACACATACATTGTTGGTCTAACGCACACGGTTCAAATAAAGAGTCCGTTTGCGATATTGGTTGATAATTATTGATAATTTCCTGTTTGTAACAAGATTATATCAAAACTTGTCTCAAATTTGAAAAAAAAATATCACAGTCTATTGGTGTCCATATGACACCACGATAAGTTTCATGAATTTCAACTTAGTTTTGGATTTACTGGATTTTAAAATCAATATTCTCGATGTTAGAAATTTCTTGCATGGGGACTAAACATGCACCCAGGTACACGTACACATATGATTTTCCAATCCATTTTCGTGCACTATCATGGGTCTCATGTAGATCAAATTTGAGTTTTGCACATTAAATCCCTGGGAAATCAAACAATGTATAAAAACGGACAAATCTATTTTTTCAATTTTTAACACTAAACTCCTTTGGTCGCATGTTCGCTACAGAAAAAGTTTGGCATGCATCTTTGGGCCACATGCATGCGGTGCTCCTAGGACACTCACTCGCGTGTGACACTCTCTGTGGGCCCGCGAGGTCGCCGTCCAGCACTATGACATGCGGTGCGAGAGATTAATTTGACCAACAAGGATGGTCATTTTTTGGTTTTGTTACGTATGGTAGGAGTATATATATATAGTACGTGTTGAAAAGGGTGGCCGGGGCAACATATAGTACGCGTCATATAGGACAGTCACTCGCGTGTGATGCTTCCTTCTGTGGGCTTGCGAGGTTGTCCTCCATCACTTTGACCCAACAAGGAGGTTTCTTTTTGGGTTGTGTTGTGGTAGGAGTATATAGTACGCGTCGAAGAGGGGAGGAGGGGGCCAGGGTAGCACATACTACACACACGTCATGAACGATCTCGCTCCGTGTGGGGACTTTTCGGTTTCGAGGCAGGTGCCACAAAGAAGTTGTGGATATTGGGTATTAAAAACATCACAAACACATTGGGCCACGTGCAGACTATAGTTGTCACTCATTCGCCTGCGACGCTACCCTCCATGGGCCAGCGAGGTCGTCGTCCATCTAATATATGACACAACGAGAAAGGTAATTTGACGAACAAGGAGGATTATTTTCGGGTTGTGTTACGGTACGTAGGAGTATATATTACGCATCGAAGAGGGGAGGGGCCAGCATATATATACTGCGTGTCATGAACCTCGGTTCATGTGGTGGACTTAAAGGTTTCCGAGGCAGGTGCCACATCAAAGTTCTGCATATATATTAGGTATTCAAACATCACAACCACACATCTCCATACATGTGTTTGGCCCACAAGCAAGCGATGGAGGTTGTCCTCTAGCACTCACTCACGGGGTTATCGGCGAGATGCTTCATCCATCTGTGTGTGCCCGCTTGGTCAATCACTTTGACCGACAGTGATAGAGGTTAATTTGACTTATAATTAGGAGGGGATTAAATTTTGGTTCGTCTTATACGGTACGGTACATGCATGCCATGATGTGAGAGATAACATATTATACTTTGAGCGCATGTGTGCGCACAAATCCCTCCCACCGGGTCGAAGTGGGGGGGCGAGCACGCGACGCGTCATGAACCAAATCTGTGTGTGGACTCTGCGATTTTCGACACATGCATGCGCCACATCAAAATGGTGTGCTTTTGGTATTCAAACATATATGCATGCATCACGCATGTCCATACATATGTTTGGGGCACATGCATGCAGTGGTTGTCTTTGGACACTCTCCCTCGCTTGGTTATCATCGACGACCTATATATTCGCGGGCCCGCGTGGACGTCCATCACTTCGACCAACAACGCAAGAGAGGTTATCAGGGTGGATTCTTCTTCTCTTTGTCCGTTTTACCGTATAGTCGTACGTCGATCATGGTGAGATTCGAGACCTAAGTTTGAGGGCTTGCATACACATGAATCCCTATATATATATATATATATATATATATATATATATATATATAGTATATGCGTCGTGAACCCTCGCTCCTTGTGGGGACTTTCCGGTTCCAAAAGCACAGTGCCACATCCAAGCTGTGCATTGGGTATATTCAAACACCACATGGCACTTCATACATATATTTGGGCCACATGCACGCAGTGCTTGTCTTCAGGCACTTCCTCGCGTGGTTATCGGCAACAAGCTAGCCTATTTGTGGGGCCACGTGTGGACATCCATGCATGACTTTGACCCAACAACAAGAGAGGTTATACGACCAAGGTGGTGATTCTTCTTGGTCTGTGTTACAATACGCCTTGGTGAGGTGCCCCCTCCCACCGACTCAAAGTGTGTGGGGGGCACAGTACTACTTCGCACTAGATGAACCTCATGGGGTCGGGGATGTTCGGTTAATTTGCAACGCACATGTGCCACATCAAATTTGTGATTTGGTTATTTAAATATCGCACCACATCATTTTCACACACACACACACATCGGGCCACCCACAGGGGTGGTTCGTATGTGGTCTCACCCATCTAACGCCAGAAGAACACATCTGTGGGCCCGCACACGGTCCACATTTGATCGGAAGCAAAGGGGGGTTGACCATGATGTACTCCTTTCGGTTTTGTGTTACGGTAGGGTGAGATGTTAGACCTAGCTATTTGGGGGCATGTTTTGATAGCTAGGATTCCCCTCCCGCCAACACGAAGTGTGTGTGGGGGGGAGGGGGGCTAGTAATAATAACATGCGCTTTGTGCGACAAGTGCCACATCAAAGTTGTGCATTGGGTATTTGAACATCAAACCACCCTTTTCATAGATATATTTGGTCCACATGCAAGTGTGTTCGTGTTCTGACCCTTTCCCATGTTTTTTCGCCAAATTTATAAACAGTAGACGAGTCGGACGCAGCAACCGTCTGCGATCGGGTATGAAACAAACACTATTCCCTAGGACTACCCGAGTGCCGCACCCCTGCCCCTGTCACCCACATGATCACAGTAGATTGGGCTCCACGAGGCTTCCCCCCCCCCCTCGAAAATATCTTCTCCCTCGCAATCTCAAAAATATCTACCCGCCGAGATGGTTTTCTGTTTGATAGCACATGATTAGTATGTGTGGACCGTGTGCAATGTGTGTTACTCCCGCTCAGCTTCAATCAGTAGATCCAAATTTTCAGTAGCCCCGGCATTTTACTCCCGCCTACATCCCTCGCAATCTCAAAAATATCTGCTCGACTGGAGTGCTTTTCTGTTTCATAGCACACGATTATTATGTTTTAACCATGTGTGATGTCCGTTACTCCCGCCCCGCTCTGCTTCAATCCCTTGATCCAAATTTTCGGTAGCCCCGCCATTTTACTCCCGCCTAGTAAAATTTTCAGTACCCGTGAAATTTCCTCAAACACAACCTTGGACCCACTCCACACACACACCCCCCAAATCCTTCGCACACCCCAAATCCCCGGCTCACAGACATACACACCACCCCTCCCTCGCTCAAAACCTAGATAGGTCGCAGCCGTCGCCTCCATCATCAACCTCTGCCGGTCCGCCTGTGCAGTTTACCCACCGATATACATACCCTCGCCGCCCTGAGTTTCTTAGATGACGCCTGCGAAATGCCCCCTTTCCCACAGATCCCCATCCCAACCCCCCTCCCCCACTCCAGAGCGTCGCAGCCTAAGCCCGGCTACGCTTCCCGGGGAGCTCGAGGAGCGAATGGCCCAAAAGAGCTTTACCACGCCCTCTTTGACCGACGTCGGCGAGGTGGCCACCGAGCAAGCTGACGACGATGACTGGACCTGGATGGGGCCTTTCAATCAGCGGGATAGAGTATTCTAGCATGTCACAGACACCGGCTACGACATCGAGGTCGTCGACAGCGATGGCTTGATGCGGGCTATGTCATAGGTTAACTTGCCCACCCCCAACCCCTCGGGTTCGACATTCGTCGATCTCATCAATGGCCCTGCCGCTGATCTCCCGCGGCTCATTATGAACAATTTTCCATCCTTCGTCGCCATGGAGCTCCATTTGTCATTTCTGAAGGACACGTTTTGCGACGCTGGCTTGGGATCCTCAGCTGGCAAGTCAGGCCTCATCGACGGTGACCACGAGGAGGAGCCAATCTGTGACAAGTGAGGAAACCCATGATTTGTTTTGCCGTGCCTCTTCACTAGGGGAATCCCATGATTCGTTTTCTCGTACCCCTTTTGTAGTGAGAACCTGTTTAGTATTTATTGCTATATTTGGTAGTTTGCATTACACCTTGTTTATTTCTACGGTTTTTGGTTGTTCGGTTGCTTGTAGTTAGCATATGTCCAGTTTCAATTGCCATCTTTGGTTGTTCGTAGTATGCCTTGTTTATTTCAGTTATTCACAGTGTGATGTCTATATGTGCTAGTATGAATTGTGTAGTTCAATTTCATCAATGCCAATTTTAACAATAGCTCTATGAATGACTATATTTGGTTGTTGTTAAGCATGTTGTACTCCCTCCGGTCCTTTTTAGTTCACATATAAGATTTATCTAAAGTCAAGCCTCGTAAAGTGTGACCAACTTTATAGAAAAAATACCAACATTCACAATATGAAATCAATATCAGTAGATGTGTCATGACTTAAATTTTCATATTGTATAACTTTAGCATGGTAGATGTTGATATTTTTTCATATAAATAAGGTCAAACTTTAGGAAGTTTGACTTCAGACAACTCTTATATGCAGAGTAAAAAGGACTGGATGGAGTTATTTACACGCCTTTCCATTTGATTTAACAATAATTAGTGTACTTGGACCTGCACAATACAAGTTTGAATGACTATTTTTGCTTGTTTTTAGATATTAGGCCTATTGCAGTTAATAACACACCTTTGCACTTCTTGTTTTCAAATATTAGGTTTTTAACAATTTGGTCTTGCACATGTAGGTCCTGCTATCAGAGGTTTTGACCCACTGTTCGACCCTTTTAGCATATGGGGAAATGAGTTGTCCATGAATATTAGTCAAGTCAAGAAACTCAGAAAGATTGTTAGGATAAAGAAATTAGAGACAAAAACAACAAGATATTTGTCTTCACAATGAAGAAGACATCAGTTCACTACAGGATGGTACTAACTGTTATACCTTGTCTTTTTAATTCCTTTGCGCCATTTCAAATCTAGAGAAGATATTTATGCATATCCTTGTTTCAGGCCTTTCCAAAGGAGTTCACTGATGATTACCTCTCAAACCACCTATATGGTTAGGAGGCGAGAAAGGTATTCATAGAACACCCACGGTTCAATATTGAAGTCTTCTTGAAGAGGACGGAGGATGGACGGTCAATCATCCACAGGCATTGGCCTAAAGTTGCAAAGACCTGATACGTCACCAACGTATCTAGAATTTTTGATTGTTCCAGGTTGTTATATTATCATTCTTGGATGTTTTACAATCATTTTATAGCAACTTTATATCATTTTTTGGGACTAACCTATTAACATAGTGCCCCGTGCCAGTTGCTATTTTTTGCTTGTTTTTTACTTCGCAGAATATCAGTACCAAACGGAGTCCAAAGGCAGCAAAACTTTGACCAGAAGACACATGTTGGGCCAAAGAAGTACTAGAGGGGTGCCCCGAGGGGGGCACAACCCACCTGGGCGCGCCTGGGGGCCCAGACGCGCCTTGGTGGGTTGTGCCCACCTTGATGGCCTCCCGCACCGCCTCTTCGCCCTATAAATACCCAAATATTCCAGAAACCCTAGGAGAGTCGACAAAACACAATTCCAGCTACCGCAAGTTCCAGAACCACAAGCTCCAATCTAGACACCATCACGGAGGGGTTCATCATCCTCATTGGTGCCTCTCCGATGATGCATGAGTAGTTCATTGTAGACCTACAATTCCGTAGGCAGTAGCTAGATGGCTTCTTCTCTCTTTTGATTATCAATACAATGTTCTCTTGGAGATCTATTTGATGTAACGCTTTTTGTGGTGTATTTATTGGGATCCGATGAACTTTGAGTTTATGATCAGATCTATTTTATCCATGAAAGTTATTTGAGTTTCTTTGATCTCTTATATGCATGATTACTTATAGCCTCGTATTTCTTCTTCGAATCTTTGGTTTAGTTAGGCCGACTAGATCGATTTTTCTTGCCATGAGAAGAGGTGCTTTGTGATGTGTTCGGTTGTGCAGTGTTCTTTCCCAGTGATAGACGGGGCAACAAGACACGTATTGATCGTTGCCATTAAGGATAACAAGATGGGGGCTATTCCTACATGAATAGATCTCGTCTACATCATGTCATCGTTCTTATTGCATTACTCTATTTCTCCATGAACTTAATACACTAGATGCATGCTAGATAGCGGTCGATGTGTGGAGTAATAGTAGTAGATGCAGGCAAGAGTCGGTCTACTAATCTTGGACGTGATGCCTATATAATGATCATTGCCTGGATATCGTCATAATTATTTGAAGTTCTATCAATTGCCCAACAGTAATTTGTTTACCCACCGTATGCTATTTTCTCGAGAGAAGCCACTAGTGAAATCTACGGCCCCCGGGTCTATTTTCTCATCATATATTTTCAGATCTATATTGCTATTTGCATCTTTTATTTTCAGATCTATATTATAAAAAAACCAAAAATGCTTCGCTGAATTTTATTTGTCGTTATTCTATTCACATCTACCAAATTATATCTTTACCAATCTTTTACCCGGGAGGGATTGACAACCCCTCTTACGCGTCGGGTTGCAAGTATTTGTTCTTTGTGTGCAGGTACCATTTACATAATGTTGCTTGGTTCTCCTACTGGTTCAATAACCTTGGTTTCATCACTGAGGGAAATACCTACCGTAGCTGTGCTGCATCATCCCTTCCTCTTCGGGGAAAAACTGACGCAGACACGAGCCACCAAGACCTTCAACATCAATGAAGGCTCAATATTCGCCTTCCGCTTCAGCAGTTTTCCAGATGAGATTCATCTGTCTATGTACCGTCTATGATGCTAATTTCAAAAGGTTATAGATGTTGCATGTGAAACTTGGTGCTGGTGTAGTTGTGTAATGGGGTAGCTGAGTGCTGACGCTATATGATGTTGTACTTTGATGTATTTCAATTATGAAATCCTGCTTCCTTAATACGAAAATAAAATATATTGTGTGCTTAATATGAAATGTCAATTAGATTAATAAATGGATTATTAATAATAGGCTAATTAGCTTGCTAATCGGGTTTATATTGCAAACGATTATTGAGAAAACACTGTGGGCAATGGCCTCAGACAATGCACACAGTTTCTTAGAATAAAACGTGTTGGATCAATGAACAACCGCACACGACTTTGTCTTGAAAACTATTTGCGTTAAGCCACCATGCGCAAACGTTTACCACATAAGAAGTGTGTGTGATGGACAGCCTATGCCACATAGTTTCTTCTACGCACCGTGTGTGATGGATTCAATAACACAAACGGTCAAATTGTTAATATCGTCTGTAATGACAACGCTATCACAAATGATTTAATGGGGAAAATTGTGTGTGATGTACGTACAAACGGAAACGTTTTCCCTGGATTGACCGTGTGGGATGTACATACGAACGGAAGCGTACTTCTTGGATTGACTGTGTGGGATGTTGAGGGAGTGCTGGATTCGGGGGTCCTCGGGTGTCCGGTCTATTCGATATGGGCCGGACTTATGGGCCGTGAAGATAAAAGCAGAAGAACATCCCCCGTGTTCGGCAAGGACTCTTGTGTGCGTGTACGGCAAGTTTGGTGTCCGGATGTACTATTTCCTTCCTCTGCAAACCGACTCTGTACAAACCTAGGCCCCTACGGTGTGTATATAAACCAGAGGGTTTAGTCCGTAGAGGCTATTAGAACAACCATAGGTTAGACTGCAAGGGTTTAGCCATTACGATCTCGAGGTAGATCAACTCTTGTAACCTCTATACTCATCAAATTCAATCAAGCAGGACGTAGGGTTTTACCTCCTTTAAGAGGGCCCGAACCTGGGTAAACATCGTGTCCCCATTGTCCCTTGTTACCATTGATCCTTAGACTCACAGCTTGCCCCCCCCCCCACCCGAGATTTGCCGGTTTTGACACCGACACTGGTGCTTTCATTAAGAGCTCCGCTGTGTAGTCAAGAAAAGCGATCTATGGCTCGCCTTGTGCTACCTCTTGAGCATGCGTTGGTTTTCCCTTGAAGAGGAAAGGGTGATGCAGCAAAGTAGCATAAGTATTTCCCTCAGTTTTTGAGAACCAAGGTATCAATCCAGTAGGAGGCCACACGCAAGTCCCTCGTACCTACACAAACAAATAAGAACCTTGCAACCAACGTGATAAAGGGGTTGTCAATCCCTTCACGACCACTTGCAAAAGTGAGATCTGATAGAGATGATAAGATAATATTTTTGGTATTTTTATGATAAAGACTAAAAGTAAATATTCAAGGTAAAAATAGATCGGAAACTTATATGATGGAAGATAGACCCGGGGGCCATAGGTTTCACTAGTGGCTTCTCTTAAGATAGCATAAGTATTACGGTGGGTGAACAAATTACTGTCGAGCAATTGATAGAAAAGTGCATAATTATGAGAATATCTAGGCATGATCATGTACATAGGCATCACGTCCGCGACAAGTAGACCGACTCCTGCCTGCATCTACTACTATTACTCCACACATCGACCGCTATCCAGTATGCATCTAGAGTATTAAGTTCATAAGAATAGAGTAACGCATTAGGTAAGATGACATGATGTAGAGGGATAAACTCAAGTAATATGATATAAACCCCATCTTTTTATCCTCGATGGCAACAATACAATACGTGTCGTTTCCCCTACTGTCACTGGTATCGAGCACCGCACGATTGAACCCAAAGCTAAGCACTTCTCCCATTGCAAGAAAGATCAATCTAGTAGGCCAAACCAAACTGATAATTCAAAGAGACTTGCAAAGATAACCAATCATACATAAAAGAATTCAGAGAAGATTCAAATATTGTTCATAGATAATCTTGATCATAACCCACAATTCATCGGATCTCGACAAACACACCGCAAAAAGAGTTACATCGAATAGATCTCCAAGAAGATGAGGAGAACTTTGTATTGAGATCCAAAGAGAGAGAAGAAGCCATCTAGCTAATAACTATGGACCCGAAGGTCTGTGGTAAACTACTCACACATCATCGAAGAGGCTATGGTGTTGATGTAGAAGCCCTCCGTGATCGATGCCCCCTCCGGCAGAGCGCGAAAAAGGCCCCAAGATGGGATCTCATGGGTACAGAAGGTTGCGGCGGTGGAATTAGGTTTTTGTGGTGCTCCTCGATGGTTTCGGGATACGTAGGTATATATAGGAGGAAGAAGTAGGTCGGTGGAGCCACGAGGGGCCCACGAGTTTTGAGGGTGCGCCCAAGGGGGTAGGCGCGCCCCCTGCCTTGTGGCCTCCTCGGTGATTTCTTGACGTCCACTCCAAGTCCTCTGGATCATGTTTGTTCCAAAAATAACTCTCCCGAAGGTTTCACTCCGTTTGGACTCCGTTTGATATTCCTTTCCTGCGGAACACTGAAATAGGAAAAAAACAACAATTTGCACTGGGCCTTGGGTTAATAGGTTAGTTCCAAAAATAATATAAAATTGTATAAATAAGCCCATTAAACATCCAAAACAGAATATATAATAGCATGGAGCAATCAAAAATTATAGATACGTTGGAGACGTATCAAGCATCCCCAAGCTTAATTCCTGCTCGTCCTCGAGTAGGTAAATGATAAAAACATAATTTTTGATGTGGAATGCTACTTAGCATATTCTTCAATGTATTTCTCTTTATTGTGGCATGAATGTTCAGATCCGAAAGATTCAAAATAAAAGTTTAATATTGACATGGAAATAATAATACTTCAAGCATACTAACAAAGCAATCATGTCTTCTCAAAATAACATGGCCAAAGAAAGTTATCCCTACAAAATCATATAGTCTGGCTATGCTCTATCTTCACCACACAAAGTATTTAAATCATGCACAACCCCGATGACAAGCCAAGCAATTGTTTCATACTTTTGATGTTCTCAAACTTTTTCAACTTTCACGCAATACATGAGCATGAGCCATGGACATAGCACTATGAGTGGAATAGAATGGTGGTTGTGGAGAAGACAAAAAGGAGAAGATAGTCTCACATCAACTAGGCGTATCAATGGGCTATGGAGATGCCCATCAATAGATATCAATGTGAGTAAGTAGGGATTGCCATGCAACGGATGCACTAGAGCTATAGGTGTATGAAAGCTCAACAAAATAAACTAAGTGGGTGTGCATCCAACTTTCTTGCTCACGAAGACCTAGGGCATTTTGAGGAAGCCCATCATTGGAATATACAAGCCAAGTTCTATAATGTAAAATTCCCACTAGTATATGAAAGTGACAACATAGGAGACTCTCTATCATGAAGATCATGGTGCTACTTTGAAGCACAAGTGTGGAAAAAGGATAGTAACATTGACCCTTCTCTCTTTTTCTCTCATTTTTTTCTCTTTTTTTCTTTTTTTATATTTTTTTTGGGCCTTCTCTTTTTTTTGGCCTCTTTTTTTCGTCCAGAGTCTCATCCCGACTTATGGGGGAATCATAGTATCCATCATACTTTTCTCACATGGGACAATGCTCTAATAATGATGACCATCACACTTTTATTTACTTACAACTCAAGAATTACAACTCGATACTTAGAACAAAATATGACTCTATGTGAATGCCTCCGACGGTGTACCGGGATATGCAATGAATCAAGAGTGACATGTATGAAAGAATTATAAAGGTGGATTTGCCACAAATACGATGTCAACTACATGATCATGCAAAGCAATATGACAATGATGAAGCGTGTCATAATAAATGGAACGGTGGTAAGTTGCATGGAAATATATCTCGGAATGGCTATGGAAATGCCATAATAGGTAGGTATGGTGGCTGTTTTGAGGAAGGTATATGGTGGGTATATGATACCGGCGAAAGGTGCGCGGTATTAGAGAGGCTAGCAATGGCGGAAGGGTGAGAGTGCGTATAATCCATGGACTCAACATTAGTCATAAAGAACTCACATACTTATTGCAAAAATCTATTAGTTACCGAAACGAAGTACTACACGCATGCTCCTAGGGGGGTAGATTGGTAGGAAAAGGCCATCGCTCGTCCCCGACCGCCACTCATAAGGAAGACAATCAATAAATAAATCATGCTCCGACTTCATCACATAACGGTTCACCATACGTGCATGCTACGGGAATCACAAACTTTAGAACAAGTATTTCTCAAATTCACAACTACTCAACTAGCATGACTCTAATATCACCATCTTCATATCTCAAAACAATTATCAAGTATCAAACTTCTCTTAGTATGCAATGCACTTTAAAAAAATTATCTTGGATGCCTATCATATTAGGACTAATTTTATAACCAAAGCAAATTACCATGCTGTTCTAAAGGACTCTCAAAATAATATAAGTGAATCATGAGAGATCAATAATTTCTATAAAATAAAACCACCACCGTGCTCTAAAAGATATAAGTGAAGCGCTAGAGCATAATTGTTTAGCTCAAAAGATATAAGTGAAGCACATAGAGTATTCTAATAAATTCCGAATAATGTGTGTCTCTCTCAAAAGGTGTGTACAGCAAGGATGATTGTGGTAAAAAAAAATTAAAGACTCAAATCATACAAGACGCTCCAAGCAAAACACATATCATGTGGTGAATAAGGATATAGCTCCAAGTAAAGTTACCGATGGACGAAGACAAAAGAGGGGATGCCTTCCGGGGCATCCCCAAGCTTAGGCTTTTGGTTCTCCTTGGATTTTACCTTGGGGTGCCTTGGGAATCCCCAAGCTTAGGCTCTTGCCACTCCTTGTTCCATAATCCATCAAATCTTTACCCAAAACTTGAAAACTTCACAACACAAAACTTAACAGAAAATCTCGTGAGCTCCGTTAGCGAAAGAAAACGAAACACCACTTCAAGGTACTGTAATTAAATCATTCTTCATTTGTATTGGTGTTAAACCTAATTTATTCCAACTTCTCTATGGTTCATAAACTCCATTACTAGCCATAGATTCATCAAAATAAGCAAACAACACACGAAAAACAGAATCTGTCAAAAACAGAACAGTCTATAGTAATCTGTATCTAACGCAAACTTCTGGAACTCCAAAAATTCTAAAATAAATTGCTGGACGTGAGGAATTTATCTATTAATCATCTTCAAAAAGAATAAACTAAATATCACTCTCCAGTAAAAAGTTGTAGCTAATCTCATGAGCGCTAAAGTTTCTGTTTTTTACAGCAAGATCAAAAAGACTTTCCCCAAGTCTTCCCAAAGGTTCTACTTGGCACAAACACTAATTAAAACACAAAAACACATCTAAAAAAGCTAGATGGATTATTTCTTACTAAACATAACCAAAAAGTAAGAAACAAAAATAAAATTGGGTTGCCTCCCAACAAGCGCTATCGTTTAACGCCCCTATCTAGGCATAAAGGCAAGGATAGATCTAGGTGTTATCATCTTTGGTATGCAATCCATAAGTGGCTCTCATAATAGATTCATAAGGTAATTTGATTTTCTTTCTAGGAAAGTGTTCCATGCCTTTACTTAACGGAAATTGGAATCTAATATTCCCTTCTTTCATGTCAATAATTGCACCAATCGTTCTAAGGAAAGGTCTATCAAGAATAATATGACATGAAAGATTGCAATCTATATCAAGAACAATGAAATCTACGGGCACATAATTCCTATTTGCAACAATAAGAACATCATTAATTATTTCCCATAGGTTTCTTAATGGTGGAATCCGCAAGGTGCAAGTTTAAAGAACAATCATCAAATTCACGGAAACCCAACAAATCACACAAAGTTTTTGGAATAGTGGAAACACTAGCACCCAAATCACACAAAGCATAGCATTCATGATCTTTAATTTTAATTTTAATAGTAGGCTCCCACTCATCATAAAGTTTTCTAGGGATAGAAACTTCCAATTCCAGCTTTTCCTCATAAGATTGCATTAAAGCATCAACGATAAAAGCCTTATTTTGACTATAAGCATGCGGAGAATTTAGCACGGATTGCAACAAGGAAATACAATCTATTAAAGAACAATTATCATAATTAAATTCCTTGAAATCCAAAATAGTGGGTTCATCGCTATCTAAAGTTTTGACCTCTTTAATCCCACTTTTACTAATTTTTGCATCAAGATCTAAAAACTCCGAATCATTGGGATGCCTTTTAACTAAAGTTGACTCATCTCCAGTCCCATCATTATTAAGATTCATATTGCAAAACAAAGATTTAATAGGAGAAACATCAATTACTTTTAGATCTTCATCCTTATTATCATAAAAACTAGAAGAACACACTTTTACACAGCAATCTTTCTTAGCACGCATCCTAGCGGTTCTTTCTTTGCACTCATCAATGGAAATTCTCATGGCTTTGAGAGACTCATTGATATCATGCTTAGGTGGAATAGATTTAAGTTTCAAAGAATCAACATCAAGAGAAATTCTATCCACGTTCCTAGCCAACTCATCAATCTTAGGCAATTTTTCTTCAAGCAAAGCATTGAAATTCTTTTGAGAAATCATAAATTCTTTAACACTAGTCTCAAAATCATAGGGCATCTTATTAAAATTTCCATAAGAGTTGTTGTAGGAATTATCATAATTATTAGAGGAATTACTAGGATACGACCTAGGATTAAAGTTTCCTCTATAAGCGGTGTTACCAAAATTGTCCCTACCAACAAAATTCACATCCATAGATTCATTATTATTCTCAATCAAAGTAGACAAAGGCATATCATTGGGATCAGAAGAAACACTATTATTAGCAAACAATTTCATAAGTTCATCCATCTTTCCACTCAAAACATTAATCTCTTCAATTGCATGCACCTTTTTACTAGTAGATCTTTCAGTGTGCCATTGAGAATAATTAACCATAATATTATCTAGGAGTTTAGTAGCTTCTCCTAAGGTGATTTCCATAAAAGTGCCTCCTGCGGCCGAATCTAAAAAAATTCTAGAAGCAAAATTCAATCCGGCATAAATTTTTTGTATAATCATCCATAAGTTCAAACCATGTGTAGGGCAATTACGTATCATTAATTTTATCCTCTCCCAAGCTTGTGCAACATGTTCATGATCAAGTTGCTTAAAATTCATAATATCGTTTCTAAGAGAGATGATCTTAGCGGGAGGGAAATACTTAGAGATAAAAGCATCTTTGCACTTATTCCAAGAATCAATACTATTTTTAGGCAAAGACGAAAACCAAGCTTTAGCACGATCTCTAAGCGAAAACGGAAATAGCTTCAATTTAACAATATAATTGTCCACATCTTTCTTCTTTTGCATATTACACAAATCAACAAAGCTATTTAGATGGGTAGCGGCATCTTCACTAGGAAGGTTGGCGAATTAATCTTTCATGACAAGATTCAACAAAGCAGCATTAGTTTCACAAGATTCAGCATCGGTAAGAGGAGCAATCGGAGTGCTAAGAAAATCATTGTTGTTGGTATTGGCAAAGTCACACAATTTAGTATTATCTTGAGCCATCGTGAAAAGCAAGCAATCCAACACACGAGCAAACAAGAAGCAAGCGGAAAAGAGGCGAACGGAAAAAGAGGGCGAATAAAACGGCAAGGGTGAAGTGGGGGAGAGGAAAACGAGAGGCAAATGGCAAATAATGTAATGCGAAGGATAAGAATTTGTGATGGGTACTTGGTATGTCTTGACTTGTGCGTAGACTCCCCGGCAACGGCGCCAGAAATCCTTCTTGCTACCTCTTGAGCATGCGTTGGTTTTCCCTTGAAGAGGAAAGGGTGATGCAGCGAAGTAGCGTAAGTATTTCCCTCAGTTTTTGGGAACCAAGGTATTAATCCAGTAGGAGGCCACACGCAAGTCCCTCGTACCTACACAAACAAATAAGAATCTTGCAACCAACGCGATAAAGGGGTTGTCAATCCCTTCATGACCACTTGCAAAAGTGAGATCTGATAGAGATGATAAGATAATATTTTTGGTATTTTTATGATAAAGACTAAAAGTAAATATTGCAAGGTAAAAATAGATCGGAAACTTATATGATGGAAAATAGACCCGGGGGCCATAGGTTTCACTAGTGGCTTCTCTCAAGATAGCATAAGTATTACGGTGGGTGAACAAATTACTGTCGAGCAATTGATAGAAAAGTGCATAATTATGAGAATATCTAGGCATGATCATGTATATAGGCATCACGTCCGCGACAAGTAGACCGACTCCTGCCTGCATCTACTACTATTACTCCACACATCGACCGCTATCCAGCATGCATCTAGAGTATTAAGTTCATAAGAACAGAGTAACGCATTAGGTAAGATGACATGATGTAGAGGGATAAACTCAAGCAATATGATATAAACCCCATCTTTTTATCCTCGTTTCCCCTACTGTCACTGGGATCGAGCATCGCATGATTGAACCCAAAGCTAAGCACTTCTCCCATTGCAAGAAAGATCAATCTAGTAGGCCAAACCAAACTGATAATTCGAGGAGACTTGCAAAGATAACCAATCATACATAAAAGAATTCAGAGAAGATTCAAATATTGTTCATAGATAATCTTGATCAACCCACAATTCATCGGATCTTGAGAAACACACCGCAAAAAGAGTTACATCGAATAGATCTCCAAGAAGATCGAGGAGAACTTTGTATTGAGATCCAAAGAGAGAGAAGAAGCCATCTAGCTAATAACTATGGACCCGAAGGTCTGTGGTAAACTACTCACACATCATCGGAGAGGCTATGGTGTTGATGTAGAAGCCCTCCGTGATCGATGCCCCCTCCGATAGAGCGCCAAAAAAGGCCCCAAGATGGGATCTCACGGGTACAGAAGGTTGCGGCGGTGGAATTTGGTTTTCATGGTGCTCCTCGATGGTTTCGGGGTACGTAGGTATATATAGGAGGAAGAAGTAGGTCGGTGGAGCCACGAGGGGCCCACGAGGGTGGAGGGCGCGCCCCCTGCCTCGTGGCCTCCTCGGTGATTTCTTGACGTCCACTCCAAGTCCTCTGGATCACGTTTGTTCCAAAAATAACTCTCCCGAAGGTTTCATTCCATTTGGACTCCGTTTGATATTCCTTTTCTGTGAAACACTGAAATAGGCAAAAAAACAGCAATTTGCACTGGGCCTTGGGTTAATAGGTTAGTCCCAAAAATAATATAAATGTGTATAAATAAGCCCATTAAACATCCAAAACAGAATATATATAATAGCATGGAGCAATCAAAAATTATAGATACGTTGGAGACGTATCACCTTGTCATCAACAACGACAACACTTCTGGAAGGAGCCTAACTTCAGGACAGGTCGCATGGCCATCAAGCCGGCGGCGTCCCCCGCGATCGCCGAACACCACCCCCGCATCGGTCTCGAATACTCCAAAAAGATGGATCCGGCGGACATCTCGTCCTTAAACGAGCTGCTAGATCGCATTGTTGCCCTAGGGCTTTCAACGGACTATGATAGGATCGAGCTTAAACCTGAACAGAGGGAAATCAATCTCCCGCCAATCACTCACCTGGTAGCGGTCGTCGAGGAACGAGCCGAAGACACTTCTTCCCCTAAATTAAAGACCAGCTATGTTTGGATCTCCGAGCCCCTTGAGTCGGATACCCTTCCTTCGAATGGGACTCCACGTCCCTCGAACTCAGGGTCGGACATAGGGTCCAGGGAGCGTTTGGATCTTCCCGGACCTGAACTGGTGACCTCGGAGATTCTACAGGTTTCGGACACAATTTTGGGTCGGGATTCGAGTTTTAGCCCACCCACCCAACACAATCAATACTCTCCAAGTAATGCAGGCCCTCCAGATATATATGAACTGATGTATGTATGGCAGCAACCTCAGGAAACGGTCCATCACTTTTGGGCCAGGTTCCTACTTCTCAAAAACAAGATTAAAGATTGCTGCGATGATGCAGTCTTGGTCTTTCATCGCAATTGTACCGATGAGGGAATTTGGAATGCCCTCGACTGTCGTCGCATATAGAGTTTAACGGAACTATCACACGTAGTACGGAAGTACTGTGCAATGGAAAGCACTTGGAAGGCCCAGAAAACCCAACTGGAACCTGCTGCCTTTAAGCAGTGCACTGCCCAGGCAAAACGGATACACCCTTACGAGGCATCCGACCATAAAAATGTCGGCAAGAAAAACAAACCCTTCGCAAGATACAGGTCCGTCCTTGACGAACTCCTCTACAAGCCCTGTCCGATACATGTGACACCAAGCACAGACCCAACGCACAGCCTCCGAGCATGTTGGGTACTCCGGCTGGTAGGTAAAAGTGGCGAGGTCATCCTCACCACTGCCACTCCAGAGAAGCACCCTCCGGAGGATGACGATTTTAACGTCTTTACGGTCTTTGAGACTTTCTCTTCAAATAATCAGCGTGAGAGGGCACTTCGTGACCTCACCGAAGTCCACCAAGTAACCGCAGCGAGCCCATGGAACGACGCGGCAATAACCTTCACAGCTGACGACGAACCAAGGGCCCGATCAGTCCGAGCACCCGCCGCTTTAGTACTAAACCCAATTGTGGACGGGCTTTCGACTTACCAAAGTGCTCATGGGCGGCGGCAATGGGCTTAACCTCATCTACAAGGACACGCTCGACAAAATGCAGATCGATAGGACACGCATCGAGCATAGCAGTACCACCTTTCAAGGCATCATCCCCAGCCAAGAAGCATGATGTTCGGGGAGAATTAATAAACTTGATGTAGTATTCGGCATACCTAAAAATTACAGGTCGGAAGAGTTGCTCTTTCACATTGCTCCCTTCAATAGCGGATATCACGCCCTGCTAGGGCGGGGTGCCTTTTCACGCTTCCAAGTCGTACCCCATTACGGGTACATGAAGCTTAAAATGCCAGGGACCAATGGAATAATCACAGTTACGAGTCATCCGGATAAAGCACTCCGCGCCAAAAACAAAACTGCATCTTTGGCCCTTGAGGCACTATCTGAAGCCCTTGCGGCCAAACAACTAACCACCCTACGTTCCATGGTGGACAAGGATGATGTGATTCTCGATAAGAGACCTAAATCCACCTCTTTCAAGCCAGCAGATGAAATAGTTAAATTTCAGGTGCACCCGACGGATCCTAATAAAACAACGTCCATTGGAGCATAGCTGGATCTGACAGTGGACGCCGCCTTACGCGTGTTCCTACGTGAAAATTGGGATATCTTTGCCTGGCACCCTTCGGACATGCCCGGGATCCCACGCAGACTGGCCGAACATAGCCTCAACATAATCAAAGGGTTCAAACTAGTCAAGCAAACGCTTCGGCAATTTTCCGAACCCAAACGACAAGCTATGGGGGAGGAGCTAGCCAAACTACTGGAGGCCGGGTTCATCAGAGAAATCAAACACCCGGATTGGCTAGCCAACTTGGTCATGGTGCCGAAGAAGGATAAATCTTGGCGCCTTTGTGTCGATTTCAAAGACCTCAATAAGGCTTGCCCTAAAGACCCTTTCCCATTGCCCCGCATTGACCAGATCATTGATGCAACCACGGGACACGACTCATTGTGTTTCCTCGACGCTTACTCCGTATACCATCAGATTAAAATGAAGGAGTCCGACAAGGCCTCAACGGCGTTCATCACCCCGTATGGGCCTTTCTGTTTCAACACTATGCCTTTTGGGCTTAAAAACACTGGTGCCACTTACCAACACATGATTCAAACATGCTTGGAAAAACAAATCGGCAAGACAGTTGAGGCATATGTGGACGATGTGGTCATCAAGACTAAACACGTCGAATCATTGGTGGATGATCTCCACCTCACGTTTGACAACCTCCGAACATACGACATACGGCTCAATCCGGAAAAATGCGTCTTCGGCGTTCCAGCAGGAAAGTTACTAGGGTTCATTGTCTCCCATAGAGGAATTGAAGCAAACCCAGCTAAAATCTGAGCCTTGTCGCAACTGGCTACACCAATAGACTTAAAGCAGGTCCAAAAGCTAGCAAGGTGTGTGGCGGCTCCGAGCCGCTTTATCTCCAGATTAGGAGAAAAGCATTACCACTTTACAGACTGCTTAGACGCACCGACAACTTCGAATGGACGGAAGCAGCCATAGCCGGATTGGAAGAAATAAAAACCTTATTAGCAGGCAACTCAATCCTAGCCACCCCAAGTGTTGGCGAGCCTATGTTGCTTTATATCTCATCAACTCACCAGGTAGTGAGCATTGTACTCGTCATCAAGCGAGGGGAAGAGGGACATAAATTCCCGGTCCAAAAGCCAGTACGTATCGGAGGTCCTTACACCATGCAAATCCTGATACCCTCGCTACCAAAAGATAGCTTACGCGGTCTTTATGGCATCCCGAAAACTCTGACACTATTTTCAAGAGTGTTCAATCATGGTGGCATCCGAAGTACCACTTAACGACATTATAAACAACAGGGACGCCACCGGCCGCATAGCTAAATGGGCCATTGAACTCTTACCATTTGAAATGACATACAAGCCACGCCGAGCTATGATACATCTCCGTCGTATCTAAAATTTTTGATTGTTTCATGCCAATACTATACAACTTTTACATACTTTTGGCAACTTTTTATATGATTTATTGGACTAACCTATTGATCCAGTGCCCAGTGCCAGTTCCTGTTTTCTGCATGTTTTTTGTATCGCAGAGTATCCATATCAAACGAAGTCCAAATGCAATAAAATTTCACGGAGAATTATTTTGGAATATATGTGATTTTTGGGAGTTGGAATCACCGCAAACGGAGGCCCGTGGTGGGCACAACCCACCAGGGCGCGGTCCCGGAGCCAGGCGTGGTGTGGTGGGTTGTGCCCTCCTCGAACGTCGGTTGGAGCTCTACTTCGGGCACAAGGAAGCTTATATCCGGAAAAAATCGTGTTAAAATCTCATCGCAATCGGAGTTACGGATCTCCGGGAATATAAGAAACGGTTTTCGACCAGATCTGGGGAACGCGAAACAGAAGAGAACAGAGAGGGAGTCCAATCTCGGAGGGGCTCCCGCCCCTCCACGGCCATGGAGGCCATGGACCAGAGGGGGAACTCTCCCCCCATCTAGGGGGGGAGGCAAAGGAAGAAGAGGAAGGAGGGGGCTCTCTCCCCCTCTCTCCCGGTGGCGCCGGAGTGCCGCCGGGGCTATGATCGTGATGGCGATCTACATCAACAATCTTGCTACCGTCAACACCAAATTTCTCCCCCGCTATGCAGCACTGTAACACCTCTTTCCCCCGTTGTAATCTCTACTTAAACATGGTTCTCAACTCCATATATTATTTCCCAATGATCTATGGTTATCCTATGATGTTTGAGTAGATCTGTTTTGTCCTGTGGGTTAATCGTGATCTTGGTTGGTATGATTGTATGTTTTATTTATGGTGCTGTCCTACGGTGCCCTCCGTTCTCACGCAAGCATGAAGGACCCCTCGCTGTAGGGTGTTGCAATGGTTCGCTTATGGTGGGTTGCGAGAGTGACAGAAACGTAAACCCGAGTAGGTGGGGTATGACGTATGGGAGTAAAGAGGACTTGATACTTAATGCTATGGTTGGGTTTCACGACCTTAATGATGTTTAGTAGTTGCGGATGCTTGCTAGAGTTCCAATCATAAGTGCATATGATCCAAGTAGGGAAAGTATGTTAGCTCATGCCTCTCCCTCATATAAAATTACAAGAATGATTACCGGTACTTGTTATCGATTGCCTAGGGACAAATAACTTTCTTGTTGACACAAACCCTTTTACTAAACACCTAACTTTTATTATCTTGCAAAGTACTTCTAGTTTTATTCTTGCAAAGTAGTTCTAGCATCACACCTACAAACTAGTTTCATACTTGTTTTCGGTAAGGTAGACGTCAAGTGTGCGTAGAGTTGTATCGGTGGTCGATAGAACTTGAGGGAATATTTGTTCTACCTTTAGCTCCTCGTTGGGTTCGACACTCTTACTTATCGAAAGAGGCTACAATTGACTCCCTGTACTTGTGGGTTATCAGGTTATTAAATCTCAGGTGCTGGCCGACTTCGTCACCGAATGGACGGAAGCCGAGCTCCCTAAAGAGTACAGTTCATACTCCAACTGGATCATGTACTTTGACGGCTCTAAAATGCTAGCCGGACTGGGGGCTAGCGTCATCTTGATATCCCCTACGGGGGACACAGTCCGCTACGTGTTGCAAATCATGTATACGGACTCCAATAATGCAGCCGAATACGAGGCACTTCTACATGGTCTCCGCATGGCTGTCTCCATGGGCATACAACGCCTAGAGGTGTGCGACGACTCAAACCTCGCAATATCTCAGATAAACGGAGAGTTCGATGCAAAAGATCCAAAAATGGTAGCATATCGAAACACCGTATTAAACATATCGGCTCAGTTCGAGGGGCTTGAATTTCATCACGTCGCTCGAGACAGTAACCAGGCAGCGGACATCCTTGCTCGCATGGGCGCCAAGCGCGACCCCGTCCCGCCTAATACCTTTTTGGAAAGGCTCTTCAAGCCATCCATGGTATGGCAGGACGAGAGCGGAGACGCCAATTCGGACCTGATCACGCCCCCAGCAGCCGAACACAATACATATATCATCGGGGGTTCCGATACCGAAATAACACTCTCTGTCCATGAGATCATGGCCATTATTGCTCCATGGACCGAACCTTTCCTGGCCTACCTTAATAGGCAGGAGCTTCCTGATGATCAAAATGAGGCCCGTCGCATAGTTTGGTGTTCTAAAGTCTATAAAGTTCACGAAGGTGAACTGTACAAGAAAAGCACTACCGGAGTTCTCCAAAGGTGCATCTCCGAAGAGGAGGGGCGGCAACTCTTGGCTGAAATACATGCTGGTCTGGGCGGCCATCACGCCACAACTCGGGCCCTCATAAGCAAAGCCTTCCAGACAGGTTTTTTCTGGCCAGCGGCCCGAGCAGATGCACAAGCCCTTGTCCAACGTTGTGTGAGATGTCAGCTTTTTGCCAATCAAAGTCACATCCCTCCCACTGCCTTAAGAACAATCCACATCACTTGGCCCTTCGCGGTCTTGGGGCTCGATATGGTCGGACCCCTTAAAGGGGGGTGCACAGGGGCGCGAGCAGTGCGCGGCCTGGCGGTGCGGTCGCACGGGCGCTTGGCCAGGGGCGCGGCCTAGGTGCGGCGAGCGGAGCTCCGGCTCGGCGGGGCTACATGGGCGGCGCGGTGCTCACAGGGGAGCTCGGGGAGGGCTCGGCGTGGGCGTGGAGTAGAAGACGGCGGAATCGACGAAGATGCGCCGGTGGCCGACGGGGACGAAGACGACGAGGAGGAGCTCGTTGCGGAGGCGTTGAGTTCCAACGGGTGGCCTTAGGCAACATAGGGGACGGTGGTGGAGCTCTAGGACGCGGCCTCGAGGCACGGAGAGGACGGTTGTAACACCCCGCATGTAACTTTCCATATGTGTAACTCCAACTCTTGCCATTTTCGGCTATGTGCTATGATATTCCCTTCGTGGTCGGGTTTTTGTCTTTCGTTTTGTATTTTGTTCATGTCATGCATTTCATATCATGTCATCATGTGCATTGCATTTGCATACGTGTTCGTCTCTTGCATCCGAGCATTTTCCCCGTTGTCCGTTTTGCAATCCGGCGCTCCTATCTCCTCCGGTGCACCCATTTTGTTCTCTTTCGTGAGAGGGTGTCAAATGTTCTCGGAATGGACCGAGGCTTGTCAAGTGGCCCTGGTATACCACCGGTAGACCACCGGTCAAGTTTCGTTCCATTTGGAGGTCATTTGGTACTCCAACGGTTAACCGGGTAACCGCAGATGCCTTCTGTGTGTTCCAGCAAAACCCCCTCTCTAAACAGCCCAAAACCCACCAAACTCTCTTCCATGTTGTAGGTCGTTCGATCACGATCGTGTGGGCGAAAACCGCACCTCATTTGGACTCTCCTAGCTCCCTCTACCTATAAATAGGCATCTCTCCCGAAAAACATTCGCAGATGAAACCCTAACTTCGTCCCCGTCGCGCCGCCGGACGAAAACGTCCACCGACGGACACGTCCGTCTTCCACCGCCGCCGCCACGTGTCGTCTCCGGGTACGCCGCCGCCCGCGCCCGTACGCCGCGGCCCGCCAGGCCCGCCGCCGGCCCCGCGGGCCCGCATGCCTCCGCCGCCCTCCCGGCCCGCGCCATCGCCCGCTCCCCGCCCGCGGCCCCAGCCGCGTCCGCCGCCGCCGAGCGCCGCCGCCTCCGCGCCGTCGTTCGCCGCCACCGTCCGCCGGCCCCGCCGCCTCGCCACTGTTCGCCGGTCGCCGCCACCAAGTCCGGCGACTTCGCCCGCCGTCCTCGAGCTTCGGCAGCGCGCGGTGCCGTCGCGCCTCGCCGTCCTTTCCCCCGCGCCCCGTCGGCCTCCTCCTCTCCTCCCCTCCGACGCCGGCCACCGCCTTCCTCTCCTTCCCCGTCGCCGGCCAACGAGCCTCGGGCTCGATCCAGATCCACTGTGCTCCCGTACGTTGACTTTCCCGAACCCCCAAATTTCTTCCAAGTCATTTCGTTCTACAGCATGTGCCCTTGTTCATCATGTCATAACTCATTGTGCATAGTTCCGTTTCGTGCGTGTAAGATATCGATTTATCCACCTCATGATGCTCTACAGTTTATTCAATTGCACCATGTTCATTAGAGGTAATCTTGATGCCCAAATCTCTGTTGCAAGAGTGCTAGTTGCTGTTATCTGCTGGTTCTTATCAGAACTTGGAGATTTTTCATTTTTGTATCATTTAATCTGTGCATCTTATGGGCATGAGCTCTACATGTGTTTTATTGTATGCCATGCCATCTTTCCAAGGGTGTATGCCATGTATTTTTGTGGTCTCTGTGGTGACTAGCACAAGCATGCAAACTAGGCCCCGTAATGTTTCTGATTTCAGAGACTTAGTGATTTCTCCAAGTCTTTGTCTGCTGTTATTTTGTTGCCATGTAAACTTGATGCTACAGAGAGATCCATGAATATTTTGGAGATGTTCAGTAAGGATGTTTTGTAGATATAGTTGTCATTGATCCATTCCTGCCCTTGTTTGCAATTATGGAGTGCCATAGCATGACTCAACCTTGCTCTACTTTTGCTATAAAATATTTCTGGCATATTCTTAACATGATATGCAATTTTGCCAAGCTTATTGTAGTTGACCCATACATGCTATGCTTTTGTTCTTGCCATGTATAGTTTCTTAAACATGCCATCTTGATGTAGGTATGCTTGTTTTGTCATGCATTGCCTTTTGGTGAGTGCATCAAGCTCGCCAAGATGCCTTCATATTATTGTTTCTGCCATGCTCTGTTTTCTGCCAAGTCTGAAACCTGTTAACGAAACTTGCTATGTTTACAAGGTTGCCATCATATCTTCTAGTCCTTTTTGGCTTATGGTCAGTAAGGGACTTTTGTCATATGCATTTAGTAGAACACTGCCATGCCTTGTTTTGCCATGTTAAGTTCCTGTAGCATGTTGTTTTCGTGCTCTGAACTTTGCTACCTGATGCTGTTTTCTGCCATGTCCAGTAATTTCACGAAAGTCTGTGAACCTGTTATCTTTTGCACTTTTGCCATGCCTGTTTGAGCTTGTTATGTTGTGAACTAGCCGTAGCTCAGTGTTCATCTTTTGTCAAGCATCTCCTGTAGATTACTGTCATATCCTTTTTTGCTACGTTGGAGTGTTGTAGCATTGTTAGTTATTGCATTTTAAGTGCTATCGTGCTGTTAATCGCAAATCCGTGTCATTCTTGTTTTGCTTGCCATTTGCAAACCGTGCATCCGTTTCCGGTGATCTTTATATCGATTTCGACCGAAATCATCTCATCTTTCCAGTGGCATGCTTGGTTTGCCAAGTTACTGCCTTGTTCATCATTTTCCTTCCGGAGCACGCATACGCATCGCATATCATATCTCGCATATCATACATGTTTTGCATCATGTTGCTTGTGCATTTCTCGTGATTGATTGTGGTTCTGTTGCTTGTGTTCTTGTCTTGGGTAGAGACGGGAGACGAGTTCGTGCACGAGGAACCTGTTGAGTACGCTTACGAGGATCAAGCTTTCGACAACTCTGAGAACCTTGCAGGCAAGATGACCATCCCTCGAAATCACTTCTATCTTTGCTTTGCTAGTTGTTCGTTCTATTGCCATGCCGCGCTACCCATCACTTGCTATATCATGCCTCACATATTGCCATGTCAGCCTCTAACCATCCTTTCCTAGCAAACCGTTGTTTGGCTAAGTTACCGCTTTTGCTCAGCCCTTCTTATAGCGTTGCTAGTTGCAGGTGAAGATGAAGTTGGTTCCATGTTGGAACATGGATATGTTGGGATATCACAATATCTCTTATTTAATTAATGCATCTATATATTTGGTAAAGGGTGGAAGGCTCGGCCTTATGCCTGGTGTTTTGTTCCACTCTTGCCGACCTAGTTTCTGTCTTACCGGTATTATGTTCCTTGAGTTTGCATTCCTTACGCGGTCGGGTGATTTATGGGACCCCCTTGACAGTTCGCCTTGAATAAAACTCCTCCAGCAAGGCCCAACATTGGTTTTACCATTTGCCACCTAAGCCTTTCCCCCGGATTTTCGCGAGCCCGAGGGTCATCTTATTTTAAACCCCCGGACCAGTGCTCCTTCGAGTGCTCGCCCAAACTGGGCGATGTCCGGCGCCCCCTGGGCAACCAGGGTCTATGCCAACCCGACGTCTTGCCCATCCGGTGTGCCCTGAGAACGAGATATGTGCAGCTCCTATCGGGATTTGTCGGCACATTCGGGTGGCTTTGCTGGTCTTGTTTTACCATTGTCGAAATGTCTTGTAAACCGGGATTCCGAGACTGATCGGGTCTTTCCGGGAGAAGGTTTATCCTTCGTTGACCGTGAGAGCTTATGATGGGCTAAGTTGGGACACCCCTGCAGGGTATTATTTTTTGAAAGCCGTGCCCGCGGTTATGAGGCAGATGGGAATTTGTTAATGTCCGGTTGTAGAGAACTTGTCACTTGACCCAATTAAAATACATCAACCGTGTGTGTAGCCGTGATGGTCTCTTCTCGGCGGAGTCCGGGAAGTGAACACGGTTTGAGTTATGAATGACGTAAGTAGGAGTTCAGAATCACTTCTTGGTCTTTACCAGATGACGACCGTTTCGTTGCTTCTCTTCTCGCTCTCTCTTGCGTATATTAGTCACCATATATGCTTATTGCTTGCTGCAGCTCCACCTCATTACTCCATCCTTCCCTATAAGCTTAAATAGTCTTGATCTCACGGGTGTGAGATTGCTGAGTCCTCGTGACTCACAGATTCTACCAAAACAGTTGCAGGTGCCGACGATGCCAGTGCAGATGATGGGATCGATCTCAAGTGGGAGTTCGATGAGGAACGTGGTCGTTACTATGTGTCTTTTCCTGATGATCAGTAGTGGAGCCCAGTTGGGACGATCGGGGATCTAGCATTTGGGGTTATCTTAATTTCATTTAGATCTTTACCGTAGTCGGTCTATGTGTGTATTTTGGATGATGTATGGATTATATTTATGTATTGTGTGAAGTGGCGATTATAAGCCAACTCTTTATCCCATTCTTGTTCATTACATGGGATTGTGTGAAGATGACCCTTCTTGCGACAAAACCACAATGCGGTTATGCCTCTAAGTCGTGCCTCGACACGTAGGAGATATAGCCGCATCGTGGGCGTTACAACGGTGGCCGCGAGCTTCATGGCGGAGCGGCCATGGGCTGCTTGGATCTGCCTGGGGTTGGAGCGAGCGACGAGATGGGGGAAAAGGTTGGCGCTAGGGTTCAGGGGTGGCGCGGGGTAGTACTTGTAGGCGGCCAGGGGGTCGGATGGCCGCCATGGACGATATGGCGGGCAGATGGCTGCCATGATCCGCCCTGCCTCCCCTCTGCACGTACAGATGTAGGGGAGAGGCCGGTCGTGGGCTTGGGGTGCACTGTGCACTTGCGGCCCAAGCTCACAATGGACCTTATCTTTTTCTCTTTTTCTTTTTCTGTCTTCTATTTCTTTTCTGTTTTGCACTTTATTTCACATACTAAATGAATTCAGTTGAACCCAATATTTAGCACATAAATATTAGGCTGTGGTTTGAGCTATCACAACAAGAGTCAAATATTTTTTAACAGTGTAGGTATTTGTTTAAATTTGAAATGTCCCAAATAAATGTTGCTGGTCCAATTTTGTATATTTTAGGGGCATTTAAATATCTCAAATGATGTTGATTTATTCTTGACAATTAGTTGGTGAATATTTGCAACCCAAAGAACATGTTTAATTTACCTTTTGAAGAATTAATAATTTGACTTGTATTTTGAATTTGAATTGAGTTTGACTTGGAACAAAGTGATGATTAGCAAAAAATAATTGAGATGACTTAGCAGTCAAGCGGGAGTTTACTGTAGCATGACAACAGGGGTGTTACACTTCAAGAATGATCTACACCAACTTTTCTTCAAGTTGGTAACGATCCGATCTAATCTTGTATGCCTCTTCATAGTGTTCATGGGATCTTGATCGTAGGCCGATTTTTTTTTTGTTTTCTACTATATTTCCCAGCATGCTTGCTCTGTGTTCAATGGAATTGGGGGGGAATTTGTACAGTGTATGAAAAATTGGTCCCACCAGCAGAAATATATGGAACCTCCATAAACTACAGCCCTCACCTCCAAAACGCATTCAGGGATCCAAAATACAGCGCATCTGCTAGAAGAGTTGCTCTAATCCGCGGTTCCACACTACGCACACGACTCCATCAAATAACCATTATTTCGATCTAGTCGTCCCAAATTTTGTTTTCTCGTAGTTTTCTCGAAAGGTTTTATTTCCCCTCTCGCAAGGTGACTAGGGGAACACCTTCTTTCCATCGATCTCTGTTGGCGAGTCCGTGGATTTGCCTTCTCCGCGCCTGCTGCTCCGGCTAGTAGATAGATAGGGTTTTAGTCCTCCTAGGGGCGGTACTAAGACGAATGGCGGTGTCTCTTCTTCGAATCGGTCTTCCGAGCTCTGATCCTCCTCAAATTCGTCCATTAGGACAAAATAGATGAAACTCTGGCGTAGATTCCTGCCAGCTCATTGAGGCGGCGAGGTTAGAGTTTCTCGTCGTGCATACGCGTCGACGAGATTTGGTGTCAGGTTCTTCAAATTGATTCAAGGATTCAACGGCACGACTGCGCCTTCGAGGCGTTGATCTTTAGGGGCACATGCGCGAAGACTTCCCGGCTATCATCGATAAGGTCAAGCCGGCTTCAATAGGAGCGACGACAGCGACACATCGGTGGCTCGTTCAGACGGTGGGAGTGGTCGTTTGATGATCCATGTATCTCGATACAATTTTTATCATGTTTAAGGTGATTTGTACTTCAGATAAATCTTTATAATAGATCTGACTTTTTTTTAAAGATACCATGTGTTCGTTTTGCGGCAGTGGAAAATGTGAGTGACTATGCGAGTATATCCGGCTGGAGATGATTAGTGGCCATGACGGGCGTTTGTCCACTGCGGTGGAGTAGACTGATGGATGGAGGAGCCTGACGATGGATTGCATGGAGGTGATGGATTGTTGTGACGCGATGCGAGAGGGCCTTGTCAGTGAACCGTTAGATCCCGGCCCAGAAAGCCTGGTCTGCAGGTGGCGCGGCGCGCAGCTGCCCTTCGCGCACATGGGCACCTGCAGACACCAGTTAGTGGGATCTGCTTCCTTCCTTTGTTCTTCATTATTCTTGCGGCACTCATCGGACGTGACAGTCACGCCCGTGCTCCGGAGTTGTGCGTGCCGGCAAAAAAATCGTACACTTGAGAGTATCTACAGCCGGCCGTCACAAACCGGTCTCAAACGCCCGGTCGGCCGGTCACTAACAGGTCACGAAAATTTAATTATACGGACGTCTTAAACGGATCTTAAATGTTCGTGCTGATCGACACCCCTCATATCTAGCCTAAATATGAGGCGGATATGGGGTATCCAGGTGCATCCGCCATGTAGGACTGACGTCGGAGTCCCACGTAGAATCGTCCGAAAACCCGGCGGTCCGACGGATATCTCCTCCGGTGGGAGGGTTTGAACGATGCGTGGCGCCGGTTCGACTCGCCGCCCAGGGCCAAATCCGGCTATTTAAGCCGGCCGACATCCCCCAACTCTAGCCCATCCACCTCCTCCCTCTCTGCGCCGTCAACCCGAGCCCATCCACCTCCTCTCCCGCTCCGGCGCTCTTCCCACGTTCTCCGGCTTCGCCATGGTCCGGAAGAAGATAACCACCTACGTCATGCTCACACCGAAGCACCGATACGAGATCAAGCAGGAGATCCGGGCGAGGCGCGCCACCCGCATTGCTGTTGGGCTGCCTTCGGACTCACCAGAGCCGGAGGAGGACGAGCACACGGAGGAGGACGAGGGAAAGGAGCAGCAGTCGGCTCCGATGGAGGACGACGAGGAGGCGAAGCAGCCGGAGCAAGACCTGGCGCCGGCTCTGGACTTCAACATGGAGCGGGCGGAGGCGGAGTTCACCGTCGCCCAAGCGGACGAGATGGCGGAGCAGCAGGCCATCCTGGAGTCCATCCAGGATGAGGCCTATGCGGAGGCCAACCGGCGATTCATCCGGCAGGACGGGCGGCGACCGATGCCCTCTTCGATGAGGTCGAAGCGGAGATGGATGCGCAGGCCGCCGCGGAGGAGCTAGAGGAGCCGCGAGAGCCGGAGCTGCGGCTGCCGCCCATGTACCCGGTGCCGGGCATGGAGATAGTGGACATCTTCGACGAGGACTAGACTAGTTGATCTACGTGGTACGTAGGATTTGTTTTTCTTTTGCATGTTTTTCTATGGATTTAAGATTTCTACTATGAGATATTCAAATGCAGACGAAGAAATTTGATGCTTGACTGGTCAGTGTCTGCGGACGTGTCAGACGCGTCTGGAGCTCTGGATTTGACTACCCGGCTGTAGATGCTCTGAGAACAGAACGGGAGAAACAGAGCTCGAAAATGGAGCCGGAAATCAAGCAGTGCACTGGAGGCAGAGGCCAGAGGGACAAGCTGCGCTGGTTGGGCTGCATGCCTTGGCTTCGGTGTACAAGGGGGCTGTCGAATTATAGAAACCGACTGCAAGGGGCTAGAGAACGAGCTGCGAGATGGGTCTCAGAACAGGTCTCAGGCATTTTCTCTGATTCTTGACATCAAATCAGCCCTCGTAGGTTTTGTCAGCCACAAAATCACCCATGTTGGAAGGGGGCGAAACACTCTGGCCCATGAACTAGCCACGGAAGCAAGGATCAACGGAGATCAGCGCATGACGGCCAAAGTCCCTGATAGATTAAAGAAGTTAATGCATTCGGAATGTTATGTAATCCCCCACTGGAGTAAGCTTGTTTACTGTAGTGCTAAAAAAAATGGAGCCGGGAAGGGCGAGAACCCGCCGACCTTTTTTTTTTTGAGACAAGAACCTGCCGACCTGGTGGCTCGGCGGAGATCAGCTGCTTTCGGGCCGACCCATTCTACTTACCTGCTTGCGCCGAAAACAAGCCCAGTGGATGGCCCTCAGGGGTTCCGGCCTGCACGGGAGCCAAACCGACATTTCGGCCCAGGGTAAACTTCGGACCGGGCCGTTGTCCCTCTCGGATGGCGAATCCGCTATGTGTCGCGTTCTGCGGCAAAGTGTCGAGCGAACGCATAGAGGGAGTTCGAAATGAGCCGGCCCAGTAGTGCACTGTATCGGAAAATCGAAAAAAACAAAATTAAAACATGCGAGCCCCTGCACGGAATCGAACACATGATCTCAAGTGGAAGCGCACGCGACGTTTGCCAACAGATCACACAATTGCTGAGATATACGGAGCGCAGAGTATTAGAACTATCTACTCCTAAAGACATATTGTAGATAAGTAAAATGATACTGTATGAGCATTGTAGCTGATGCATTTTTTAAAACCGAACACTTTTCAAAATTTGAATTGTTTTTAAAGCACTGTAGCTAATGCATTTTGTAAAGCACGAACATTTTTTGAATTTTGAGAACAAATTTTGAAACAGAGAACAATTTCGAAAAATCCTGAACAAATTTGGAAGCGTGAATTTGTTTTGAATACATGAACAAAAAATTAAGATCCGGTACATTTTCTGAATTTCAAAAGTTTTGAACTTTTTTGTGTAATGAGAACAATGTTTGAATATTGAGAACTTTTTTTGAAAATAAGAACGTTTTGGAATTTATGAACAATTTTGTAAAGCACGAACATTTTTTGAATCTTGAGAACAAATTTAGAAACGGAGAACAAATTTCAAAGCACGAACAATTTTTTAAAGCATGAACATTTTTTGAATCTTGAGAACAAATTTTGAAATGGAGAACAATTTTGAAAAATCCCGAACAAATTTGGAAGCACGAACATTTTTTGAATATGTGAACAAAAAATTGAAATCCAGTACGTTTTCTGAATTTTGAAAGTTTTGAACTTTTTTTTCTAACGAGAACAATTTTTGAATTTTGAGAACATTTTTCAAAAACTGGACCTTTTTTCGAGACGCGAACGAAATTCAAAATTTTCTATGTTATTTTAAAAAGAGAAGAAAAGAAAAAGAAATAAAAAACCAAAGAAAGAAAACAAACAGAAAAAAGAAAAAGAAAAAAGAAACAGAAATAACTAAAAACGAAAAAGAAGAAGAAAAAACAAAAAAAAACCCGGTTCAAGAACCTTCTGGAAGGTTCCCAAAACCAGCCAGGAACCACCCAGAAGGTTCCCAAAACCGGAAACCGATCCTACCTAAAAAACCGCTAACTGGGCCGGCCCGTTCACTACCGAACATATGCGGTAGGTCGACTACTTGCCGCAGAATGCGGCGAATAGGGATTTCCATGTTGCGATCCGTGTCCAGCGTTGTGGAACTTGGAAGTAGTCCAGTCACTGCTCCAACCGTTCAAACGCCTCCGACCGCTCCCTTGCCGCCATCTCCGACACCTCCCGCACCACGCACGCGCCGTATAAATAAGCGCCAACCTCCGTCACTGATCCTTAACCCTCTCAGTCTCACTGCATGCGAGACTAGCCAGCCGATCCCAAGACCCGATCATGGCCAATCCCCCCTTCCTGCTCACGCTCGCCGCCGCCCTCCTGCTCCTCCCGGCGGCGCCGGCCAGCGCCGCCGCCGCGCCCGCGCCCTTCGACATCGTCAAGATCCTGTCCTGCTTCCCCGAGTTCAGCGACTTCACCTGCATGCTAGTCGACACGGGAGTGGCCCGCTCCATCAACGCCCAGAAGAAGGTCACCGTGCTCGCCGCCAGCAACGCCGGCCTCCCCACCGCCGCCCTCCGCCGCCTCCCGCACCCGCTCCTCGGCGACCTCCTCTCGCTCCACGTCGTCCTCGACTACCTCGACCCGGAGAAGCTCGACGCGCTGCGGCTTGGGCGCACGGGCAAGGGCTCCAAGGTCACCACGCTGCTGCCGGGAGACGAGCTGAAGCTCCTCCGCGTCGCTGGCGGCGAGAAGGGCCGCATCACCTTCTCCTACGCCGGGCCCATCGGGACCGGGCCGCAGCCGCTGAATGCGACGCTCCTCAGGGTCGTCACCTCGCAGGCGTTCAACGTCATGGTGCTCCAGGTGAGCGGCCTCGTCCTCCCGGGGATGATGCCCGCCACGACCGCCTCCGCATTCGACGTAACCAAGATCCTCTCCTCCTTCCCGGAGTACAGCGCCTTCAGCTCCCTACTCACCCAGACCGGGCTTGCGCGCGCCATCAACGAGCACCCCATTGTCACCATCCTCGCCGTCAACAACACCGCTCTCTCCAACGAGCTCCAAGGCCTGCCGCGCCTCCCTCTGCCGGCGCTCGCCGACCTGCTCGCGCTCCACGCAGTCCTCGACTTCCTCGACCCGGAGAGGCTCGACGCGCTGCGCCAGGGCCGAACGGGCGACGGATCGATCGTCACGACGATGCTCCAGGGGACCGGAGCCGGCGCGCGGGGCCGCGGCGTCGGGTTCGTCCGCGTGTCCGGAGGCGACACCGGCCGCATCACGTTCTCCTCTGGCGCGCCGGGCGGGGGCGCGCGACGCAACTCCACGCTCGTCAAGGTCGTCACCTCGCAGGCGTTCAGCGTGCTGGTGCTCCAGGTGAGCGACCTCATCCTCCCGCCTGGCCTCGCCGTCGCGCCCGCACCCGGACCGCAGAGGCCGAGGGCTAGGCACATGTCGCTGCCTCCCACCCCGGCGCCAGCGCCGATGCAGCAGGTCCCGTCCCCGGGCATGCCGGAGCCTGAACCGGAAGTGCCGGACACCACGCCGCCACCATCGACGGTCATCCCGATACCAAGTGTGCACGGCGGCGTGGCGGCCAAGATACCAGAAGCCGCGGCCGGACGCGGAGCGGTGGGGAGCTGGTGGAGCGGTGCCGGTGCGGCGTTGGGGATCATGGCCTGCCTGCTTGGGCGTTTGTAATGGCTAGGGCAGTTTTTGCTAGGGTGATGTTTGGCTTAGCTTCGATCCAGTTTATTCTTTCAGTTTCTTTTCTGTTCAGTGGTTAGTTTGGACAGCATCATGCAGTTCTCCATTTGTTTAGATAAAGATAATGGGTGTATTTGGGACGTAATGTGTTATGTGATGATCCATTTTGTACCAGGGTTTTGCTAGGTCTGAGTGGACTGAGATTTTCTTAAGTCTCAATCAATTCAGAAAAGAAAGAAAATACAACTTGCACTTCTTCACTAAACTAAAGTTGCATTTTCCTAGATCGATTGAGAAACCTTTATGCTGATGAAGAACAAAGTGGTGATAGATTTTACATTTTCTTGTTTGCTACTTCTTCTGTCTCAGAATGTAAGACTTTTTTTTGACAGGAGGGGCTATTAACAAGCTGCCTAAAAAAATTTGTGTGCAAGTCAGCAGTCAGCCAATCCTCACTCGACGGCTCTGTCCTTGTTTAGGAAAAAGCCAAACCACTGGCAGATGGATCTTTTTTTTCTACCTTGATTTTGCAGAGAGGAAGATGAAGGCAGAGGAGGCATTGTCGGTCGGATTAAATAGCAACCTCGGTAGAGGCGAGGCAACGACGAGAGAAAAGTTGGGCGGCTGGAGGAGGAAAAAAGGGTTCTTATATAGTCGACTTACACGAGAAAAAGGGGTTCTTATATATAGTCGACTTGCACTAAAAGAATTTATCGCAATGACTTGCATAGTCAACCTCTTAGGCCCTGTTCAGGTCACCATTTTCGTTTTAAATACATCCGTAAAGAATACATGCCTCGGTCTGCCGTTTTGTTTCCGGCCAAGAATTGCTCAAAGAAAGGTGCAAATAAGCCATTTTATTCGATTACAGATGATGTACACCTGTAATCGGAACACCTCCGTATTATTTTACAACCATCCCAAGCGCGGCCTTACATTTCTCAAGCCAAACATGGAATGGTGCAAGTAGAACCCTGAACTATTGAAATCCTGCTCTAGTTTGGCATGTTGTCCCAAGCATGGAATGCACTATCTATTGCCTCATATCAAACACCCCAACAAATTGACAATTTGGATGTTTGCTTTGAATAATAACCTCATCACAGATCGTTTGTCTATAATACCGAAGTGGCTATTGATGAAGAAATGATATACCTCAAACCAAACCAATGAGGTAGGAACGGAGGGTCAATTCGGCATATAGTTTCCAAAACCAGGCATGCCAAAATAGAATTGCTGAAGAAATTCAGTACTTCTAACACTCAGCAAGGACGATAGCACCATCCAGACGATTGAAAACTGAAAAATCTGGTCACCACTACAACCAAACATGTAGATAGCATGGGAGCAGGTAAATCGTACATCCTGCATCAATGGAGAGACAACATCTGAAACGGGACTAGATTGGCACGTTCATGTCAGATATCTACGCGTGACAGCGGTCCATGTCTTCTCACGCTGCATCCTCTATCTCGGTATCCTCTGGAACGCCACGCATATACATAACATTGTTGCACCTGTTGACCAAGGAAAGAACACACCATGAGGGACAACTGGGTACCAAATGTCACAATTTGATCAAGGAATATATGATGCAAGTGCAGACATATCAAATATGGAATCAGCCGTTATCGGCATGTAATTTCCGTGAACTGAATACACACAATGATTCTATTTCATCAAACAACAATAAAACATGAGAGCTGCTAGACGTACGAGAAATTCTGGTCTGATCTTTGTACGACACCTACCATCAGCCATCCATCACATTATTAGTTTATAAGCTAGATGGTCCGATCGCATATTGCACAAGCATCGGACTCTAAATCGTCGGACGTGCAGTACTTCCGGTAAAATTTAGAACACATAGTGATAGTTGCATGCTTTAGGCCTTGTACAATGCAAGGTGCTTAGGGAGGTGCTTAAAAAAATAAACCAGTGTTTCTTTAAGCACCAGTGCTTATTTGGAGAGGATAGACGCTTAATTAGGCATCCCTCCTGCGGAAATAGGCACCGGTGCTTCAGAAAAAACCCGGGTTATTTTTCTAAGCACTTCCCTAAGCAGTTTTGTACAAGGCCTTAGCAGGGATAGCTCGTCAAGTACATAGGTATCTTTAAATCCACTAAGCTCCCTAGGGGTTGGAGCTCTCACATTCAATTGAGGTGTACAATTTTCTGATTGTGTTGTTGATCTTGACTGGGTCATTCACCTGCTGGGGCCCTTTGGTCAGGCAGGGGATCTTTCTCCCAATGATCACTCCCGTATCCCCAGTTCCCCACCTGCCCGTCCTCATGTCCTTCGTGCGGGTAGAAGGGAAAAGCTTTGGGAAGTGTTGGGTCAAGACCTCAAGGGGGTGGCGTTGTTCACACAATTGCCATGCCCAGCATCCCTCTTGCCAAATCCAATTATCGATGATGGTGATCTACTTTAGCAAGCGCACCTCTATGCTCCTCTCAACGTCTTGCTACAGATTGTCAGATTCTCGCCATCTCATAGCCTTCTCGCCGTCGCTCACACCACCGAGACTAGTCCTAGGTCATGCTCTTTGGCTCGACGGTATTGCTGGCCTCCGTGCTGGTCATGATGCCGCACTGCCAGGATGATTGTACGCCCGGGACGACGGACTCGCTTGGTGCTCGGTTGAGGGCAGTGGTGGCTCATGCATACCCCAGGTCCCGTTTCCCTCCATCCCTCTACATCTGTTCCCTAGCACACTCTGTTGTTGCCCCAACTTCTACCCTGGCGATAGTTGTTTCACAGTCTGGACACATCGAGATTGGCTTAAGCAACGTGTACGGTGTACCAAGTGTTCGATGTTTCTCCCCAATGGGATGGTTTACTCCCTGGGTTGCTATAAGCTAAAGTTGATGGTAAATATGTGGTGCTAAGTTATTTATTGTTCAACTGTATGAAAATATTTATCCTTGAGGAGATGCGCAACCATATGAGTTGTTCTGATTCAAGGCCCTGCATATCCTCTAGTACAGGACTAATTCACACTAGCAAGGTAAAGATGATCATAAATTGTTACCTTATCAGTATATCTCCAAGGTTTCCAGAGAATTGTCCATCAATATACTCCTCTGTATCAGCAAGCTGCAAGCAGTAGGAAAGACAGTAACAAAATAAAAAATGTTGATCCATCACAAGGCACTGATAATGTTTAATTTTGACATGCTGATCCATCACAGCTTTAATAATGCAGCAAAACAAAAAAAAAGTAATACCTGCAGATTCATGTAAGAGTCCACAGAAACAAGGTACCCTGGGGATGAAAGTATTGTCAGTCATCATTACTGAAGACAAGGGGGTTCTGGGAAATAAAGTACATACACTAAACAAGGAAATAATAGAAGTGGAAATAAGAAAAGGGCACATATTACCTTTGTACTCCATACCCCACTTCAGTTTGACAATAACAGACTTCCCTGTCAGGTTGTTCAGGAAAGGCTTCGGGTTAACTGGTACAGTGGCCTGCAAAAAGTATGAACCCGTTAGGAAGTGAACCACAAGGTCATATTTCATTGTTGATGGAGTAGATATGACAACATAGGAACATTTCATTGCTTTGACTTCTTTGTTATCAGTAAATTCCATTTATCAACTTCATGATAGTTTTTCAACACGAAAAGCTTACAATTATATAATAAAACATGGAAGATTCGACTTCCTTAATTAAATGTCAGAAATACACATCATGATCTTTTTACAGTAAAAGTCAGGTATTCTGAATCAATTGTCCATATCTAATCATATTTCTTTTGCACTGATAGCAGCTAAAAAATGGTTATGCGAGCTCATTAGCAAACAAAAACGCCTGAATACCAAGATCACTAGAAATTTCATGATTTAAGTGCAAAATTTGGAGCAAACACTCTAGCAAAATCTGAAGTCAAATCTGGGTGCATCTTTGGATTGGCAACCAAGCTACACAACTGATGCTAAAAGGATATCACGTGGGTCAACTTGGGTCAACATGGATAAGGTAGTGATGATCGAGATCACAATCACTTGAAATGGCCAAATTGGCATCCATAACAAGAAAGGAAGGTGCAACAAGATCACTAACAGAAAAAAAATCAAGATGTGTTGTCGCTACTTCATAATGCAAGTGAAAATTTATCTTAAAGTGAATATAAGGGTATTCTTTTCCCCTCTTACCCTTCTAAAGATCCATTCAGAGCACGGATAGATCATTCCTTTCCCGGGTTGTACGAACTTAAGATTTCTATTCTTCTTTTGCGAGTTTTTAAAAAAAGAGGTTCATATCAAACGCTGGATGTGAAGAAGCTTCATCATACTTGAGTGACTAGAAGTGGTGTTGGGGACATTACAAGCTCTGTTGCATGGACACGAACACCTAACACGAGGATTCGGCATTTAGAATAATTGGCAACAAGGGTATAATACGTAATCTACTACCCATATGTTTATGATAAACTGAAACAACATAGCTGCAAACATGGAAGTGAATAGTAAATGTGACCGTCGGCAGTAAATGTATAGTCCATGAAAAGGCTAGGGTTTCGGAGAAGATTAAGAGTAAAATATCAACCAACTTGTCCAATCTGCAATCGACCAACTTCTCCAATCTACAGCAGGATAACCTAGTGTTCAAGCGGGTACTTCACTTTCAATTTGGTGAGGAAGGCGAGGGCAAGGAACTCACCATGGCTAGGGAGGGCCGCTACGCTGGTTCGACCGGTCGCCGTAGATCTGCTGATGCTTAAGAGGGATGGCTAGGAGGATGCGGTGGTGGCCTATCTGGTAGAGACGGCGGTTGGGTTGGCAGCCGGCCGTAGAGAAGCGAGGTCGCCGTCGGTGGAGGCGGGAGGGCGGAGCAGCGGCAGAGAAAGTGCCGGCTACTGACAAGGGAGGTTCAGTAGGTTCATGGGCCTTTTGATGTCTTCCGCCCTGGTGGACTAGCTTATTATGGGCCAGGTCGAGTCTAGCGCGACTTGTTAATTTGAAGCCAAAATTTAAGCGAAATTATTAATTAAAAAGTACTCTTTGCAGAGATCACCCTCCCATAGATTCATTTTATTCAAAACATTTTCTTTCTTCAACCATCCGTCCAAATTTCGAACCGTTTTCATTGTTGGATTCGTCGCGTTGATAGGTTTCGATAAACTTTTTTCATGAAAAAAAGAACCGGGAGTACGGTTTTTTTCCTTTCCGAACAGGCACGATTGTGCCTCTTGCGAAAGCAAATTCATGCCTCCACGAGAAGTAAATCCGTGTCTCTCATGAAAGGAAAAAAGAAAACATATTTTTTTTTCATTTTCGAGGTACGACTGTGCCCTTGTAATCGTAAAAAAGTGGGTTTTTTAGTGCTGGGCCTAGCAAAAGAGAAGCAAATCCATACCTAGAAGTAAATTCGTGGCTTTCGCGAAAGAAAGAAAAAGAAAACGCATTTTCCCTTTCTGAGAGGCATGACTGTGCCTTTCGCATGCATTTTCCCTTTCTGAGAGGCATGATTGTGCCTTTCGCCGAAGTAAATCCGTGCCTTGTGCCTCTTGCCGAAGCAAATCCGTGCCTTCATGAGAAGTAAATTCGTGCCTCTCGCGGAAGCAAATCTGTGCCTTCATGGGAACTAAATTTGTGCCTCTCGCGAAAGGAAAAAAATGTGTTTCCCCCTTTTCCAAAAGGCACAATTGTGCCTCTCGCGGAAGCAAAATCCATGCCTCCACTAGAAGTAAATTTATGCCTCTAGCAGGAGAAAAAAAACTTTTTTTCCTTTTCTGATAGGATCGCTATGCCTCACACGGAAGGGGGGAAAAAGTGTTTCTTTACAATATTTTTTTAATCCAAGACCTAAGAAAAATCACGGGAAAACTGGAAAGCCAAAAAAAACAAAAAAATCATCTAAAAGCCGAAAACGCGTATAAATTATTTTCGGAGGAAGCGCCCAAAGTGCGACACATGACAACGCGCTCCCAGCCCATCTAAAGTGACCCTCGTGGGGCTCCCAAAGAAGTACCCGCTGATTTGTTCCTCTCGAATTTAAGTGCATGATTAAAGTGCAAAATTTGGCGCTAACCTCCAGCAAAATTAATATGGGAGCTCCTATTCCCCGACCAGTGTGGTGGAAAGGGAGCAAATGCACGCTAGGGCTATAGTTCACTTATCGCGAGAAGTACATGCGGCTCGCCTCAAGATTTTCCCCCTTGCATAGTTATTCGTCTAGCCTGTTTCATTGCATTGTTTTTCTTTTGCTGCTCACTCGGGATTGGTTTCTTTTTTTTTCTTTCTTTGGTTTTCATCGGTTCTTTTCTTTTATGTTTCTCTACTGGTTTTTCCGTTTTTCTTTGTTTTTCCTTTTTTCTTCCTCTTTGAATTTCACCAGTTTTATTCATTTTTAATGTTTCTCTACAGGGTGTCTACTGTTTTATTTTCCCCTTTTTCTTTTTCTTCTTTCTTTGGTTTTCCTTGTTTTCTTCATTGTCTATGTTTCTCTATTGTTTTCTTTTGGCCCTTTTCTTTTGGTTTTGCTTTTTTAATACATGTCTGTTTTCTTTCAATACATATTGTAAACTTTTTCGTATACATCAGGATATTTAGTACACACTTAATATTTATTAAATACACGATCAACATTTATTCAATTACATGTTTTTATGTCTACTTTTTGGTGTTTTTTTTGTAAACATAAGAAATTCTTTCTATGCATGTTTGACATCTTTTAAATACATACTTAACATTTCTAACAATATACATTTTGATATCTACTTTTTTCACACACCATGTACATTTTTTGTGTACATCAATTCAATTTTTCCATACATTAGGAAAATTGTTTCATACACATATATTTTTTGCATACATCACGAACAAAATTTTATACATATTTATATTTTCTTAAATATATGTTTTGATGTCTAATTTTTTCAACACATGACTACATTTTTTGTGCACATTGTTCATTTTTTATGTAAAGGATAAATAATGTTTATACATGTTTAAGATTTTTTTAAAATACATGATTATTTTTTAAAAATATAAGTTTTGGTGCCTAATTTTATTCATACATAGTCTACATTTTTTGTATACATACCGAACATTTTTATACAGGTTTAACATTTTTCAAATACATTATTAATATGTTTTTTGAACATATGTTTTGATGTCTACTTTTTCATAAACATTGTACATCTTTCATATACGCTTCAGACAATTTTTGTACCTTTTTAATTTAATATAAATATATGATTAATATTATTTTTCAAGTTTATATTTTAATGACTACTTTTTTGCATACATGTAGACATTTTTTGTGTACATCAAAAACATTTATATATATATTTAACTTTTTCAACTACATGATTAAAAAAATGCATGATGAACACTTTAAAAAGGGGGAAATGATAAATTAGAATTATAAAATTGGAAACATAATATAAAAAAATAAACGCAGAACAGAAGAACACGAAAATGAAAAAAAGGGGGGAATAGAAAATTGGAAGAATAAAAGAAACAAGCTTTTGCACACTGGCTCGTGGCAAAAACGTGAGGCGCTTGGGTCCGACCCATTGTCGGGCGCTACAAGCGACACCATAGTCCGAAGCGTTGGGAGCTCCTAAGGCCTTGTACAATGCTAGATTATTAGGGAGGAGTTTAGAAAAATAAACCGAGTTTATCTGAAGCATTTGTGCCTATTTCTACAGAAGAGACGCCTAATTAAGCGTTTATCATGTACAAATAAGCACTGATGCTTAAGAAAAGGCTGGTTTATTTCTCTAAGCACCTTGCATTATATAAGGCCTAATCGGGGCTTTATGCGCCGGTTCACGAGCTGGCGCTCACTAGCCACTCATAGTAGGCCGGCTGACGACACGCAGAGCAGCAAAAACGTATATATAGCAAAAAAAAACCTAAATTTTGCTCCCGCAAGTAATCGACCTCGCCCCTTTTAGCTTCAGTGCAGGTTGGCTAATCACTAGAAGCACAAGGTGTTACTTTGAGATTCCAGCGCAAACTTTTTAAAAACACTGTAGCAGCACTATTTACGGCACAGCAATTTTAGAAAATCGTGATTTTTTGGAGAAAACAGTGTGAACAAAATTGAAAAGCTCACAGATTTAAAAAATCACGAAGTTAAAAAAAAGTTCATGTAACAAAAAAAGTTTTACGAATTTGAAAAAGTTCATCAATTTTAAAAAAATATCAAAATTTGAAAAAAATTCATAAATTTTTAAATAAAGTTAACAAACTAAAAAATGTTCAACAAGTTTGAAAATTTTCATCAGTTTTCGTAAAAAGATCACAAATTTAAAAAACAATTCAATGGTTTTGAAAAATATCAAATTTGGAAAAAGTTCATCGAACTTGAAAATTTTCATCGAATTTGATAAAAAAGGTCATCTATTTTGGAAAAAAAAGGTCATTGATTTAAAAAAAAGGTTCATCAACTTTGAAAGAAGTTCATTCAGTTTAGAAAAGAAAAAGAATAAAAAACCAAACAAAAAAGAAAAAGAAAAAAGAAAAGAAAAAGACATACTAAAAAAAGAGTTCGAAGAAGATGTAATAGAGCACACGAGGTGAGGCCGGTGGGGGTGGTTAGTGTAGGGTGCGAACGACCAGGAGGTCGCTAGTTCGAAAACCAACACACCCTCACGCGCCCGTTTGCGAAAACAATAGGAACGGGCTCCAAATATGATCCTCCCGAAACTCTATTATTGTCTAAAAAAAACAAGTATGATTCGCTATTAGCGATATTGAAATATGTTCGCGGATGAAAAATCATTAATTTGAAATATTTTGAAGACTTAAAAAACATGGTTTTCAAAAAATGTTCATAATGTTGAAGATATCCATGGTTTGGAAAAGAATTCAAGATTTCAAAAATTGCTCACGAATTCAAAAATGTTTACGGATAAAAAAATACTCACGTGTTCAGAAAATATTTGAGATTTCAAAAAAAATTGCACGGTTTCGAAACATGTTCAAGATCAATTTATTTTTATTTCAAAATTTGTTCACAAATTAAAAAATATTTGCTAATTTTGAAAAAATAATGAATTCGAAAAATATTTGCTATTTCAAAAATGTTCATGAATACAAAAATGGTTGAGAATTAAAAAATTATTAGCTAAGTCAAAAATCAAAAATTCATGATATTTATAAATTTCAAAAAAATGCAACTACAAAAAATGTTTCATTTCATAAAAGATATGACTTCAAAAACATATTCGTGGATTCCAAAAATGTTTGCTATCTCAGATAATGTTCGCGAATACAAAAATGGTTCGAGAATTCTGAAAATGCTCGCGAATGAAAGTAAAAGAATGAAAATGGAAAACCATAAACAAACAAAAGATACAAACAGAAAGAAAAAAGAGTCTGGGAAGGTTCTAGAATATTCCGAAAACCAGAATAGGGAGTTGTCCAAAAAATGCCTACATGGGCCGACCCAATATCTGTGCCTAGCGAATCATAGCGGCATGCGTTCGCCTACCACCCGACGACCCGCGCGATAAATAGGACTGGCCCTCTAGCACATGTCATAGGTAATGTATCATTGTGGCTACGCACCAGGAGTGTGGAGCTACAGGGTGGACAAGGTGGGCAGTTGGATTTCAGACCAGCATGTATATTAGTGATTGTAAGATGGACCGGACCTTATAAAGAGAAAGGAAAGGGAGATGGGCTGAAAGAAAAAATAACAAAGCCCAACAAGCACCTCCTATTCGTCCCTGTCATTCCACACGGGAGCTCCTATACGACACATTCTGCGTCAAAGTGTCGGGCGTTCGCACAGGGGGTTCGCTAGTGGGCTTATTGGGCCGTGTTTCTCTGTTTCTTTGTCCGGCGCGCGTTTTGAAAACCGTTTCTACTGTTTCGCACGCGCTGGTTTCTCTGTTTCGCGCGCGCTTGTTTCTCTGTTTCTTTTCTTCTGTTGTTTCTCTCTGTTGCTTCTGCTGTTTCTTTGTCACACAAAGGAAGAACAGTTCCAATAAAAGAGAAAAGTAATGAGAATCTTGTTTCTATTTGTGAAACTTGACAAACAGTAGTAAAAGAAGAGTTCAAAATGTCCAACAAAGAATCAGTATAGGAGCAGAAAAATAAACATACAAAAAAACTATATGAAAATAAGAATATAAATATTTGAGCTTCTTTGCTAACTTATTTTGCAGATTTAAACCTTATTAAAAATAAACGTAATGCAAGAAAATATAACTAGGGAACCATGTTAAACAAACAGCAGATTAGTTTCCTCATGGAACTCTTCCTTTGAGTTGAAAAAAATTCTTGCATTGGGACCCTTGAGAATAAAAAAGGGAAATATGTTTCCCAAAGAAATCGGTTGCTCGTTTATAGAAATGTTTCAGCTGTTTTCAGACATTGTTTACAACCAAAGGTCTTGCAAAGAAACTATCACTAGACCATCAAGAGAAAAAAAAAAGATAGCTCTGTCGTTAAGGAAACATTTTTCGCATCGAAGTATTTCTTTGAGTTAAATCTTGCAGTGCAACTTCCCTTGAAGGTGACAGTATTAATGAGACCCTTGAGAATAGAAAGAAGAAATATGTTAATTGGAAATACAAGTGCAGAACATTTTTTCATTGGGATTCTTTTGGTTGAACTTTTTAGACTAACTAATAAGAATAATGAGCCTTTCAGAATAGAAAGAATAAGCATGTTAATTGAAAATACATGCTGATTTGAGAAGTTACCTGAGGTTACTGTCATATGCAGAACGAGTAAAGATTGGCCTTCAAAGCTTCACTTGAATATGCGGAAACCCTGTTGAAACATACACGGGATTAGAAGAAAATAATTTCACTGTTTGGTATGAAAGAACAGGCTCTAAGAAAACAACAACTCTTTTATGTCATTGGGAAACAAATAAATAGAGAACTTACATGTCTCTGCAGGAAAGAAGTTACTAACGGGAGCTGAATTTCATTGTCCTTGCAAGTTACAATCTCAAAAAGGAATTTTTGATGTAGAGCATGTAAATCATCCTACAGTATTTTAGAAAAAGTGCTGTTTAATTCCTGATATGTTACAAGTAATGACCAAAAAAGGAAAGATATGAATATCGCTTACATTAGAGACACCCTCCAAACCGAGACCTTTGTACTTGCTAACATACTGAAGAAGGAAAATTCCTGAGTCATACTTGTGAAAGAAAAATAATATGACAATCAGTTACATACTTAGGATGGAAATTATTGTGAATTTAAATTACTTTTAATCTGCTTTTTTAGGAGAAAGAACCAAAATTTGCTGGTGGCTGGTTCAAATCTTGTAAAATGGGAGATTTCCATGGAAAACCCACCTGCAATTGACCTTGGGAGCTGGTACAAATCTTGATTCAAAATTTCCTATGCTGAAAGAACTAGAATTTCCGTATGTAGTAGCAAACAAAACCTTGAAGTTGTAGATAACATCACTAACTGTTGGTAGAAATGTATCACCACTGTAGTACGGGTTCATGATATCAAAAAATTTGGCTCTGAAGTTAGCAATGATTAAAATCCATTGTTTTTCCTTGAATACGCACTACCGCAGGTTGCTGCTAACGCGACACTACGATCAGAGACCCTTCGGCGAAACCGTGTGCGATGCCATAATCGCAAATAGTGGTGTAAAAAACCCGTAAAAAAGGTGCAAAACATTTGCGATGGAGGATGCATCAAACACGGTTCAGATTTTAGTTGTGTGTGTGATTTAGGGCATGCAGTTCAGTTCAATTAACCGTTTTCGATGAGGAGGAACAAAAGAAACGGGCTGCTAGATGAAGGTGTGTGCGACGTACAACATATGGTTCACTCGAATGAACTGTTTGTGATTAGGCAACACAAAAGAAACGGTCAAACAGATGAAGGTGTGTGCGATATACGGCATGCAGTTCACTCGGATGAACTGTTTGCGTTGACACAAAAGAACAGAAACGGTTCAACTTAACAAGACGTGTGTGTTGTGCGATGGGATTGGATACAGAACAACAACATACACACACACACACACACACACACACACACTTATAAGGACATGCTTGCATAACCAAATTAAACGTCCACTTACGTAGGTGGCTACTACAACCATGGCATTTGCACACACCAAAGTAAACTATTACATTGATAATTACATAGGTGGCTACTACACACATGACATTTCCACACACCAATAAAGTAAACTATATATTACATGCATGATTAACTATCATAAACGATCATCTGATCATCAAATACTTCTTGTGACACTTGCTCTGCTTGTGGCTCGATTCGGGCTCGTCGATTTGGGTAACGAGGCACTTCCTCATATCAACGATCCGCCTGTGCATCTCGTAGCATGTGTACACGCTCTTGGCTGCGAACCTGAGGTGAGGTTCATCCAGTTGCCGCATCCAGGCCCTGTGCCAGGATAGGGGGCTTGTTCTCTGGGCATCCTGCTTCATCTTTTCGTAGTAGGGGTCGATGATGGCCGAGGCGAGTTCAACTAGGGAGTCCTTCTTCGTGCTGCCCCAGACCCTGTAGTGGTCACAGATTTCGACAAGGTTCTTACAGGCCAAGCCCGTAACAATGAGCGCATTTACATCGTCTTTGGTTTCCACTGTGGCGAACTTGTAGTCGGTGCTGTTGACAAACCTGTTGAAACGGTCGCAAGGATCTGTGGCCATGCAGTAGTGGTAGACGAGGACATGATGGCGCACGCACAACTGGGCGACGGCAACCTTCTGATCTATGCCGGGACGACCGGCGATGTACTGGAGGTCGATGCCGACCACCTTGTACTTGTCTCCAGCAAGCAACTGCTCAACGCTGTTGATGTAGTCGTCTACCACGGCCGGGTCGATGGTGTAGACCACCGAGAGATCCGTCTCCCTCGCGTGGGTCTCCACTCTATGCTTGCTGAACTCCATTGGAGCGCCGGTGGACATCCCCTCTCTATGTGTCATCGTGGGTGTGCTTGTTGTGTTGTGGGGCGCGATCAAAAGGTTGAAGAGACTAAGGTTATAATGGTCGTGGGAATTAAAGGGGAAGCCGGACGGCCAGGAATATCGGCAGGCCCTGATAGCAGTTCTAATTTGCAGCGCGTAACTCCATCGTGCCGCACGTAACTGCATCGCGTGGCAATGCACGCGGCGCAACCGCATGCATACGGGGCCCCCGACGTGTTTGTGCGCACGCCTAACCGTTGGCAGAGCGCGCGCGGAGGGACGAGAGCAGAGCGCTCCGCGGTCGCCTCAACGGCGAGCAACCATATATATATGCATATAGCAGTTGAACACGCAAGGAAAAGTTGTCCACAAGCCAAGCGCGCCGACGGACGCGAGCAGAGCACGCCAACGGACGCAAGCAGAGCGCGCCGCAGCGCCTAACGGCGAGCACAACACGCTACGGCGCCTAACGGCGGGATAGACCTTCATTCAAGCCAATCAAAATAAGACTGGAACGGACATGTCTGTATTGAGCAAAGGGATCGCACATGTATGTATTGACTGGAATGAGAATGCAATAGCAAAATAAGAATTAAGGCCACGATGATGCGATCGCAGTGGTTGTTACAGGAGACAAGAAGAAAGATGCATCCATCAATGTACGACCTCCTCCTCCTCAACTCAGTACGCTGGTCGGGCCACCGACCGGCGGCTAAGGAGCGGCAGCTTGTGTGGCGAGGTCAAGGTGCTTCTCAGCTAAGGTATCCAAGGCTTCCATCTGGCTGAAGAAGGCCAATGTCGTAGAGTCCTCACTGGCCTTGTAGATACCTATGTACACGATTCGCTCGTACACATGGATGTGTAGGTCGATGGTTTCTTGCAGGCCGAGGCGCCTCGCGGCGAGCGCGACCTCTAGGTGGACATTCTTCGTGGCGTCGGCGGGCAGTCACAGGGCCACCAGTGCTTGAAAGAGGTTCCGACCATGGAGGCCGATTAGGGTGGCAGTCAATGAGGATCTCGGGCGCATGGGCTGGAGGAGTACGGCGATGTCGTCCGCGAGCTTCTTGACGACGGTGAACCTGTTGGTGGTGCGAACGATCATCTGGTCCAACTGAGAGTCGTAGTTGGCGTCGACGGCGGCCATCCACCAGCCGGTCGCCAACACCATATGGAGACGATCCACGGTGCCATGCCGCAGGCCGGCGTCGTGGACCATCTGGCACAGCTGCTGGCTGCTCGCGTGCATCGCCGCCATGGGTCTGGAGTGGGCACTTTTGCGCTTATTAGTGTAGGTGCTTAGGCAAATGCTTAGGTGCGTACGATGTGGTAGAGGCATTGGAATGGAGGGGCACCTTTATATGAGTGCAAACTGCATTGCATTCACATCGTGCTGCCTCTTTTCCCGGTCCTTCCATTACTTTCCTCATGCATTCACACGATGCTAATTGAAGGAGGATGCATCATTGGCCATTCGAAATTTCGGGAACCTCTACCCTCTCCCTCGTCTGCATTAAAGCCGTATCAGGAATTGCGCCGCCCGCTGTCAAATCAAATAGTACTGCGCCACCCATTGCACGCCTGGCTGAACACGCCTCCTCGCCTCCATCTATGCTTAATTACTGAATTTTAGTTGCAAAAATTAGATACTGTGATTTTTAGCTTCATATTTTGACAAATCGCAGTGTTACAAGGTTGGCAAATGGCAATGTTACTAGATCAACAAATGTCAATCTTTCTAGTTTGACAAATGGCAACATACCCAATATGACAGATGCAAATTGCACCAAATTGTTTGTAAGTGGTTCACACCGGTCATCCAAAAAAATTGTTTGTGTTCAAGAGATGCACAAATCCTGCTCTCACTTTGCATACGGGTGTTCTATCTGAAACCATCATGCTTGTTGTGAGAATATCTGGTTTGTGAGAAGCATATACGCAAACCTGTCCCAAATGGGACAAAAAATTTACCACGACATGTTGATGCCGCTCCATGATAGCATGCCAAGTTTCATGAATTTCAGACGAGTTTTTGGATTTACTAGAATTTAAAAACCAGGTATCTCAATGTTTGCGGCCGAGTGACGGTGGCAGGGTGTTTGACATTCATTCCCATTTCTTGCATGGGACCTAAGCATGCACCCAAGGACAAATATTTAATTTTTCAACCAATTTATATGCACTAGAGCATGTGCATGTAGTTCAAATTTGAATTATGCACATAAATGCATTGAAAACTCACTTAATGCATAAAAATGTCTAAACGAACCCCGTAAAATCACAAAAAATAACACAACACTCCAGTTGTTCTATGTTGACATGAGAAAAAATTTGAAAGCAATAAGAGGCAATGGATATCATTTCGGCCCCAAAGTTGGGGCGTTCCCTACCGTAACCATCATGCTTGTTGTGAGAAGCTTTGGTTTATGAGAAGCATATACCCAAACCTGCCCCAAATGGGACAAAAAATTTACCACGCCATGTTGCCGCTCCGTGATGGCATGCCAAGTTTCATGAATTTCAGACGAGTTTTGGATTTACTAGAATTTAAAAACCAGGTATCTCAATGTTTGCGGCTGAGTGACGGTGGCAGGTGTTTGACATTCATTCCCATTTCTTGCATGGGACCTAAGCATGCACCCAAGGACAAAGATTTGATTTTTCAACCAATTTATATGCACTGGAGCATGTGCATGTAGTTCAAATTTGAATTATGCACATAAATGCATTGAAAACTCACTTAATGCATAAAATGTCCAAACGAACCCCGAAAAATCACAAAAAATAACACAACACTCATGTTGTTCTATGTTGACACGAGAAAAAATTTGAAAGCAATAAGAGGCAATGGGTATTGTTTCGTCCCCAAAGTTGGGGCGTTCCGTATCGAAACCATCATGCTTGTTGTGAGAAGCTCTGGTTTGTGAGAAGCATATACCCAAACCTGTCCCAAATTGGACAAAAAAATTACCACGCCATGTTGATGCCGCTCCATGATAGCATGCCAAGTTTCATGAATTTCAGACGAGTTTTTGGATTTACTAGAATTTAAAAACCAGGTATCTCAATGTTTGCGGCCGAGTGACAGTGGCAGGGTGTTTGACATTCATTCCCATTTCTTGCATGGGACCTAAGCATGCACCCAAGGACAAAAGATTTGATTTTTCAACCAATTTATATGCACCGGAGCATGTGCATGTAGTTCAAATTTGAATTATGCACATAAATGCATTGAAAACTCACTTAATGCATAAAAATGTCCAAACGAACCCCGAAAAATCACAAAAAATAACACAACACTCCTGTTGTTCTATGTTGACACGAGAAAAATTTGAAACCAATTAGAGGCAATGGATATCGTTTCGTCTCCAAAGTTGGGGCGTTCCCTACCGAAACCATCATGCTTGTTGTGAGAAGCTCTGGTTTGTGAGAAGCATATACCCAAACTTGCCCCAAACGGGATAAAAAAATTACCATGCCATGTTGATGCCGCTCCATGATAGCATGCCAAGTTTCATGAATTTCAGACGAGTTTTGGATTTACTAGAATTTAAAAACCAGGTATCTCAATGTTTGCGGCCGAGTGACGGTGGTAGAGTGTTTGACATTCATTCCCATTTCTTGCATGGGACCTAAGCATGCACCCAAGGACAAAGATTTGATTTTTCAACCAATTTATATGCACTGGAGCATGTGCATGTAGTTCAAATTTGAATTATGCACATAAATGCATTGAAAACTCACTTAATGCATAAAAATGTCCAAACAAACCTTGAATAATTCCAATTCTTTTATGACACACATATAGTTGCATGATTACTGCAGATAAAAAGGTCTAGCAATGAAAACACCGTCCATGGCCGCTGTGACCCCATTATGTAATTCAAATCAAGACGAAAAATCAAGTAGATCCCACACAGTTTAGTATAACCAGCCGTGTGAGATGTAGCACAAAATATCTTGGAGCACCGTTGGAGTATAGTACGCATACGGCTTACGCGAGAAGGTGTGACGGCTACAATCCACAACCCACTCTGAATAAGGGACCGTGTCTAATGACACTTTGCGTGCCAGTTTTTTGAAAGCGATTCCAAATTTTCGGCTTCCGCGGAAATATCTACCTCCCCGCCCCTCCCCCTTACCAAAAGCCACATTTCCCCTATTTCCGCCTTCCTTTCCAAGTTGAAACCTTCACTCCTTGCTTGCAGCACTGCCGCCTCCTCACCGGCGACCCTCTTTCACGCTGCTCGGCCTCGCCTATCCAGGCAAGTAATCCACACCCGACCCCCATCTTCCTCCTCCTTCCACATCCCACATGCCCCGACCGCCGGCGCGAGTGCGACACCTTCCACCCAAATCATCGACCCCTCCACCAAATAAGCGCCGGCCTAATCCATGGTGCACGCAGTATAGCTAGAACCTCAAGGAGCATTTGGCAGCGGAGAAGCAAATCGCAGCCGTACGCGCGGATGAGGTCGCGATGGCTGCCATTCGTGCCGACCCCCAGATCTTGGAGGAGCACCTCGCCATCGAGGCCACTGTTTACGCCTCACGCCCCGACGCCGCGACGCGGTTGGCTGCTTTAAATGACAGTTCGTGGCGTTTTCTCGAGGCCACCGTCGGTGCCTTCGACGAAGACTACGAGGTGTTTTCTCAGTGTGCACGCCAGCAGGTTGGTGCCCGGAGCGGCTCAGGCAACTCACCACTTGTCATGTATATGTTCTACATGTCGTGCAATGTGGTGTTCAATTAACTGCTTGGTTCAATTCTGCAAATGTGATGTTCAATTCTTCAGGGTGCAATATTTCCAAGTTGTTAAGCATGCTTGGTTTGGTTAACTGTCTGATCTTCTATTAGGAGTATGTTATATTGTTCAATTGGTGTTTAGTTAACTGCTTGGTTCATTTGTTGTGGCTTGGTTCACTTGTTGTGGTGTTTAGTTAACTGCTTGGTTCAATTCTGCAATGCGATGTTCAATTGTTGTGGCTGCATTCTGTTATTGTATACCATGTGAGGAATAAATCGAATTTGGCTGTACTAAATACATGAGAAACAAATACAATTGCTATATTTCCAAGTTGTTAAGCATGCTTGGTTTGGTTAACTGTCTGATCTTCTATTAGGAGTATGTTATATTGTGCAATGTGGTGCTCAGTTAACGTTTGGTTCATTTGTTGTGGTGTTTAGTTAACTGCTTGGTTCAATTCTGCAATGTGATGTTCAATTGCTATGGCTGCATCCTATTATTGTATACCATGTGAGGAATAAATTGAATTTGGCTGTACTAAATACATGAGAAACAAATACAATTGATATATTTCCAAGTTGTTAAGCATGCTTGGTTTGGTTAACTATCTGATCTTCTATTAGGAGTATGTTATATTGTGCAATGTGGTGCTTAGTTAACGTTTGGTTCATTTGTTGTGGTGTTTAGTTAACTACTTGGCTCAATTCTGCAATGCGATGTTCAATTGCTATGGCTGCATTCTCTTATTGTATACCATGTGAGGAATAAATCGAATTTGGGTGCACTTAATACATGAGAAACATATACAAGTGCTATATTTCCTAGTTCTTAATCATGCTTGGTTTGGATAAATGGGTTTTCTATGTGGCTTGAATTAATCTGATGAATCTGCAATGTGCTTATTTTTCATCAACATATTTTACTAATAGCATGCGAACCCTTACTTAACCTGATGACTAACTACCTTATATGTGTTGCAGGGAAACAATGGGAAGCACTGAGGTTTACACGATGGTACTAACTATTATACCTTGCCTTTTTGTATTCCTTTGCTCCATTTCCAATATGGAGAAGATATTTATGCACATCCTTGTTTTCAGGCTTCACTGATGATTACCTCTCAAACCACCTCTGTGGTCAGGAGGCGAGGAAAGTTTTCATACAACACCCACGGTTCAATATTGAAGTGTTCCTGAGGAGGTCGAAAGATGGACGGTCAATCATCCACAAGCACTGGCCTAAAGTTGCAAAGACCTTCAACATGAATGAAGGCTCAATATTCGCCTTCCGCTTCAGCAATTTTCCAGATGAGATGCATCTCTCTATGTACCGTCTATGATGCTAATTTCGAAAGGTTCTAGATGTTGCATGTGAAACTTGCTACTGGTGCAGTTGTGTAATGTGGTGGCTGAGTGCTGAAGCTATATCATGTTGTACTATGATGTATTTCAATTATGAAATCCTGCTTCCTTAATATGGAAATGGAATATATTATGTGCTTAATATGAATGTCAATTAGATTAGTAAATGGATTATTAATAATAGGGCAATTAGCTTGCTAATTGGGTTTTCCTATTGCAAACGGTTAATGAGAAAACACCGTGGGCGATGACCTCAGGCAACGCACACAGTTTCTAGAAATAAACCGTGTTGGATCAATGAACAATCACACACGACATTCTCTTGAAAACTGTTTGCGTTACGCCACCTTGCGCAAACATTTTCCTTGGAGTGACTGTGTGGGATGTATATACGAACGAAAACGTTTAGCGGTGACTGACTGTGTGGGATGTACTTACGACCGGAAATGATTTCGGCTGTATAATTGTATTTTTTAGCACTAATGTACGTATTTCTGTATTTGAGTGCTCGCCGGTCGCACACGACCTCATTTTGCCGAGCGTGTGTGCCAGGACGGCATATCCCCGACGGTTTTTGGGTCGTGTGGGAAGGACCCCCTATCGCCCACACTCACTTGGCGACGGTTCTGAATGCCGTCGCGGAAAGGGGTTAAAAACCGTTTGTTTAGGACCGACACGTACCAGTGACGGGCATTTTTACCTAGCGAATTGTGGAAAGTTACAATCTATTAGTGTAACCTCTTTAAAGAAGAAAAAACTATAAGAGTAGTTTGTAGAAAAGAACTTGTCTTACCAAGGAAGCATTCAATAAACTGAAGCCAACATTACTTTCCTGTAAGATTAGTTGGTTTGCAGGATCTGAATGATTTAGCATTGGGTTCATTAGCTTCTCCTGCATGTTTGTTTCCCAGAAAATCATTGATAGTTAAGAAAAGGAAATATCGATGATGTGAAAGCGAAAACTGAGGAGAAGAATTCAAAATATAGGCTGACCATGTCGTTAATGTTAACTATGTGCTCCACTATTTCGCAGGAGGCCTTTTCTTCCTCGGTCCAGCTGGTCTTTGTTCTTTAGTTTTGAAAAACAGCCAACAACCCGAGGGTTTATCCAGCCACCAGGCCTGAATGATAGAGTTATAGTTTTCTGATCCACCCAAACTCCTTCAATCTCAAATATCCTTTGGCTGTTCATGGCAGAAGAAAATCATGAAGAAAAGTGAAAAATAAATCATGAGAAAATAGTATGGATCGCATATAAAAACTATTTATGTTTGAATTATGTAGAACATATCACATAAAAATTCATATGCTTTTTGTACATACCTGTAAGTTAATTTGGGAAGAAGTCCAACCAATGTTTGGTAGAAATCATTCTCTATTCCGTCTAAAAAGATGACCTGCTTACTAGCCTTTTTGGGTTCTTGAATTACTAGTGTCGCAGATTTGAAAGAATTGTTCACACGTTGTTGCCAAGTTGAAGTTTCTGGTTTTGAAAACTTACTGGAATGTGCTTCATGTTGTTCGAGTGCTTGAACTAGCAAAGGATCTTCAATAGGTGTGGCAATATTGTTTGGGTATAGTTTCAGCGATAGGAAATCCATTACCCTTATTGGGCTCTGAGTTCCAGGAACAATGGGGTTGGCATGACTATTGCAATGCATGCTATACTGATTTTCTGGCAGGCTGAACTCATTAGAGGCACGAGATGCAAATGGAACATTCTGAACTATGTCAATTGAATTGGTAATTGCATCAAATGAAGGAGATGTTGGGGATCGTAGCAGAATTTTAAAATTTTCCTACGCTCACCAAGATCCATCTATGGAGTATAGTAGCAACGAGGGGAAAGGAGTGCATCTACATACCCTTGTAGATCGCGAGCGGAAGCGTTCCAATGAACGTGGATGACGGAGTCGTACTCGCCGTGATCCAAATCACCGATGACCGAGTGCCGAACGGACGGCACCTCCGCGTTCAACACACGTACGGTGCAGCGACGTCTCCTCCTTCTTGATCCAGCAAGGGGGAAGGAGAGGTTGATGGAGATCCAGCAGCACGACGGCGTGGTGGTGGATGTAGCGGGTCTCGGCAGGGCTTCGCCGAGCTTCTGCGAGAGGGAGAGGTGTAGCAGGGGAGGAGGGAGGCGCCAAAGGCTGTAATGTTGCTTCCCTCCCTCCCCCCTTTATATAGGCCCCCTGGGAGGGGGGGGGCGCCGGCCAAGATCCCATCAAGGGAGGGGGCGGCGGCCAAGGGGGGAGACTTGCCCCCCAAGGCAAGTGGGGCGCCCCCCCACCCTAGGGTTTCCAACCCTAGGCGCAGGGGGGAGGCCCATGGGGGGGCGCCCAGCCCACTAGGGGCTGGTTCCCTTCCCACTTCAGCCCACGGGGCCCTCCGGGATAGGTGGCCCCACCCGGTGGACCCCCGGGACCCTTCTGGTGGTCCCGGTACAATACCGGTAACCCCCGAAACTTTCCCGGTGGCCGAAACTTGACTTCCTATATATAATTCTTCACCTCCGGACCATTCTGGAACTCCTCGTGACGTCCGGGATCTCATCCGGGACTCCGAACAACTTTCGGGTTTCCGCATACTCATATCTCTTCAACCCTAGCGTCACCGAACCTTAAGTGTGTAGACCCTACGGGTTCGGGAGACATGCAGACATGACCGAGACGCCTCTCCGGCCAATAACCAACAGCGGGATCTGGATACCCATGTTGGCTCCCACATGTTCCACGATGATCTCATCGGATGAACCACGATGTCGAGGATTCAATCAATCCCGTATACAATTCCCTTTGTCAATCGGTATGTTACTTGCCCGAGATTCGATCGTCGGTATCCCAATACCTTGTTCAATCTCGTTACCGGCAAGTCTCTTTACTAGTACCGCAATGCATGATCCCGTGACTAACGCCTTAGTCACATTGAGCTCATTATGATGATGCATTACCGAGTGGGCCCAGAGATACCTCTCCGTCACACGAAGTGACAAATCCCAGTCTCGATCCGTGCCAACCCAACAGACACTTTCGGAGATACCCGTAGTGCACCTTCATAGTCACCCAGTTACGTTGTGACGTTTGCACCCAAAGCACTCCTACGGTATCCGGGAGTTGCACGATCTCATGGTCTAAGGAAAAGATACTTGACATTGGAAAAGCTCTAGCAAACGAAACTACACGATCTTTTATGCTATGCTTAGGATTGGGTCTTGTCCATCACATCATTCTCCTAATGATGTGATCCCGTTATCAACGACATCCAATGTCCATAGTCAGGAAACCATGACTATCGGTTGATCAACGAGCTAGTCAACTAGAGGCTTACTAGGGACACGTTGTGGTCTATATATTCACACATGTATTACGATGTCCGGATAACACAATTATAGCATGAACAATAGACAGTTATCATGAACAAAGAAATATAATAATAACCATTTATTATTGCCTCTAGGGCATATTTCCAACAGTCTCCCACTTGCACTAGAGTCAATAATCTAGTTACATTGTGATGAATCGAACACCCATTGCGTCCTGGTGTTGATCATGTTTTGCTCTAGGGAGAGGTTTAGTCAACGGATCTGCTACATTCAGGTCCGTATGTACTTTACAAATATCTATGTCTCCATTTTGAACACTTTCACGAATGGAGTTGAAGCGACGCTTGATATGCCTGGTCTTCCTGTGAAATCTGGGCTCCTTCGCAAGGGCAATAGCTCCAGTGTTGTCACAGAAGAGAGTCATCGGGCCCGACGCATTGGGAATCACCCCTAGGTCGGTAATGAACTCCTTCATCCAGACTGCTTCCTGTGCTGCCTCCAAGGCTGCCATGTACTCCGCTTCACATGTAGATCCCGCCACGACGCTTTGCTTGCAACTGCACCAGCTTACTGCTCCTCCATTCAAAATATACACGTATCCGGTTTGTGACTTCGAGTCATCCAGATCTGTGTCGAAGCTAGCGTCGACGTAACCCTTTACGACGAGCTCTTCGTCACCTCCATAAATGAGAAACATATCCTTAGTCCTTTTCAGGTACTTTAGGATATTCATGACCGCTGTCCAGTGTTCCATGCCGGGATTACTTTGGTACCTTCCTACCAAACTTACGGCAAGGTTTACATCAGGTCTGGTACACAACATGGCATACATAATAGACCCTATGGCCGAGGCATAGGGGACGACACTCATCTTTTCTATATCTTCTGCCGTGGTCGGGCATTGAGCCGTGCTCAATTGCACACCTTGCAATACAGGCAAGAACCCCTTCTTGGACTGATCCATATTGAACTTCTTCAATATCTTGTCAAGGTATGTACTCTGTGAAAGACCAATGAGGCGTCTTGATCTATCTCTATAGATCTTGATGCCTAATATATAAGCAGCTTCTCCAAGGTCCTTCATTGAAAAACACTTATTCAAATAGGCCTTTATACTTTCCAAGAATTCTATATCATTTCCCATCAATAGTATGTCATCCACATATAATAAGAGAAATGCTACAGAGCTCCCACTCACTTTCTTGTAAACACAGGCTTCTCTATAAGTCTGTGTAAACCCAAACGCTTTGATCATCTCATCAAAGCGAATGTTCCAACTCCGAGATGCTTGCACCAGCCCATAGACTGAGCGCTGGAGCTTGCATACTTTGTTAGCATTCTTAGGATCGACAAAACCTTCCGGCTGCATCATATACAACTCTTCCTTAAGGAAGCCGTTAAGGAATGCCGTTTTGACGTCCATCTGCCATATCTCATAATCATAGTATGCGGCAATTGCTAACATGATTCGGACGGACTTCAGCTTCGCTACGGGTGAGAAAGTCTCATCGTAGTCAACCCCTTGAACTTGTCGATAACCCTTAGCGACAAGTCGAGCTTTGTAGATGGTCACATTACCGTCCGCGTCTGTCTTCTTCTTAAAGATCCATTTATTTTCTATGGCTCGCCGATCATCGGGCAAGTCAGTCAAAGTCCATACTTCGTTTTCATACATGGATCCTATCTCGGATTTCATGGCTTCTAGCCATTTATCGGAATCCGGGCCCGCCTAACATGATTCGGACGGACTTCAGCTCCGCTACGGGTGAGAAAGTCTCATCGTAGTCAACCCCTTGAACTTGTCGATAACCCTTAGCGACAAGTCGAGCTTTGTAGATGGTCACATTACCGTCCGCGTCTGTCTTCTTCTTAAAGATCCATTTATTTTCTATGGCTCGCCGATCATCGGGCAAGTCAGTCAAAGTCCATACTTCGTTTTCATACATGGATCCTATCTCGGATTTCATGGCTTCTAGCCATTTATCGGAATCCGGGCCCGCCATCGCTTCTTCATAGTTCGAAGGTTCACCGTTGTCTAACAACATGATTTCCAGGACAGGGTTGCCGTACCACTCTGGTGCGGAACGTGTCCTTGTGGACCTGCGAAGTTCAGTAGTAACTTGATCCGAAGCTTCATGATCATCATCATTAACTTCCTCCCCAGTCGGTGTAGGCACCACAGGAACATTTTCCCGCGCTGCGCTACTTTCCGGTACGGAAGGGGTGACTATCACCTCATCAAGTTCCACTTTCCTCCCACTCAATTCTTTCGAGAGAAACTCCTTCTCCAGAAAGGACCCGTTCTTGGCAACGAAGATCTTGCCTTCGGATCTGAGGTAGAAGGTATACCAATAGTTTCCTTAGGGTATCCTATGAAGACGCATTTCTCCGACTTGGGTTCGAGCTTTTCAGGTTGAAGTTTCTTGACATAAGCATCGCATCCCCAAACTTTTAGAAACGACAGCTTAGGTTTCTTCCCAAACCATAATTCATACGGTGTCGTCTCAACGGATTTCGACGGAGCCCTATTTAAAGTGAATGCGGCAGTCTCTAAAGCATAGCCCCAAAATGAGAGCGGTAAATCGGTAAGAGACATCATAGATCGCACCATATCCAATAGAGTGCGATTACGACGTTCGGACACACCGTTTCTCTGAGGTGTTCCAGGCGGCATGAGTTGTGAAACTATTCCACATTTCCTTAAGTGTGTACCAAACTCGTGACTTAAATATTCTCCACCACGATCTGATCGTAAGAATTTTATTTTCCTGTCACGTTGATTCTCAACCTCACTCTGAAATTCCTTGAACTTTTCAAAGGTTTCAGACTTGTGTTTCGTTAGGTAGACATACCCATATCTACTTAAGTCATCAGTGAGAGTGAGAACATAACGATATCCTCCGCGAACCTCAACACTCATTGGACCGCACACATCGGTATGTATGATTTCCAATAAGTTGGTTGCTCACTCCATTGTTCCGGAGAACGGAGTCTTGGTCATCTTGCCCATGAGGCATGGTTCGCACGTGTCAAATGATTCGTAATCAAGAGACTCCAAAAGTCCATCTGCATGGAGCTTCTTCATGCGCTTGACACCAATGTGACCAAGGCGGCAGTGCCACAAGTATGTGGGACTATCGTTATCAACTTTACATCTTTTGGTATTCACACTATAAATATGTGTAACATCACGTTCGAGATTCATCAAGAATAAACCATTAACCAGCGGGGCATGACCATAGAACATATCTCTCATATAAATAGAACAACCATTATTCTCGGATATAAATGAGTAGCCATCTCGAATTAAATGAGATCCAGATACAATGTTCATGCTCAAAGCTGGCACTAAATAACAATTATTGAGGTTTAAAACTAATCCCGTAGGTAGATGCAGAGGTAGCGTGCCGACGGCGATCACATCGACCTTGGAACCATTCCCGACGCGCATCATCACCTCGTCCTTCGCCAGTCTCCGTTTATTCCGTAGTTCCTGTTTTGAGTTACAAATATGAGCAACCGCACCGGTATCGAATACCCAGGAGCTACTACGAGTACTGGTAAGGTACACATCAATTACATGTATATCACATATACCTTTGGTGTTGCCGGCCTTCTTGTCCGCTAAGTATTTGGGGCAGTTCCGCTTCCAGTGACCACTTCCCTTGCAATAAAAGCACTCAGTCTCAGGCTTGGGTCCATTCTTTGACTTCTTCCCAGTAACTGGCTTACCGGGCGCGGCAACTCCCTTGCCGTCCTTCTTGAAGTTCTTCTTACCCTTGCCCTTCTTGAACTTAGTGGTTTTATTCACCATCAACACTTGATGTTCTTTTCTGATCTCCACCTCCGCTGATTTCAGCATTGAATATACCTCAGGAATGGTCTTTTCCATCCCCTGCATATTGAAGTTCATCACAAAGCTCTTGTAGCTTGGTGGAAGCGACTGGAGGATTCTGTCAATGGCCGCGTCATCCGGGAGATTGACTCCCAGCTGAGATAAGCGGTTGTGTAACCCAGACATTCTGAGTATGTGTTCACTAACAGAACTATTCTCCTCCATTTTACAGCTGAAGAACTTGTCGGAGACTTCATATCTCTCGACCCGGGCATGAGCTTGGAAAACCATTTTCGGCTCCTCGAACATCTCATATGCTCCATGTTTCTCAAAACGCTTTTGGAGACCCGGTTCTAAGCTGTAAAGCATGCCGCACTGAACGAGGGAGTAATCATCAGCACGCTGCTGCCAAGCGTTCATAACGTCTTGGTTCTCTGGGATTGGTGCTTCACCTAGCGGTGCTTCTAAGACATAATCTTTCTTGGCTGCTATGAGGATGATCCTCAGGTTCCGGACCCAGTCCGTATAGTTGCTGCCATCATCTTTCAGCTTGGTTTTCTCTAGGAACGCGTTGAAATTGAGGACAACATGGGCCATTTGATCTACAAGACATAGTATAAAGATTTTAGACTAAGTTCATGATAATTAAGTTCATCTAATCAAATTACTCAATGAACTCCCACTCACATAGACATCCCTCTAGTCATCTAAGTGAAACATGATCCGAGTTAACTAGGTCGTGTCCGATCATCACGTGAGACGGACTAGTCAAGATCGGTGAACATCTCCATGTTGATCGTATCTTCTATACGACTCATGCTCGACCTTTCGGTCCTCCGTGTTCCGAGGCCATGTCTGTACATGCTAGGCTCGTCAAGTCAACCTAAGTGTATTGCGTGTGTTCCGAGGCCATGTCTGTACATGCTAGGCTCGTCAACACCCGTTGTATGCGAACGTTAGAATCTATCACACCCGATCATCACGTGGTGCTTCAAAACAACGAACCTTCGCAACGGTGCACAGTTAGGGGGAACACTTTCTTGAAATTATCATAAGGTATCATCTTACTTACTACCGTCGTTCTAAGCAATAAGATGCAAAAACATGATAAACATCACATGCAATCAAACAGTGACATGATATGGCCAATATCATTATGCTCCTTTGATCTCCATCTTCGGGGCACCATGATCATCTTCGTCACCGGCATGACACCATGATCTCCATCATTGTGTCTTCATGAAGTCGTCACGCCAACGATTACTTCTACTTCTATGGCTAACGCGTTTAGCAACAAAGTAAAGTAATTTACATGGCGCTATTCAATGACACGCAGGTCATACAAAATAATAAAGACAACTCCTATGGCTCCTGCCGGTTGTCATACTCATCGACATGCAAGTCGTGATTCCTATTACAAGAATATGATCAATCTCATACATCACATATATCATTCATCACATCTTCTGGCCATATCACATCACATAGCACTTGCTGCAAAAACAAGTTAGACGTCCTCTAATTGTTGTTGCAAGTTTTTACGTGACTTGTAAAGGTTTCTAGCAAGAACGTTTCTTACCTACGTAAAACCACAACGTGATTTGCCAATTTCTATTTACCCTTCATAAGGACCCTTTTCATCGAGCCCGTTCCGACTAAAGTAGGAGAGACAGACACCCGCTAGCCACCTTATGCAACTAGTGCATGTCAGTCGGTGGAACCTGTCTCACGTAAGCGTACGTGTAAGGTCGGTCCGGGCCGCTTCATCCTACAATACCGCCGAAACAAGACAAGACTAGTAGCGGCAAGAAGAATTGGCAACATCAACGCCCACAACTGCTTTGTGTTCTACTCGTGCATAGTAACTACGCATAAACCTGGCTCTGATACCACTGTTGGGGATCGTAGCAGAATTTTAAAATTTTCCTACGCTCACCAAGATCCATCTATGGAATATACTAGCAACGAGGGGAAAGGAGTGCATCTACATACCCTTGTAGATCGCGAGCGGAAGCGTTCCAATGAACGTGGATGACGGAGTCGTACTCGCCGTGATCCAAATCACCGATGACCGAGTGCCGAACGGACGGCACCTCCGCGTTCAACACACGAACGGTGCAGCGACGTCTCCTCCTTCTTGATCCATCAAGGGGGAAGGAGAGGTTGATGGAGATCCAGCAGCACGACGGCGTGGTGGTGGATGTAGCGGGTCTCGGCAGGGCTTCGCCGAGCTTCTGCGAGAGGGAGAGGTGTAGCAGGGGAGGAGGGAGGCGCCCAAGGCTGTAATGTTGCTGCCCTCCCTCCCCCCTTTATATAGGCCCCCTGGGAGGGGGGCGCCGGCCAAGATCCCATCAAGGGAGGGGGCGGCGGCCAAGGGGGAGACTTGCCCCCCAAGGCAAGTGGGGCGCCCCCCCACCCTAGGGTTTCCAACCCTAGGCGCAGGGGGATGCCCATGGGGGGGCGCCCAGCCCACTAGGGGCTGGTTCCCTTCCCACTTCAGCCCACGGGGCCCTCCGGGATAGGTGGCCCCACCCGGTGGACCCCCGGGACCCTTCTGGTGGTCCCGGTACAATACCGGTAACCCCCGAAACTTTCCCGGTGGCCGAAACTTGACTTCCTATATATAATTCTTCACCTCCGGACCATTCCGGAACTCCTCGTGATGTCCGGGATCTCATTCGGGACTCCGAACAACTTTCGGGTTTCCGCATACTCATATCTCTTCAACCCTAGCGTCACCGAACCTTAAGTGTGTAGACCCTACGGGTTTGGGAGACATGCAGACATGACCGAGACGCCTCTCCGGTCAATAACCAAGAGCGGGATCTGGATACCCATGTTGGCTCCCACATGTTCCACGATGATCTCATCGGATGAACCACGATGTCGAGGATTCAATCAATCCCGTATACAATTCCCTTTGTCAATCGGTATGTTACTTGCCCGAGATTCGATCGTCGGTATCCCAATACCTTGTTCAATCTTGTTACCGGCAAGTCTCTTTACTCGTACCGCAATGCATGATCCCGTGACTAACGCCTTAGTCACATTGAGCTCATTATGATGATGCATTACCGAGTGGGCCCAGAGATACCTCTCCGTCACACGGAGTGACAAATACCAGTCTCGATCCGTGCCAACCCAACAGACACTTTCGGAGATACCCGTAGTGCACCTTTATAGTCACCCAGTTACGTTGTGACGTTTGGCACACCCAAAGCACTCCTACGGTATCCGGGAGTTGCACGATCTCATGGTCTAAGGAAAAGATACTTGACATTGGAAAAGCTCTAGCAAACGAAACTACATGATCTTTTATGCTATGCTTAGGATTGGGTCTTGTCCATCACATCATTCTCCTAATGATGTGATCCCGTTATCAACGACATCCAATGTCCATAGTCAGGAAACCATGACTATCGGTTGATCAACGAGCTAGTCAACTAGAGGCTTACTAGGGACACGTTGTGGTCTATATATTCACACATGTATTACGATGTCCGGATAACACAATTATAGCATGAACAATAGACAATTATCATGAACAAAGAAATATAATAATAACCATTTATTATTGCCTCTAGGGCATATTTCCAACAGGAGAATCTGCGGCTTCATATTGAGTGCCTGTACCAGCCTATCCATTTGAATTGCCATGCATTGTATTGTTGAAAGTATTGTGAGCTGTAAGTAAATTTTCATCAAGCAATGAGCCTTTATCTAGTTCAGCATCAATGAAATCTGGTTGAAAAAAAGTGAAGAGAACATTAAGAATAAGAAATGTTAACAGCTCAGTTCATCTACATGTCTGAAAAAATTACTTTGGATAAAATGAAGTTTTGTAAGAGAAATGACCTTCCAAACGCTCTCCTGGTAATAAGAATCTGAACAATGGTAAGCAAAATTTTGTTTCTTGTACTCTTTGGATTGGGGGTTTTGATTCAGACAAGTATCCTGTAGAAAAAAAGTTGTGATTATTTATTTCATGATCTATTTTGGTGCAAAGAAAAAAAGATGCTTAGAAGAGGTATGAAAGAAAAACTTATGGTGAAACAGTGCTAAAACATCAGTGGGAGGTGCTGTTCTCTGACTTGATGTCTTCACAAATAATTCTGGACAAGCAAGCTCTTCGAAAGATGGTAGATTACCATTAAAAGATAGAGAGAAATTAGAGCTTGTTATGTTCACAGACTGAGTGCAATCAATGACCAATTCATGAAGAATTTCATTGATGGTGACTTGTTTATCTTCATCAACGATTGTTGGCACATTTAGCATTGGGAAATTTGGAGGTGATTCTATTAGCCAACAATTGTTCAGTCTTGGGAACTTTGAATGTGTTCTCTGAAACTGTTGATTTAAATTGGAGGTTTGGGCTGTTGGAAGATGTCCAGGTCTTGAGGAATGAAGAATGCATATCATCTACATAGGTCTTCAGTGTAGATGCTGAGTTTCGAATGATATTCATGTAGAATTTTTGAGCTTGCATTTGAAGAATTATCTTGTCTTGTTAAATGAGAGAGCATGTTTTGTTAAACAAACTATTAAAAAAATGAGAATGCCAGTTTATTGTTGCTAAGAAAAAAGATGAAAACCAGCAAGAGAACTTACTTGTGTCAGACTAATATATGTGTATTTGTATTCAATATACTGCGATATCTCTTCAAGGATTTCAATGTAAACTGAATCATTGAATGGAGTAGAGGAGATGTGCTTTATCTGTTGGGTAAGAAGAGGATGTTTAATATTTATATAATGTTTCACTGCAGTTTGAAGAAGTACTAGAACTATAAAATCAAAATTAAAGACAGGGAATAGAACTATGTAATGTGCAATAGTAATATCTATGAAGAACAAGGCCATATACCGGTAGTCTGCCATATCCATTACTTTCACCATGGAGCGCATCGAGAGCCATGTATGAATTTAGCATGGTTGCCGACCATAGTGGTAGTCTTGGTTCAATGCTTGGCAACTTGAACTCAGTTATTATGAGGAACTCAAAATAGGATATCTGACATTGAAAACAAAATTCAGAAAGATTGGGTAAAAATGAAAAGTGTTAATCAGAGAACAAAGAAAAAATTGAATGGTACATAGAAAAAGAAAAGTTAAAGAAAAATTTTGTCGTGGGAAATATGCTTACCACCATAAGTAATTTGCTTCCTCCAGGAATGAACTTTTTGGTGCTTGTGTTGTTTAGTTTTGCTTTCTTTATTGAATAAACCATGTAGCTCAAACATAGCAAACACCAATCATATTGGGAAATACTGTCTATGTCAACTATTGCATTGTAGACAAACTTGGTAACAACTCCACTTGAATTAGGGGCAACAAACAGTGATAGTAGTATGAGAATGAAGATTCGGCAGTATTTATCTTTAGGAAGATCATCATTGATAATTGAGAAAAGGTACTCAATAGTGGGTGCAGTTGTTCCTAACTCGTGCTTGATGAATTCATAGGTTGCTTCTGATGGTTTCGTGATGACAGGAACTCCACCAATTGGTATGCCAAAAATCTTGTGAACAATTGTAGTTGTAATTGGGAATTTGAATCCATTTGCATTTCAATGGAGTAAGAGGTAGTGTTGAAATGGTTTGCAAGCCAGAAGTAAATGGAGTCAATATTGGACATGCTGGTTATTTGTAGGAATGTTTGAAAACCCATTCTACGTACACACTGTTTGTGGCTGTCAGTCATTTCAGATGCAAGCTTGATAAATGATTTGACATGCTGAAATTGATTGCACTGCATGAAAAAAATAAAGGAAGAAATGGAAATATTAGATGATTTTTTTTCATTTGAGAAAGGAATGGTATAGAGCATATGTCCATTACCTTGGATCTCTTCTGATCTGCATGTACAATCTCTTCTGCTTCTCTTTTCTTTGTACATCCTTGTTCCATCTACAGTGAATACAATATTATTAATTGTTCCAATGAAAGTAAGCGAAAGTAAGTCAAAGTACGAGAACATGGCAGTTGGTTCGCTATGGAATGAACACTAACAATATTGATGCAAATTTCTGGTCTGCATTCATTGTGAGCACTGTGTTGAACTACTAACAAACAGGAGCTCATCAAAACTTGTAATAAGCACTGTTTGGTAGAACTAGGGATTACTGAAAATATCTTCTAATAAGCACTTGTTATAGTACTTCCAGGAATTAGTGTAAATCAGCAGGAAAAACATCTTAATTGGCATGAGCACAGCCGCGGAGTAGAAAATCGACATGACCAAACAGAGACATTGAGTAATGGCTCCTACAAAAGTGTACAGCCCAACCGACACAACAGTATTTCGACAAGGCTACTAGTCCTGACATGTTCTAATTTCACTATATGGCTGCTGAAAATTTCATGAAATGCAATTCCACATATAGATGTGGTGGAAGATGATGCAGAAGCACATGTTGTATTTCATGGCTGCTGCACACCCCTAACCCCTAACTTCTTGCTCATGAAATGCAACATGGCTGCTGTTAGAGATGCAGTTAGATAACAAAATAGAGATGCAGCTTGTACGTGGAATTGAACACAAATTTTTTTGTGATGGAAAATGTTCCATGCCCTAGTACAGAAACTCAATTAGCCCATGGAGTAGCTGTGAATTAAACAAACACTAGTCCATCAGAACACGTCGTCCCAGCTAAAAAAGTTCCAATCCTTGGAAGAAGATCTAAATCACGATGATGCTTCGGCAAGTTTAAAAAAAGAAAAATATACACATATGAAGACATTAGAGGCGAGTAGAACCTAGGGAGGTCGGAAGGGAGAAGGGATGGAACCTTTTTTTTAGAGCCGATTCAACGTAGCGGAAAAATTCTGGTGAAGAGCGGGATTCAGATCTGAGGAGGGCCGACGGTGAGCGGAGGGGGGAGAGAACAGAGAAGCAAAATGGGGAAAGTGTTGTAAGTGGACGGTCCCACTTGTCTGTTGTTGAACAGAAAATAGACGAGGAAAAAATAGGCTCGGACCAGATAAGACCTGGGGGGTACGTGGCTCGATCTGTTCCACCAATCCGCAGATAAGACATGCGGCGGCAAGGTAGCGGCGGCGCCGCCAGGGCACCTCCATCTTGTTTCCACCGGCGGCGCTCCTCGAGCGCACAGGTAATACCTCGCCCCCTCTTCTTGATCTTCTTCCTTTCCTTTCCTTAATTCTGTTGTGCATTGAAGAAAGATTGGTTGGGGGAAAAGGTGGAAGAAGTGGAAGAAAATTTAGTTGTAGTTCTAGGAGAGTAACAGGTAGAATTGGCCAGTTAGTTGCTGTTGATTTGGTGAACAAATACCTAGTTTAAGAATTATCTAAAATTGGGGAGTCGTTGAACCTTGAGGATTACCTAGTTTAATGCTGTGAATAATTTCCTGTGGCATGATTTGCACTTGTTGTTACAATTAGAGATAGATCCAGCTTTCGAGTTGGATGACCCTCATGTTACTGTTGTTGGTTACTTGGGAACATCAAGTTCAGTCTTGCTTTTTCGTGTACATTGGAGATTTATGAAGAAAGCAAGTAGTAATTGGGAACCAAGAGCATCCATTCTTACAGCACTATAGTGTTTGGGTTCACGTTTATGTCTGCTTTTGCTCCCATCCGTTTCGTTTTACTTCGCATATTCTCAAGTTTGACAAAGTTCACAGAAAAATGTAATAAGTAGTACATGGTGTATTGTTTGTTTAAAAAAAGTAACAGAAGATTCTGAATTATGGTTGCAGCCTACGGTACATCCAGATGGAAAGTGAAAGCAATTTTGCTAACCAGCAAGTAATCAGTAAGAAGAAAGAGATTCCTAAGAAGGTTAGCCTCTAAATTTCTTGTTTATAAAAATAGAAGTTGAGTGTGCTCATTTAAAAACTTAGTGATTACAACACGAGAAAAAAACTGAAAAAGAGAAAATGTGTGTTGTTTTCTTGTGGATGCAGAAGCAAACTGAGAAAAGAACTGCATCCAATGGAAAAGAAGTGAAGAAGAGAAGGAACAACAATGATAACCATCGCTTTACGTAGGATTTCAGTTAGGATGAAAAATCATTTAAATTTCTTTCACTTTTCTCTTAGGGTTGTCCTTTGATGGAAGAATTTGATCAGTTTGTTCAATATCAAAGTTTGAGGAAAGAAACTGAGGTTGGTTGTTTGACATGTCTGATTTCAAATGCATTTCTTCTTAGGAAGTGATATGAACTAACAAACTTTAACACACACAAAAATGGTGTCCAGGAACTGATTGAGAGTCAAGAAGCTGAAATAGGGTTCAATTTATTTGGGGGCATTGACAAAGAAATATAAGAAGCTACACGAAACATCATCACCGAAGATTTGCGAATGTCAAATAACAATGAACAGACTGTAAGTACTTACAAACTGGGTAGTGCAATTATAATTCTAGCATATGTTTTTGTCAACCAAAAAATGTGGCAAGATCTTGAATACAGTTGTAATGTTTGATAGAAAGTATATCTTCATTGTTTTTGCCAGCCAATGGACATAAATGATAGAACAACTACAATGTTACTGAATCATCTTCAGCAGTAGTGCTAAGTTTGAGCAAGAAGGTCAGTGTGAGAAAAAAGGGAAAAGCTGCAAGTGATTGTGTTGGAAAATAAAGTAAATTGAGAAATGATATGGCTATTAAAACGTAAATAAATCTTTATAGGACAATGTCGGTGAGAACATGTGCAGTGAACCTTTGACAACAACAGAAGAAGTGGAAAATATTTGCCGTGAGCTAAGATTCTGCATTTCTGTAATAAAGAATAAAAAAAGACTTTATAGATATTAACTTTGTTTTCTAAAGATTCTTATTCTGATGTCGAATAGTTGTGTTCCTTCCCTTTGCAGGTACTTTCTTTGGCTCGAAATTCTGAGTGTGGTTATGAAGGAAATTCTGAGAGCGAAGATTCTGATGAAGAGACAGTAGCTTGCGCAGTGAATGAAGAGTATGTGTTCCCTACACCAGACGAAGCATACAATGCTAGTACGCCAGAAGTTGGTAAAATGTTCTCAACACTAGATGATGCTTCTTGGTTTGTAAATGTTTATGCTCAGTTGAATGGTTTCGCAATGATAAAAGGAAGGAATTATAAGAACAGGAAGTTGTATTTCCAGTGCAACAAAAGTAGGAAAAGACCAAGTGTCAAAACTGGTTTGAGGAAAAGGAAAAGAAACATTGTTGAAGGGACAAATTGTCCAATGAGTATAACGGTGAAGTTGGTGGATGACAAGTGGCATATTGCATCAATGTCTCTCGAGCATAACCATGATCTAGTAAGGTCTTCATCACTTACAATTTTTTTCTTAAGCCACAGAAACATGAATGAGGCAGAAATCATGTTGTCAAAATTGCTTCAAGAACATAGAGTGAAATCGAGAAGAATCATGAGCATATTCAGAAAGCTCTGTGGTGGGAAGCTGGGAAACATTACCTTTGATGTGAAGAAACTGGATAATTTGAAACAGGGAGAACGGGTGCGGAAAAAGGAGAACACATATATTGAATGGACATTGCAGTACATTGAGAAGCTACAAATTGGTACTCCTGGTTTCTGCTACAGGATGCAAAGAGATACAGACAACACGGTTCTCAGCTTGTTCTGGACAGATGCTCGTTCCCGATTGAACTACCGGTTGTTTGGTGAGATCATTTCATTTGACACCACTTATAGCACAACCAAATATAACATGCCTTTTGCACCTATAGTGGGAATTAATGGCCATGGAAGAACAATTGTGTTTGGTTGGGCGCTATTGCAAGATGAGACTTCAAATACTTTTGTGTGGCTGTTTGAAACTTTCATGGAGGTCAGGCAGTGGAAAAAAACAGGAATAATATTGACAGACCAAGAGGCAGGGATGAAAGCTACTATTCCTCAAGTATTTCCAGATGCATTACATAGGTTCTGTCTTTGGCATATATTTAAAAAGTGCGGGAAAACATGAGTGCTTTCATGGCTACGAGGGAAAACATGGAAAAAGATATGATGAAGTGTTTATTGCAATCCATTACCGTTGAAGAATTTGAAGAAAGATGGGAGAAATTTGTTCTGAAGTATAAGTGTGCTGAACATGCTCACATCAAAAGGATGTGGGAGAACTGGACCTTCTTTGTTCCAGCTTATGTTTGAGGGATGTTTTGCCCTTTCATCAGGTCAACCAGCCGTAGTGAAAGCTTCAACTCAAATTTCAAAGACTATATCAAGAGGAAAGATACTATAGAGGCATTCATGAAACAGTACGTGCTATTCCAAGAGAATGTTGTTCACATAGAAAACCATGACAAATTCTTGTCGAATGAGAAGACTCCTGTCTTTTGGAGTCATCACATTGTTGAATGGCATGCAACAGCAATATATACCAGAGGAATCTACTTGAAGTTTTTGACAGAATTAGTGAATGCGACAACTTTTAAAGTTATTGAAATTGAGAAGGATAAAGTGTATGATTTGAAAAAACACATCAGGTATGAGAAACCAGAATTTACAAGAGAAATGTTCAGAGTCCATGTGGACCTTACTACGGGTTCATTCAAATGTTTTTCTGTGGGAAGTTTGAGCGTGATGGTATTGTTTGTTGCCATATCCTCAGACTTTTTATGCAGTTTGACATTACCCATATTCCAGATAAGTTGATTGTCGAGAGATGGACTATTTCCTTTCGAGAAAAAGAATTGGATAAGTGCAAGAAAGAAATGGTGCTGCTTACAGGTGAAGATCAGTCACACAATGCAATCAGATATGCTATTCTGATGAGTAAAGTTGGTGAAGCTTGCTCAGACATCAGCAAAGATTCTAAACTTAGCAAAGAACTTTTGGATGTTGTTGCTCAAATTCATTCGAAGTACTTGCAAGGAAAGAAACAGCAACCGGAAGTGCAGTCGGAAAATTCGTTGAAAGATCCTCCTATACAGCCATCCAAGTCTGTGAACAAAGGAGAAAGATTGAAGCCACAATCTGAAAAGAAATCTAGGAAGAAAGCGGCTCCAAAAAAGAAGACTTGTTGATGCTCATCATTATGTTTGCACCAAGGAAGAAGATAATTTCTGTTTGCAGCAAGGAAGAAGATAATTTCTCTCGATGAAGAACTTTCTGCATTGTTAGCTGAGAAAATTTAGATGGATTTTAATTATTGTGTCGATATTTTTTTTAAAAGTTACACTTGTTATAGCTATAGTTGAGCTTGAACTATTTAGTTTATTTTGTGGCAATAAGAGAAGTTAAAAAAAACTAATATGTTTCGTTGATATGTTGTTACATATGCCTTGCTAGGTAGATACGTTGTTACATATGCCTTGCTAGGTAGATTTGAGACACAGGAAGTGCTAGATGTGTGCATGTATGAATAACTCGGTCTTCGAACATTTCTATCAATTAATGCCCCTTGAGGAACATTGTTGACGGGACATTCTTGAAGAAACATTATTGAGGAAACAAGAAAATGTTCTATAAAAAAGTTCCGTCAATAATGTTCCTTGAATAATGTTTCCTCTAATAATGTTCTAAAAAAATCACTAATTTTTTTTCAAAACAAATAATGTTCTCCGAAGTTTAAAAATGGTCTTCAAGTCAAATAATTTTTCCTCGACATCAACAATTACTTGGGGAACATTATTTGGGAACCATAATTAAAGAAAAACATTGTTGCGGGAACATTATTTGGCGAAACAGTATTATATTAATCAGGGAACATTATAGGGGAAAAAATTGAACATTTATTTGGGGACATTATTAAAGGGACATTTTCCAATGAACATTAAAAAATGATAATTGAATAATGTTCCCTTGGGTCAACCAAATTTCCTTGAATAAAAAAAGTTTACTACAAGAATATAGTAATGTTCTTTGAATAATGTTACCTCACTAATGTTCTTAAAAAATCACTAATTTTTTTTCGAAAAACACAATGTTCTCTGAAATTTTAAAATGTTCTTCCAGTCAAATAATTACTCCTCGACATCAACAATTATTTGGGGAACATTATTTGGAGAACAATATTAAAGAAACATTATTGAGGGAACATTATTGGGGGAGCAAAAGAAATTAAACATTTATTTGGGGAACATTATTAAAGGGACATTTTTGAATGAACATTAAAAAATGATGATTGAATAATGTTCCTTTTGGTCAACAAAATTTCCTTGAAGAAAAAAAGATTACTAAAAGAATATAATAATGTTCCCTCAATATTGTTCTAAAAAAATCACTAAATGTTTTTGAAAAAAATAATGTTTTTTCAAATTTAAAAATGTTCTTCAAGTCACATAATTTTTCCTCGGCATCAACAATTATTTGGGGACCATTATTAAAGAAACAATATTCAAAGAACATTATTGGGGGAACAAAAGAAATTGAAGATTTATTTGGGGAACATTATTAAAAGGGAGATTTTTGTATGAACATTTAAAAAATGATAATTGAATAATGTTCCTTTGGGTCAACCAAATTTCCTTGAATAAAAAAAGTTTACTACAAGAATATATAATGTTCCTTGAATAATGTTCCCTCAATATTGTTCAAAAAAATCACTAAATGTTTTCAAAAAAAATAATGATCTTTGAAATTTAAAAATGTTCTTCAAGTCAAATAATTTTTCCTTGGCATGAACAAAGACCATTATTAAAGAAACAATATTCAGGGAACATTATTTAGGTAACAAAAAATTGAAGATTTATTTGGGGAACATTTTTAAAAGGGACATTTTTGTATGAACATTAAAAAAATGAAAATTGAATAATGTTCCTTTGGGTCAACCAAATTTCGTTGGAGAAAAAATGTTTACTACATTCTGAATATAATAATGTTCCTTGAATAATGTTCCCTCAATAACGTTCTAAAAAATCAGTAAATGCTTAACAAAATAAATAATGTTCTCTAGAGTGTAAAAATGTTCTTCAAGTCAAATAATTTCGTCGGCATATACAATTATTTGGGGACCATTATTAAATAAATATTATTCAGGGAACATTAATGGGGAACAAAAGAAATTGAATATTTATTTGTGGAACATTATTAAAGGGACATTAAAAAATGATAATTGAATAATGTTCCTTTGGGTCAACAAAATTTCCTTGAAAAAAAAGTTTACTACAAGAATATAATAATGTTCCTTGAATAATGTTCTAAAAAAATCACTAACTTTTTTTGAAAAAAAATAATGTTCTTTGAAATTTAAAAATGTTCTTCAAGTCAAATAATTTTTCCTCAGCATCAACAACTATTTGGGGAACATTATTTGGGGACCATTATTAAAGAAACAATATTCAGGGAACATTATTGGGGGAACAAAAGAAATTAAAGATTTATTTGGGGAACATTATTAAAGGGACATTTCTGAATGAACATTAAAAAAATGATAATTGCATAATGTTCCTTTGGGCTAACAAAATTTCGTTGGAGAAAAAATGTTTACTACATTTGGAATATAATAATGTTCCTTGAATAATGTTCTAAAAAGCAGTAAATGTTTACCAAAATAAATAATGTTCTCTGGAGTGTAAAAATGTTCTTCAAGTCAAAAAAACTCGTTGGCATCAACAATTATTTGGAGAACAATATTAAAAAAACATGATTCATGTCAGAAAATGGCAAGATTGGCCTCATGTTAGACATATGTCCATTTGTATCCTTCGCATGAGTCCATGATTTCCAATTTGTTAGATACGAACGGTTTTGACCAAAAAAACATTGCCAGGAAGGAGCGAAAAAAAATTATAGTCCAAATAAACTATAGTCATAACCCGTGTGTGGGTCCAAAAACAGATTTCCCAATAAATAACCCGAGCAAGTGCATAATGACGTTATGAGATCCCCTAAGAATTCACATTTTGAGGGAAACAAAATAATTAGTGAACAAAAATTCAGCAAACATGTGACGCCCGAATAGTTAAGCTACAGTAACCCTCTGCTAATGATGTCATGTCACCTCGATTGATGTTGCTAATCTCGCGTTAGTTCGAAACCGATTCAAATTCAATTTCAAAATCAAGCAAACAATAAATTTTTTCAAATATTAAAACTAAAATGTTCATCATGTAGCAAATAATCCCTAACTAATTTTGGTGGTGAAACCGACCTTTTTCAAAATGTTTAAATGCCCTAATCTAAATAAAAACAGTGGCTAAAATAACAATTTAATTGCTTTTTAAATTATATAAATATTTAACTAACTTGTTTTGGGTCCAAACCAGGTTTGGCAGTGGCCTATATTAATGATACTAATTTAGGTGCTAACTTGGTATTTTATAAAACTGAAAGTAATGAACTATAATAGGAAACAGAGAAGAGAAAATAATAAATAAAAACAAAGACAAAAAAAGGAAAAAGGGGAGAAGCACCCCTCTGGTCCAACTGGCCCAGGTGGCCAACGGACCCACCTGGCCCAACCGGCCTCCCCCACTGCCCCGCTTAACTCCCCTCCCACCGAACCGAACCCTAGCCCACTCCCCACTTCGCCCCCCACTCGTCCCACTCTCTCTGCCTCCTCCCGATCTGGATCGGGGGGAGCCGACCCGACGCCGCCCCGCTATCGTCGCCGATGCCCGCTGCCCGGAGCTGAGCCTCCGCCTCGGCCACCTCACCGGACTGCCTCCTTCACGTCGCCGTCGTCCCCGACCTCCTTCCCGTGCCCCGCTGCCATTTATCCTACGGCCACCGTGAGCGCCCCTTCCCCTCCTCTCTCCCTCGCGCCTGCACGCCGCGCGCTTTCGCCGTGGCTCGTTCGGCCGCCGCCCCTGCTGCTGCTTGGCTTTACCTGCTGTCGCGCATGCGCACCTGGCCCCGCGACCTGCGCGCCCATGCCTCGCCAGCTCCACCCGCCGCCGCCGCTGCTTGCCCTGCTCGCGTCGCTCCTCACCTCCGTCGCCCACTGCTCCCCTGCAGGCACGCCGCCCTGCCTGCGCCCCGGCCTCGCCTCGTCCGCCCTGACGCACCGTCCCGGCCTCCCGACACCGCCCGCATCACCACATCCTCGCCCCGTCGTGGCCTTGCCGCTCCCACGCCTGCGCCGCGCCGCCGTCCCCCCTCGCCGTTGCCCCGACTGGCCGTGCCTAGTCCGGGCGTCCGCACCCGCGCGCCCGCTAGCGCCCGTCCTAGAACGAAAAAAAGAGAATAACAATGTTAGAATAAATAAATTATTAATTAATTAATGATTTAATTAAGTTAATTAATCCTGTTTGACCAATCTAATTAAAATAAATTATCCTAATCACTTAGTTAGTCTAATTAACCCGGTTTAGTTAACCTGAGTCTATGACGAGTGGGACCCACACGCCAGTTTGACCCAGTCAACGCCCTGTTGACTGATGACGTCAGCATATACTATTCTGGATAATGTTGATTTAAAATAATTAAATAAATTCTGAAAATGATTTAAATCATTGAAAATTAATATAAAATAAACCGTACCTCGGATGGAAAACTTTGTACATGAAAGTTGCTCAAAACGACGAGACGAATCCGAATACGCAACACGTTCGTCGGCCACACATCCCTAGCATAGCAAACACGCAACTTTCCCCCTCTGGTTCATCTGTCCGAAAACGCGAAACACTGGGAATACTTTCCCGAATGTTTTCCCCCTTTGCCGGCATCACCTACTACCGCGTTAGGGCACACCTAACACCACTCGTTGTCTTGTCATGCATTGTCATGCATATGTTTGCATTGTATTTATTGTTTCTTCCCCCTTTACTCTCGCTAGACATCGAGATCGACGCCGGTGCTACCGAGTATGACTACGGTGTTGACGACCCCTCCTTCTCGGCTGAGCTTCCAGGCAAGCCCCCCCCTTGATCACCAAATGTCGCCTATTCGTTCTCTCTACTGTTTGCATTAGAGTAGTGTAGCATGTTACTGCTTTCGGTTAATCCTATTCTGCTGCATAGCCTGTCATTGTTGCTACAATTGTTGCCCTTACTTGCAATCCTAAATGCTTAGTATAGGATGCTAGTATTCCATCAGTGGCCCTACATTCTTGTCCATCTGCCATGCTATACTACTGGGTCGTGATCACTCGGGAGGTGATCACGGGTATATACTTATATACATAATGTATGCTACATGTGGTGACTAAAGTCGGGTCGGCTCATTAAGTACCCGCGGTTGATTCACGGATTGGGAGCTGAAAGGACATACTTTCCCGACGACCCTCTATGTGGATCTTTGTGGCGGAGCGACAGGGACCACCTAGGAGAGAGGTGGGCCTGGCCCTGGTGGGCGTCCGCGGTTACATCAATTAACACGCTTAACGAGATCTTGGTATTTGATCTGAGTCTGGCCACTGGCCTATACGCACTAACCAACTACGCGGGAACAGTTATGGGCACTCGACGTCGTGGTATTAGACGAAGCCTTCTTGAAGTCAGCGACTGAGCGGCGCGCGCCGGATTGGACTGGAACGCCTGCTCTTGTATTAGGGAGGCTAGGTCTGCTTATCGGCCGCATACGCAACGTGCAGGTGTGCAATGGGCGATGGGCCCAGACCCCTGCGCGCATAGGATTTAGACCGGCGTGCTGACCTCTCTGTTGTGCTTAGGTGGGGCTGCGACGTGTTGACCTTCCGAGGCTGAGCATGACTTAGGAAAGTGTCTGGCCAAAGGGGATCGAGCGTGTTGGGTAATGTGGTGCACCCCTGCAGGGAAGCTTATCTATTCGAATAGCCGTGATCCTCGGTAACAGGATGACCCGGAGTTGTACCTTGACCTTATGACAACTAGAACCGGATACTTAATAAAACACACCGTTCCAAGTACTAGATACAACACGTTGATCACTCTCACACAGGGCGACGAGGGGAGGATCGCCGGGTAGGATTATGCTATGCGATGATACTTGGTGAACTTACCATCTACTATCTTCTACATGCTGCAAGATGGAGGCTGCCACAAGCATAGTCTTCGACAGGACTAGCTATCCCCCTCTTATTCTGGCATTCTGCAGTTCAGTCCACCGATATTGCCCCTTTACACAGATACCCATGCATATGTAGTGTAGATCCTTGCTTGCGAGTACTTTGGATGAGTACTCATGATTGCTTTGCTCCCCCTTCCCCCCTTTCCTTTCTTCTCGTCTGTCGCAACCAGATGCTGGAGCCTAGGAGCCAGACGCCACCATCGACGACGACTCCTACTACACCGCGGGTGCCTACTACTACGTGCAGGCCACCGCCGACGACCAGGAGTAGTTTAGGAGGATCCCAGGCAGGAGGCCCGCGCCTCTTTCGATCTGTATCCCAGTTTGTGCTAGCCATCTTATGGCAACTTGTTTAACTTATGTCTATACTCAGATATTGTTGCTTCTGCTGACTCGTCTATGATCGAGCACTTGTATTCGAGCCCTCGAGGCCCCTGGCTTGTATTATGATGCTTGTATGACTTATTTTATTTTAGAGTTGTGTTGTGATATCTTCCCGTTAGTCCTTGATTTTGATCATACATGTTTGCGTGTATGATTAGTGTACGATTGAATCGGGGGCGTCACAAGTTGGTATCAAAGCCGACTGCCTGTAGGAATCCCCCTTCCAAACTCCTTGGCCGAAGTTGAGTCTAGTCATTGAAAAAGTTTTACTAACATGGTTGTGTGGCTTACGGGCCCACGTCACCATTGGGTGGTATTAGGATCTTTTATTCCTCCACTATACTCTGGGACTCTGATCTCTCTTCTACTCGGATTAAATGATTTTGCTAACTCTAATACTAGGGTCTCGTAACTACTTCCTCCTGGAGAGCCCACACTCCAGATGATTGCTTAGTGCAGCGAAGGATCCCGAAGATACTCTATGATGTTCTCTCGAGACTTTGTGCCATCTCTTTTGCAATTCCCATCCATCGATAAACGTTTATGGATAACGACGTACACTTGCCATTCATACAATCATTCCCTGTCGATCCTATTATTATAAGATACATCAAAATTCTCTCTATTGTTCTGAGAATACTTTGTGCCTACTGCCTTGCAGTTCTTTGCCACATGAATACCCCTACGGATAATTCCTCGCTCTTACCGAGTATCCGCTCATTCCCAATTGTTCATGTGTTACACAAAATTCTTTGAAATATTATCCGATCTTTCGAGAATCCTCTGCAGCCTATGGCTCTTGAAGTTCTTGTCTGCCTGCATTATGGTTAATTCCAAATGCCTAGCAATATTCATTGACGTCCTTTGCCTTTATCATCTTGGGTCCCTTGATTCATTATGTTGCCAATGTTTCAATCCTTAATCAGATCCTAGAATTCATCCTTTTGGCTCAGACGTCATTTTAAACATGAGCTGGATCTCGACCAATCAAATTGCCATTGATTGTACCCCTAAGCCTACTCAACTTATCCATCCTTGACCAGAGTGTTTTCTTCTGATCCCTTGATTTGGAAATCATAATTCTTTTGCATTTGAGCTTTGAATTAGTCAGTTGTTTCTATAATCAGATCTTCTTGCATTCTTTCTTTCTCTGTTTGAGTACCGATGCTCACATCAGATCCCTTGAGAACCACCTGATCCTTTATTGGATTTTATCCGACAACATCCTTCATATTCAATCACTTTGGAAGTTCTTTCCATGATACATAATGCCATTGGTAAATCCTATTCTTTGATTTGGCCAACCATGCTCTGCTTTCGAGCTGGTGATATTTACTCTTGAAGCTTGTAGTATATGTTTCTAAGGTGCCCCGATGGGTTAAACCTATGCCTTCCTTAATATGTGCGAACCCAAAAGTTTTCCAAGGTTCATACTCCTCTGGTAATTCACCAGGTAGATCTTCGCACTCAAATCATTTTTAGTAGAGCATTGAATGAAAGGTTATGCATTGAAGAAGTGGGAGTCGACCTTGAACTTTGTGTTCATTCCCACGGACACGATGGGAAACTTATCATGAAAGCTTCTTGCAAGAATATTTAATCATTCGAATAATTCTTCCGGTGTCGTAAATTGGATCCCTTGCAGTTTATGGTTCCGACCATGCTAACCTTATTCATTATATCTGAAAGGAAACCATTCCATTGCCTCGTTTATTATGACAAGATTAAAGTATTTGCTATTGCAAGTCAACGCTCCAGTTCAGTTTCTATTCTGATCTGCCTTCGAGTATTACCCTCTGGTATTTCAAGAATACCATGGAACTACATAACTTCTTATGAGTTCTTCATTAACTATTATTCTCGCTGATTCCATTTTTCCAATGGGATTTGAGTTGTTAGAACCCTCAAGGACACCGACAACTGAATTGAGTCTGCTCTGTGATTCAACAACTCTTAGTAATCTTCATTGTTTACGAGTTTGTACTCGATCGTATCATTCCCAGCTAATTTACTACATCATCATCGTTAGGCTGACTGCTTAACCATTCTACCTATGTCCTTCATCCTCAGGACACAATCCCGACAGTGCTCTAACCTTACATCGAACTTTCACCATCATATTGTTTGTCTTGAGAGACAACTCTGAATTCTGAGATGACATCTTATCTATGGTTATAATAGCCTTTTGCTTCACCATTCCCTTGGTTTGATGTCGTCGCCGAGCGATTGCATCTTCATGGAGCCTCTCGACAAAATTTGTCGTGATCATTATCAACATTTTGAGCTCTTCCAGGATATCAATCAAATTCATGATGGGAAATACCATCCTTGCCCCTCGACGATTGTGTTATCATCGACAACATTCTTGCCTTCCCCCAACACAAATTTGTTCAGGTTATGGATGCAACTTGCTATCCAGCTTGTATGATGTTCTACCTTGAAGTATTAATGTCTTTTTTGACAAGGATGTTGTGAGGATTGCTCCACCTCTTAAGAATTCTTGGGATAGTGATACTTCTCACCATCACCATTCTTTCTTGGTCCTCATGTTGATTCCAACCGGGGTACCAACAAGTGAATGGTGCTGTTTGGATTCTGCCCTTTTAGCAACCCTATTTCTTTGAAGCTAATGGTCGGCCATTCATTCTTAGACTATTGATTATTGAATCACTATTCTGACATTGGTCGTGCAACCCAACCCATATTTCGGGCGCACCTTTCAACAAATGTTTAATTATGTATGTTTTCCTCGAGCATACTTCACTATATCATTTGATCTGACAAATGTTATCTCCTTGTTCACATGATTGTGGAAATCCATCTTTTTGGAAATCTCGAGGAATTGTCGCTGAGTCCATCAGCCACCCCCTCATCCTCTCCTTGGTTTAATGATGAACCCCTTGTTCGAAACTCGCTTCCATAGTTCATTTCTCGAGAATCATATAATGTCATCTCGTCAATTGTGTAGCACCTCTTCTTCTTAGGCATCTTGAGTCTGAGATATCCTAACACCAATCAGATATGAATCCCGGTCAGATATGATGGTTGGGACGCATTTTCCAAGAGTTATAACGTTGGTCTTTATATGATCTGGTAAGGTGATGTCATGCCTAGCACACCTGGCTGGAGGGCCTATTGTTATAGTTCTTCCTTTTAGCAATGTTAACCATTCTTCCAAGAGGAAATTGAAAGACTTATTCTATAGATTGTTCTTGATGAATCCATTGAGTATCCAAAGTCTAACCTTTGCTTGAAGACCATGTCAATGCTATGTCGAAGCATGTTTGTGGTACTCCGATCTTCAATAAGAACATTTGAAGCACAATGCTAAATTTTCCTTATCAAATTATCCAAACACCGTTGTATGGGTAATGTCATGAAAATTCTCTCCCGTACCTAAAGAGTTTTCTACATTATATCATGTCATGGATATCATGCTCTGCTTGTCCTTGGGAAGGATATACCCTTGAAATATGTGTTTAAACACATTTTCCTTTCCATTGTTCTGTTTAATCTGATAATCGTATTTTCCTTTCCATTGGTTGGTTTAACGTTTCTTGTGATCTATATGATCTAAGCAGTAATATTCTTCTGCTTATATAAACACTTTGGTGTACAACCGTGTCAGTAAGACCCTGTTGCATTTGTCGATAGCATCCCGGTAACCACCGATGGACGAGAACTTTGCCTATCGGTCCGCCTTGTTCAACGAGCAGGAAAATGGTTCTCTTCGTCCCTCGCCCTTGGTATCGATGTTGTTGCCGACATAACTGACAGGCTACCCTCTGACATGCCTTGTTATCATGACTGTGCAAAATATCACCACCCTTTCTACTTTTAACCCACATGGTGGGCCCATAACCCACAGTTCCATAGGATCGAAACCTGACTCTCTTATACACCCCCTGTTGCCAAAGTTATCCCTTATGCTTGGCTTCGTATGTGATCCACGGGCTAATTTCCTTGCCATATTTCATTCCGGTATCGGATGCAACATTTTTCTTCATTGCTCCGAACCCCTTTCACCCTCTGTTTCAGGCAACAAACAATTGCCTATTTGCTTGAAATTTCTTATTGCACCTTCTTACATTGCTCTGGATGACTCTCTTGAATTTCATCTCGAGAGATGCCTCTATGCCTCGTTCTCTGAGATAGCCCCCAGGTACCTAGCATGTGTTGAGCTTCGTCCTTCCCGAGTCTCCCTCCCTCATCTTTTCCGTAAGTATGATGGAGATCCTGAAGAAAGGATGCCGGCTTTATCATGATGACCTGGAGCAGAGAAATGAAGACATCAACGTAGTGGATCGACCTCTTCGAGAAGAGCAACCAAGACCAAGAAGATCCGTTAGAATTTCGTAACCAAATCCCTTCCCCCTTACTTCCCCCTTAAATCTCGGGACGAGATTTCTTGTAGTGGACGAGAATTGTGACGCCCGGATAGTTAAGCTACAGTAACCCTCTGCTAATGATGTCACGTCACCTCGATTAATGTTGCTAATCTCGCGTTAGTTCAAAAACGATTCAAATTCAATTTCAAAATCAAGCAAACAATAAAAGTTTTCAAATATTAAAACTAAAATGTTCATCATGTAGCAAATAATCCCAAACTAATTTTGGTGGTGAAACCAACCTTTCTCAAAATATTTAAATGCCCTAATGTAAATAAAAACAGTGGCTAAAATAACAATTTAATTGCTTTTTAAATTATATAAATATTTAACTAACTTGTTTTGGGTCCAAACCAGGTTTGGCAGTGGCCTATATTAATGATACTAATTTAGGTGCTAACTTGGTATTTTATAAAACTAAAAGTAAACGAACTATAATAGAAAACAGAGAAGAGAAAATAATAAATAGAAACAAAGACAAAAAAAGGAAAAAGGGGAGAAGCACCCCTCTGGTCCAACTGGCCCAGGTGGCCAACCGGCCCACCTGGCCCAACTGGCCTCCCCCACTGCCCCGCTTAACTCCCCTCCCACCGAACCGAACCCTAGCCCACTCCCCACTTCGCCCCCACTCGTCCCACTCTCTCTGCCTCCTCCCGATCTGGATCAGGGGGAGCCGACCCGACGCCGCCCCGCTGTCGTCGCCGATCCCCGCCGCCCGGAGCTGAGCCTCCACCTCGGCCACCTCACCGGACTGCCTCCTCCACGTCGCCGTTGTCCCCGACCTCCTCCCCGCGCCCCGCTGCCATTTACCCTACGGCCACCGTGAGCGCCCCTTCCCCTCCTCTCTCCCTCGCGCCCGCACGCCGTGCGCTTTCGCCGTGGCTCGTTCGGCCGCCGCCCCTGCTGCCCGCTGCTGCTGCTCGGGTTTGCCTGCTGTCGCGCATGCGCGCCTGGCCCCGCGATTTGTGCGCCCGCGCCTCGCCAGCTCCGCCGGCGGCCGCCGCTCGCCCCGCTCGCGTCGCTCCTCACCTCCGTCGCCCACTGCTCCCCTGTAGGCCGCCACCCTGCCCGCGCCCCAGCCTCGCCTCGTCCGCCCCGACGCACAGTCCCGGCGCCCCGGCACCGCCCGCATCACCACAGCCTCGCCCCTTCGTGGCCTTGCCGCTGCCACGCCTGCACTGCGCCGGCGTCCCCCCTTGCTGTGGCCCCGACTGGCCGTGCCTAGTCCTAGGCCACTGGCATATGGGCCCCGCCCCCAGAACAAAAAAAAGAGAATAAAAAAATGTTAGATTAATTAATTAATTAATTAATTAATGAGTTAATTAAGTTAATTAATCCTGTTTAACCAATCTAATTAAAATAAATTAGCCTAATCACTTAGTTAGTCTAATTAACCCTGTTTAGTTAACCTGAGTCTATGACAAGTGGGACCCACACGTCAGTTTGACCAAGTCAATGCCCTGTTGAGTGCTGACGTCAGCATACACTATTCTGGATAATGTTGATTTAAAATAATTAAATAAATTCTAAAAATGATTTAAATCTTTGAAAATTAATATAAAATAAACCGTACCTCGGATGGGAAAACTTTGTACATGTAAGTTGCTCAGAACGACCAGATGAATCCGGATACGCAACCCGTTCGTCCGCCACACATCCCTAGCATAGAAAACACGCAACTTTCCCCTTCCGGTTCATCTGTCCGAAAACGGGAAACACTGGGAATACTTTCCCGGATGTTTCCCCCTCGCCGGCATCACCTACTACCGCGTTAGGGCACACCTAACACCGCTCGTTGTCTTGTCATGCATTGTCATGCATATGTTTGAATTATATTTATTGTTTCTTCCCCCTCTACTCTCGCTAGACACCGAGACCGACGCCGCTGCTACTCAGTACGACTACGGTGTTGACGACCCCTCCTCGGCCGAGCTTCCAGGCAAGCCCCCCCCTTGATCACCAGATATCGCCTATTCCTTCTCTCTACTGCTTGCATTAGAGTAGTGTAGCATGTTACTGCTTTCGGTTAATCCTATTCTGCTGCATAGCCTGTCATTGTTGCTACAATTGTTACCCTTACTTGCAATCCTAAATGCTTAGTATAGGATGCTAGTATTCCATCAGTGGCCCTGCATTCTTGTCCGTCTGCCATGCTATACTACTGCGCCGTGATCACTCGAGAGGTGATCACGGGTATATACTTATATACATAATGAATGATACATGTGGTGACTAAAGTCGGGTCGGCTCGTTGAGTACCCGCGGTTGATTCACGGATTGGGGGCTGAAAGGACATACTTTCCCGACGGCCCTCTATGTGGATCTTTGTGGCGGAGCAACATGGTAGGTTGAGACCACCTAGGAGAGAGGTGGGCTTGACCCTGGTCGGTGTCCGCGGTTACATCAATTAACACGCTTAACGAGATCTTGGTATTTGATCTGAGTCTGGCCACTGGCCTATACGCACTAACCAACTACGCGGGAATAGTTATGGGCACTCGACGTCGTGGTATCAGCCGAAGCCTTCTTGACATCAGCGACTGAGCGGCGCGCGCTGGATTGGACTGGAACACCGTCTCTTGTATTAGGGAGGCTAGGTCTGCTCACCGACCACGTACGCAACGTGCAAGTGTGCAATGGGCGATGGGCCCAGACCCCTACGTGCATAGGATTTAGACCGGCGTGCTGACCTCTCTGTTGTGCCTAGGTGGGGCTGCGACGTGTTGATCTTCCGAGGCCGGGCATGAGCTAGGAAAGTGTGTCCAGCCAAAGGGGATCGAGCGTGTTGGGTAATGTGGTGCACCCCAGCAGGGAAGTTTATCTATTCGAATAGCCGTGATCCTCGGTAATAGGACAACCCGGAGTTGTACCTTGACCTTATGACAACTAGAACCGGATACTTAATAAAACACACCCTTCCGAGTACCAGATACAACCCGGTGATCGCTCTCACACAGGGTGACGAGGGGAGGATCGCCGGGTAGGATTATGCTGTGCGATGATACTTGGTGAACTTACCATCTACTCTCTTCTACATGCTGCAAGATGGAGGCTGCCAGAAGCGTAGTCTTTGACATGACTAGCTATCCCCCTCTTATTCTGGCATTCTGCAGTTCAGTCCACCGATATTGCCCCTTACACAGATACCCATGCATATGTAGTGTAGATCCTTGCTCGCGAGTACTTTGGATGAGTACTCACGGTTGCTCTGCTCCCCCTTTTCCCCCTTTCCTTTCTTCTCGGTTGTCGCAACCAGATGCTGGATCCCAGGAGCCAGACGCCACCGTCGACGACGACTCCTACTACACCGCGGGTGCCTACTACTACATGCAGGCCGCCGCCGACAACCAGGAGTAGTTTAGGAGTATCCCAGGCAGGAGGCTTGCGCCTCTTTCGATATGTATCCCAGTTTGTGCTAGCCATCTTATGGCAACTTTTTTAACTTATGTCTGTACTCAGATATTTTTGCTTCCGCTGACTCGTCTATGATCGAGCACTTGTATTCGAGCCCTCGAGGCCCTTGGCTTGTATTATGATGCTTGTATGACTTATTTTATTTTAGAGTTGTGTTGTGATATCTTCCCGTGAGTCCCTGATTTTGATCGTACATGTTTGCGTGTATGATTAGTGTACGATTGAATCGGGGACGTCACAAAACGTTTCTTAGATAACATTATTTGGGGAACGTTATCAACATTATTAGGGAACATTACTTACGGAACATTATTTAGGGGACTTTTTTCTTTTTTTGGGAAATCTTTTTGAAGTAGACATCCTTTTGAAGTAAACAATTGTTTGACAACAATTTTAATGGAACTTTTTTTTACGAAACTCTTTTGAAGTAGACATTCTTGATGCAAAAGTAGAGAGTATGGTTATGAGGCCGTACCTCCTAATTGCCAGGTTTCCTAAGATAATTCACGGAATGTATGGAACATATTATGTGAAGTTCAATTCTCAAACATCTTAGATATATTTTACAAGAAAAATGTGCATTTGTTTCATAGCAAACGAGACAAAAGGCAACATTGTCATTATATTTACAAAAGCAATAGTGATCCCTTTCATGGAAATCAATCACACATCTACTTTGGAAAAAAATAACAACACACTTCATTGAAAAAAATCCTTGATGACACTCATGTTGGTATTGAAAAGCAAAAACACCTTTAATTATTCCCCATTGTTATTCTACAGCTAAGTTTCTTTGACTGTCTCTCACACAAGAACAGAAAAATAAATTGTGCTGGTGACACTACTCTCAGAAAATATAAATGTACTGAGTCTCCAACATAAATGTTTTCCACACAAAAGAGTGATTTCCACACAAAGTGAAAAAGGGAACTTAAAAGTTTTCCAAGCAACGACGACACAGGTGAGTTATAAGTAGTTGTGGTGCACATTCAAGTGGCAAATTGGACAGATCAATTCTAGAAACTCAAAGTATTTTCTTTCTGCACACAACTAGCGGTGCTTCTTCTTCTTGGTTGAAACATCATCTTGAAGTCCATCAATACCTTTTTCATTGATGTCATACTTTGCCAACTTGTAAGCAACGACCTGACGAAGTTGAGGAATAATTTCCTGGGACAAATGAAATAGTAAACAACACATTAACATGCATAAAAACGTGGGGGGGGGGGATAATTTGTGAAAGAAAGTATAGACCAAGAAAGAGGAAGAGTGATTTGCTGGTGACATACATCATCAAATTCCTTCATGTTCTTCCCATCCCAGATATCCATATACATGATAGCATAGAGAGCACAATTGTGGCTGTACAAAGGTAGACATAAAATTCAGCAAAGGAACTTCTTGGGTTACAAAATGTTAATTGATTATAAGAGTTAAAGACAGAAAAGTGCATGGAGCATAATGATGGTTGCTTTACTCACAGGTTGTCTTGCTGGGGGCAGTCCTCAGGGGAAATGCACTCGAAATTCTCAACATTCTTGTATGTGTATCCAGAAGACTTGAAAATGGTGCCCATGTTGATGATCTATATTAAAAGAAGTATAAGAATTCAACCAGCGCAAAACTTTTATAAAAAAGAATAGTAGTTCAATTATCTACGAGGAACTACTGACATACGGATGATGACAGGGTAAAAACTAAAAGTCACAAAAGATTTGATGTTACAAAAGGCACAAGAGTAAAAACTAAAAAGAGAAGAAAACAAACCAGATTTGATGTTAACTTATTGACTTGATTTTGAGGAATAGAACTCCTTGAATCAAAGAAATTGACAGTTTCAAACAGATTGTTAATGCAGAACAAAGTCCAGTGGAATGAATTAACTCTGGGGAAATATAGCTGGATGGCAAACAAAGAAGTAAAATCAGTAGAGATGGAGAGAGGATGTGATAATTTAGAGTTTGTTGCATTGATAACTGATGTTTACCATATCACGCTTATGTAAGTTCTTGCCACAGTTCAGTTTCTTGAATTCTCTTACACAAGACCGAGAGTTGAAATTCTTGGGATCAACAAGTAACTTCTCCTGCACATCCAATGAAAGAGATAACAACACTAAGAACAGAAGTTGCAAAGAGTGCAACACGGAACAAAAAAAAGGAAATACTATAGATGAGGAATAGAGAATTACCGTGAAGTAGGAAGTAAAGCAGTATTTCGAAGGTTCCTTACTTTTTGGATCTGGATTTTCATTCTCATAATTGAAAACTTGGACATAAGCATTGAAGACTTCATTGTCAACATTTCCTATTGCCTTGAGTGAATTATAGAAATGATCATACTCCACAGTAAAGCCATTGATGTCAATAATGTTTGGACTCCATTTTTTAAAATTGAAACAGTTAACATACAGAATATACAACTAGATAGATTGTTTCATGACTATAAAGTAAGATGCTCCTGAAATAACTTACTTTTCATTCTTGAAGAATTTGTTTCCAAGGTATTTCTCACAAAACTCCTGAACATGAGGTTCAACAGTTATCTTTGATATCTTTTCTTGAGCAGATAGATCTTTTGCTTTCCTTTTCTTTCGATTTCTCTTCTCTATAGTGCTGGGACCAGATATATTCAATGCTGCATGAGATGATTTGTGCTCAGGTACCTCAGGTACTACATGATCTGTCCAATGAACCAATTGCATATAATAAGCCTTGGTATGAAAAACTATGAAGCATGTAAAAAGAAGGCAGGACATTGCAAAAACTGAAACAACCAAATTGGAAGTAAAAACTCAATACAGTGAAAGCAAACAAAATGAACAGAAGAAAAGAGCAGTTGATTTTAAAAAAGGTGGGAACTACCTTTGGGGACTGTCTTATCAAGTTCTGGGATTATAATACTGAAAGTGTGTTATATCGACTAGAGGGGGGTGAATAGGCGATTTTTATGAATTCTTCACTGAGGAATTTCAGGGTGAGGAAATTCCTAAGCAAAGAACTACTTGCAGCGGAATAAGTACTCAGATGTAAACATAACAGAACACAAGTATGGTCATCATGATGAAATGAAGATAAGCACAGAGTACAGAAAGCGTAAACACAGGATAGCACATGATAAAGACAAACAGACTGAAGAAATTGAACTGAGGAAATTGAGAAAGTCTTCAGTCAAAGTCTTCAAACAAATATGAACAGGTACACAACACAGTAATGAGGAAATGAAAGAGTTGAGGAAATAGAACCAGTAAGCTTGGTGAAGAAAATGATTTGGTAGACTAGTTCGAACTGCTGTCTCAGTTGTACGTCTGGTTGGAGCGGCTAGGTATTTAAACCTGAGGACACACAGTCCCGGACACACAGTCCTCACGTTATTCTCCTTGAGCTAAGGTCACACAGACCTCGCCCAATCACTCATGGTAAGTCTTCAGGTGACTTCCAAACCTTCACAAACTCAGTCACTCGGCGATCCACAATTTCCTCTTGGATGCTCAGACCATGATGCCTAACCATCTGGAAGAAGCACATCCTTCAAAGGTAACAAGCGTCGGATCTACGCAAGATCAATCTCTTCAGTGATGCTCAATCACTTTGGGTTTGTAGGTGTTTGGGTTTGGGTTTTCCTCACTCGATGATTTTCGCTCAAAGTCCTCGGAGGACGGGATGCTCTCAAATGACAAATGTCAGTTTCTCTTGGAGCAGCCAACCAACTAGTGGTTGTAGGGGGCAGCTATTTATAGCCTAGGGAGTAGCCTGACATGATAAGACATAAATGCCCTTCAATGATATGACCGTTAAGTGGGTATATATTTTGGGACAGCTGGCGCGTAGCACAACAACGGTCGGAATTTTGAGTATCAAATACCTCAGGGCTATCATGTTCCTCACTGTGTAGGCAATCCGCACTGGCAAATTCCTAACTCCTCAGTTAGAACTAATTCCTCAGAGACCAGAAGAACTTCGTCTCTGTCACTGAAGAATATGGCAGAACTGTATGAGATTTGCAATGGCTTCACTCGAAGGAATTGGTAGGTGTAGGATTTTGAGTTGAGCATCACATGGAAAATTTTCCTTAGTATTTCCTTGACCCCCTTTAACAGTATGGTGTTTCCTATGACTCAAGAAAGAGAAAATGAAACTAAGAAAACAAAATTCTTCACGCTTCATGTTCCTTGAATGAATACCAAGTCTTCAAGGTCACACCAATTTCTTCACTTTCAAAGTCTTCCAAAAGTCTTCAGAAATCCAAAGTCTTCAGTCAAAGAACTTCATTTTTAGGGGTCGACTTTCTCTGTAAATATCAAACTCCTCATAGACTTATAGACCTGTGTACACTCATAAACACATTAGTCCCTTAACCTATAAGTCTTCAATACACCAAAATCACTAAGGGGCACTAGATGCACTTACAAATACCATCAGCATACTTCATGGCAATTTCAATGCCATCTCCTAGATTGTCATTTGATTGTGAGATCACATTCCTTAGCATAATGCCATCTTCAGTTTGAATGTTTGACAAAGCAGGCAGTTCTTTCATTGGAGATGTTGGAAATATGCCCTAGAGGCAATAATAAAGTGGTTATTATTATATTTCCTTGTTCATGATAATTGTCTATTGTTCATGCTATAATTGTATTAACCGGAAACCGTAATACATGTGTGAATACATAGATCATAATATGTCCCTAGTAAGCCTTTAGTTGACTAGCTCGTTGATTAATAGATGGTCATGGTTTCCTGACCATGGACATTGGATGTCGTTCATAATGGGATCACATCATTAGGAAAACAGTTGTAAGATGGAGGAAAACAGTTCTGTCAGCGAGCATATACTCAAAATGTCTGGGTTGCACAACCTTTTGTCTCAGCTGGGAGTTAATCTTTCAGATGACTCGGTCATTGACAGGATCCTCCAGTCGCTCCCACCTAGCTACAAGAGCTTTGTGATGAACTACAATATGCAAGGGATGGAGAAGTCCATTCCTTAGTTATATTCAATGCTGAAATCAGCGGAGGTGGAAATCAAAAAGGAACATCAAGTGGAGTGTTGATGGTGAATAAGACCACTAGTTTCAAGAAAGGCAATGGTAAAAAGAACTTCAAGAAGGACGGCAAGGGAGTTGCCGCGCCCGGTAAATCAGTTGCCGGGAAGAAGCCAAAGAATGGACCCAAGCCCGAGACTCGGTGCTTTTATTGCAAGGGAAATGGTCACTGGAAGCGGAACTGCCCCAAGTACTTAGCGGATAAGAAGGCCGGCAACGCCAAAGGTATATGTGATATACATGTTATTGATGTGTACCTTACAAGCGCTCGTAGTAGCTCCTGGGTATTTGATACCGGTGCGGTTGCTCATATTTGTAACTCAAAATAGGAGCTACGGAATAAGCGGAGATTGGCGAAGGACGAGGTTATGGTGCGCGTGGGGAATGGTTCCAAGGTCGATGTGATCGCCGTCGGCACGCTACCTCTACATTTACCTACGGGATTAGTTTTAAACCTCAATAATTGTTATTTAGTGCCAGCTTTGAGCATGAACATTGTATCTGGATCTCGTTTAATGCGAAATGGCTACTCATTTAAATCCGAGAATAATAGTTGTTCTATTTATATGAGAGATATATTTTATGGTCATGCCCCGCTGGTCAATGGTTTATTTTTATTGAATCTCGAACGTGATGTTACACATATTGATAGTGTGAATGCCAAAAGATGTAAGGTTGATAATGATAGTCCCACATACTTGTGGCACTGCCGTCTTGGTCACATTGGTGTCAAACGCATGAAGAAGCTCCATGCAGATGGACTTTTGGAGTCTCTTGATTATGAATCATTTGACACATGCGAACCATGCCTTATGGGCAAAATGACCAAGACTCCGTTCTCCGAAACAATGGAGCGAGCAACCAACTTATTGGAAATCATACATACTGATGTGTGCGGTCCAATGAGCGTTGAGGCTCGCGGTGGCTATCGTTATGTTCTCACCCTCACTGATGACTTAAGTAGATATGCGTATGTCTACTTAATGAAACACAATTAGTCTGAGACCTTTGAAAAGTTCAAGGAATTTCAGAGTGAGGTTGAGAATCAACGTGACAGGAAAATAAAGTTCTTACGATCAGATCATGGAAGGGAATATTTGAGTCACGAGTTTGGCACGCACTTAAGGAAATGCGGAATTGTTTCATAGCTCAAGCCGCCTGGAACACCACAGCGTAATGGTGTGTCCGAACGTCGTAATCGCACTCTATTGGATATGGTGCGATCTATGATGTCTCTTACAGATCTACCGCAATCATTTTGGGGTTATGCTTTAGAGACTACCGCATTCACTTTAAATAGGGCTCCGTCGAAATCCGTTGAGACGACATCGTATGAATTATGGTTTGGGAAGAAACCTAAGCTGTCGTTTCTGAAAGTTTGGGGATGTGATGCTTATGTCAAGAAACTTCAACCTGAAAAGCTCGAACCCAAGTCGGAAAAATGCGTCTTCCTAGGATACCCTAAGGAAACTATTGGGTATACCTTCTACCTCAGATCCGAAGGCAAGATCTTTGTTGCCAAGAATGGATCCTTTCTAGAGAAAGAGTTTCTCTCGAAAGAAGTAAGTGGGAGGAAAGTAGAACTTGACGAGGTACTGCCTCTCGAACCGAAGAGTAGCGCAACTCAGGAAGATGTTTCTGTGGTGCCTGCACCGACTAGAGAAGAAGTTAATGATGATGATCATGAAACTTCGGATCAACTTTGTCGGGGGAAACGACACCTATGGGATCACTGGGAACCCCTTTTGCTACGGTTGGCGGGCGCGGGGCTGTGGAAAGAGCGGGATTGAGAGATCAACGCGGGGGGATTATCCAGGTCGGGCCGCAAGTGATGCGTAATACCCTACTCCTGCTGGTTTCTGTTTATCTGGTGTTCTTGGATTAGCTACAAGGCGTGCAGGGTCCAAAAAGTCCGAGTCCCCCCTTAGTATGCCGCGGGCCTCCTTTTATAGAAAAAGGGGCTCCACAGTGGCACACAGGAGGTGGAAAGCTATAAAGTGGTCGAGTCTATCCTCTGGCACCGTAGGACAAACGCATTTAATGCGCTGCCGACATGCCCTTCTTGCTTTATCGGGGATGGCAAGGAAGCTTGTCCCAGCTGTCGCCGCCTCGCCTGGCTTCGACGCGCGTCCGAACCGACGAGGCGGGTAGTGCCACGCTGGTTGGCTGGTTTCTGAGTTGGCACGGTGGCAGAGTCTTCACGAAGATCTGTATGCCACCACGTAGGTGCTTACTGAGTTGGCCTAGAGGCCGCACGTCGCCACGCAGGTGCTCGCCTAGTTGGTGGGCTGGCAGCTGCATGGGAACGACAGTGGAATCTTGACAGATGTGGGCTGGCTGCGGCCCCGCGGATGTCTTCGGCAAGAGTCTTGCCGGGGCCCCGGCAAGGGTCTTGCCGCGGCATCGCGGGCATCCCCGGCAAGGGGCTTGCCGGGGGTCTCGTGGGTATCCTTGGCAAGGATCTTGCCGAGGATCTTCGTCTTCTGATTCTCATCTGATATTGCATGTTCTTTGTCTTTACAAAGATCCGCATGCCACCACGGAGGCGCCTCCCGAGCTTTGGTTCCAATGTAGTTGTGGGCGTCGGAACTCTCAGGCTCAAGGGTGGCAGCCCTGCTGGCGTTGGGCAAGTTGCCCCGGCAAGCTTCTTGCCGGGGCTGTGGAGGCCACCCCGGCAAGGGCCTTGCCGGGGAAGTCCATCTCGCCCTTATGCTCTTTGTGTTTCTGGCTTGGTGTTGATCTGGTCATCTTGTGCCTTTGCTTCCTCTGCCCCGCCAAGCGTGGCCAGGGGCGTGGGGCTGCGACTGCCCGCACACAAGTAAAGGGGTGCAAAAAGGGACCCCTACTTTTGTACACCGGCAGGAGCCCACAGGCCTGGGCCACATATAGGCGCGGGGCGTTATTGGGCCAGGCCTAGAACGGTCCGCGGGCGCGCGTGCGGCGGAGTTTTTATCGCAGTAACTCCTTCGCCCGCTGCGCTTCCCCATGATCCACGTTGCATGTGCGACGTGGGGGTCGTGCGTGACGTGGGGCGCATGCGTGGGGCGGTTGCTGCCCTCATGTGTCACATCGTAGTAAAGAGGCGGCTCGCGCCTTCCCCATAAAAAGAGGAAAACGCAGGGGCGCGGCTCATTTACTAAGTGGACTCGAGTTGTGGCCTTCAAGGCGCCCGTGGCCCATGACCACGGGGTGGAAAACGGTCGCCTCACTCGTCTTTTCGATTTCGGCTCGCTCGCCATGCGTCTGTCAGGACCCCGATCCAAAGTCACACTGATCTAGCATGTAACACATCATATCACTTTGCGGCCTCACGCACGGTATTCCCACGGGTGCCACCTTACCTGGCCCGGGACCGTTTGCGCCTTTTGGCTCACGTATATGATAGTGTCGCTAGCATCCATATGACAAAGAACCCGGGCCGACATGACTAGTCGTGACCCCAAAGTGGCACTAACTTACAAGGACAAGCATACATGAACCAGCAACGAATGTGTCGGTCATCAGCAAGTGAATTCAGGCTGTAGCAACAGGGCTAGCAGGACTCCGGGAATCCGGGCTGTAGCAGGCTCACAGGACTCCGAAAGACACTGCGTGACATTTCCCCGAAGGGACAGACACAGGATCGAAGAAGGACACATGCTGGCCAGTTTAAGTGTTCCGGAGCAGTAGCAACTGGGCTAACAGGACTCCGGTAAACCGGGCTGTAGCAGACTACCATGGCTCAGTGGAAGCACTAGACTACATTTCCCCATAAGAGAGGCTACCAAGGATAGACAACTAGGTTGTCGGATCCCACACATACCAAGCATTTCAATCATACACACAATATGCCCAATATGTGTAAATACAACATGGCATCACAACAAAACTCTACAACTCAAGGTATTTATTCATTAGGCTCCGAAGAGCCAGATATTACAAACACGGGTCTGATGACCCAGCATTCAAGTCATACAAGCAACAAGCACATGCGGAAGCTTATCTTGTCTGAGTACAGACAACTACAAATGAAAAAGGCTAAGAAGCCTGACTATCTACAAGACCCTCCCAAGGGTACAAGATTGTAGCTGAGGTAACAAGCTAAACGTCGAAGTCCACGCGGAACTACTAGCGAGACTGAAGTCTCTCTGCAAAACATAAATTAAGCAAACATGAGTATAAATGTACCCAGCAAGACTTACATCAGAACTATCTACATATGCATTAGTATCAACAAAAGGATGGTGGGGTTTAACTGCAGCAAGCCATCTTTGACTCAATGGCTAACCTGAACTACGACTGCAAGCAACTCTTTTGAGGTGGCGCACACGAGTCCACATATTCACCATAACAATACACCAATATGGATTCGCTCTCGTCTCCCTACGAGAAGGCCATCCATAGCACTCACGCTTATCTTGCGAGTTTTAGAGTATCCACTTCAAGTTATCTATGAACTGTATAGGCAACCCAGAGGTCCTTTACCGTGGACGCGGCTATTCGAATAGATCATTTATAACCCTGTAGGGGTGTACTTCTTCACACATGTTTCCACCACTTAGCGTCTGCACACGACATGTGCTCGACAGACTTCAAGCGAAAGCCGACGTGGGTGTAGACCACGACCTGACTAACCACACAAGTCTCTAGTCCGGGTTTATCACCTATTCAGGTTCCATCCGCAGGGAGTCCGGCTGAGGTTTCCACATACGGCCCCGAACGATGTGTACAGGGTTTCGCGACACCAAACGGGCGCCCGGCATACCCGGCCACGTGCCTACCGCATCACAGCCCACCCCTCGGGTCAGCGCTGCGCACGACCTCCAGCATACTACAAACACCAGAAACTACTTGCAACTCCTAGACAGAGGACAAGGGGGGTTAATAAGTCGAGCGGGGTCATATTTCAGGGCCCAACGTGTGGTAGTAGCTGTTCATGGATCACAAACGCAGAACTCAGTTCCTGAGGACGGCCTTAATGAGACAACCCACCATGTACTCCTACACGGCCTCTCAGCGCTACCTTTACCAAATCGTGTTCACACACTTAGCTCTCAACAGTAGAACATGTTCACCACATTCTGATTTATCCCCGATGAATCAGACCTGACTCAACTCTAAGCAGTAGCAGGCATGACAAAGAAGCATGAATGAGTAGGCACATCAGGGCTCAAACAATTCCTACTCATGCTAGTGGGTTTCATCTATTTACTGTGGCAATGACAGGTCATGCAGAGGAAAGGGGTTCAACTACCACAGCATGTAAAAGTTGAATCGTTGTTGTCCTGATGCAGTAAAAGAGAGCAGGAGCGAGAGAGTGGGATTGTATCAGAATGAACAAGGGGGTTTTGCTTGCCTGGCACTTCTGAAGATGATATAGCTCTTCATCGGTGTCATTGATCACATCATCGAAACCACGTCTATCGAGAGGGGACAACCACCGGCAAACAAGAGGGAACGCAATCAATGCAATGCAACAATATGATGCATGATCATGACATGGCAATATGCTGTGATTTGAGCTAATGCAACTAGCAACAGGTTAAATGAAGTTGGTTTGAATCCAAGATTCAAATTCAAACTCCATATGTGTATATTCAAATGCCATTATATGATTTGTCCTAAACAGCAGCTATAAGTTGTTCTAACATGCATGAAAATGGTACAGATGGATAGATTGGATTTTTCTGATCATTTTTCATATATAAATTATTTCTAACTGAGCTACGGTTGAATTTCTGTGATTTGTTGAAGTTTTGAACATTTTCTGGAATTTCCTGGTTATTCTAATTTAAACTAAATCCAGAAAATGGCTTATTACATCAGCATTGCGCCAGGGTGATGTCAGCGGGTCAACTGGGTCGGCCAGGTCAAACCTGACCTGCGGGACCCATTGGTCAGTGACCCTGGGCTTGTTAGGTCATGGACAGGTGGGCCCGGTTAATTGCCACGTCAGCAAAGTCAATGCTGACTTGTGGGGCCATTGTGATTAAGTAAACTAAGCATGAATTAGTCCTATGGTTAATTAAGGAACGGGGCCCGTGGTCATCAGTGGCTAATGATGGTGCCACGTCACCAGCCACCAGGGTTAGACGCCGGCGACCTCAAGTCGCGGTGGAAGGTCGCCGGAGCGGCGCTACGGGCGGGAGTGGGTCAAGCCAAGGGCACCAGGGGGTTGCCCTCGCTCGCTCGCATCCAGGGGAGGCACCGGTGAGGGACTCCTGGATTAGGGGGTCCTCAGACAGCCGGACTATATACTTTGGCTGGACTGATGGACTATGAAGATACAAGATTGAAGACTTCGTCCCGTGTCCGTGTGGGACTCTCCTTGGCGTGGAAGGCAAGCTTGGAAATTCGGATCCGTAGATCTCCTCCCTTGTAACCGACTCTGTGTAACCCTAGCCCCCTCCGGTGTCTATATAAACCGGAGGGTTTAGTCCGTAGGACAAGAACAATCATAATCATAGGCTAGCTTCTAGGGTTTAGCCCCTACGATCTCGTGGTGGATCAACTCTTGTAATACTCATATCATCAAGATCAATCAAGCAGAAAGTAGGGTATTACCTCCATCGAGAGGGCCCGAACCTGGGTAAACATTGTGTCCCCCACCTCCTGTTACCATCCGCCTTAGACGAACAGTTCGGGACCCCCTACCCGAGATCCGCCGGTTTTGACACCGACATTGGTGCTTTCATTGGGAGTTCCACTGTGCTGTCACCATAAGGCTTGATGGCTTGTCTTGTTGTCAAGGACAACATCACCTGTGGGGGAGCCCTAGCTCTAGGCCAAACTCTCTGACTAGGCGGCTTCGCCATGGCCGCCCGTTCGGCCGTTGCACCGACGATGACTTCTCGGGTCATCAAAAACAGCCTTCACATCGGCTCAGGATTCGCCGAGCAGATGGATCCAATGGAGCTCTCGTCCTTGAACGAGCTCTTGGATCGCATCGCCACCCTGGGAGTCGCTATGGACTATAATCGGATCGGGCTTAAACCCGACCAAAGGGAGATTAACTCTCCACCGGTCACCCATCAGATAGCGGTGGTGGAGGAGCAACGCAGCGATTCTTCCTCTATCTTGAGGACAAACTATGTCCGGATTCCCGAGCTCTCCGAGCCGGATACCCGTCTACGGGAGGACATGGCCCAAGCTTTGAACCTAGAATCAGACAGCGGGCCAGATCTATTGGGCAACATCCCGGAGCCCGAACTGCCAAGCTCGGAAACTCCTCCACCCCTGGGTCTCAGATCGGGTCAGGGTTCGGACCTAAATCTACCCACCCACCCAGATATAAGTGATCTTTCCCACATTAGACAAGAGCCCCAAGAAACAGTACATCACTATTGGGCCAGATTCCTCCTTGTAATGAGCAAGGTCAAGGACTGTCGCGAGGAAGACGCAATTTCATTCTTTTGCAAAAATTGCACGGACAAGGGAATCCTCAACGCCATAAGTCACCGTGACATAGCACACTTTGCTGACTTGGCGGTCATAGTACAAAAGTACTGTGCGATGGAAAGCGCCTGGAAAACCCAAACAAAATTCTGGGATCCTCCGGCTCTCATTAAACCCCCACGTCCGAACTAAAAGGGTGTACTCTCGTAAGTCACCCGATCCAATTACAAAGAAACAAAAGCCCACTACAGGGCGTGGAACCATATTGGAGGGATGGCTCAATGGGCCATGCAAAATTCACAGTACAGCGGATACCATGCCAACACATAGCCTTAGAGCATGTTGGATACTCCGACAGGTGGCCAAGAGCGGCGAGGATATCCTCATCAACAATACAATAGAGCACCATCCCGTGGAAAATAACAATACAGTATTAACAGTCTTCGAGACCTTCGCCTCAAATAATAGGTGCAAGCGAGCACTCCGCAGCCTTGCCGAAGTCTGCCACGTGGCAGCAATAAATCCATGGAGCGATACGACTATAACCTTCAATGCCAGTGACGAACCTAAATTCCGAACAGCCCGAGCACCAACCGCCTTGGTCCTTAGTCCAATTGTGACGGTTTCCGGCTTACTAAAGTGCTCATGGACGGTGGCAGCGGATTAAACCTCATCTATGAGGAGACTCTTCGAAAAATGGAAATAGAAAAGAGCCGCATTGAGCAAAGCAGCACGACCTTCAGAGGAATCATCCCTAGTCGGGAGGCACGATGTGCAGGAAAAATCACACTAGATGTGGTATTCGGCACGCCGGAGAATTATAGGTCCGAAGAAATCACATTCCAAGTGGCCCCGTTCAGTAGCGGATACCACGCCCTTTTAGGGTGGGAGGCATTCACGATCTTCCAAGCTATACCCCATTATGGGTACATGAAGCTCAAAATGCCCGGGCCCAATGGAATCATCACTCTAGCTAGTGATCCGGACATAGCACTCCGCGCCGAAAATAAAACCGCCGCACTAGCCCTCGAGGCGTTATCCGAAGCCCTTGCGGCCGAAGAACTAACTGCGCTGCGCTCCACAGTGGACAGGGACGACGTGATACTCGACAAAAGACCCAAGTCCACCTCTTTTAAACCAGCAGACGAAATAGTCAAATTCCAGGTCCACCCAACGGACCCTACAAAAACAGCATCCATCGGGGCACAATTAAACCCCATAGTAGATGCCGCACTACGGGAGTTCTTGCACGAGAATTGGGACATCTTCGCCTGGCATCCTTCAGACATGCCAGGAATCCCACGCAGGCCGGCCGAGCATAGCCTTAACATTCTAAAGGGGTTCAAGCTGGTCAAGCAGACTCTTCGGCGTTTCTCTGAGCCTAAGCGACAAGCCATGGGAGAAGAGTTAGCCAAGTTACTCGAGGCCGGATTCATTAGAGAAATAAAACATCTGGACTGGCTAGCAAACCTGGTGATGGTACCAAAGAAGGACAAATCCTGGCGCCTATGTGTCGATTTCAAGGACCTTAACAAGGCTTGCCCCAAGGATCCCTTCCCCCTCCCCCGCATTGATCAAATTAACGACGCTACCGCAAGACACGACTCATTGTGTTTCCTCGACGCATACTCCGGATACCATCAAATTAAGATGGCGGAGTCCGATCAAGCCGCAACGGCATTTATCACTCCATACGGCCCCTTCTGTTTTAACACCATGCCTGTCGGGCTCAAAAACGCTGGTGCAACCTATCAACGCATGATTCAGACATGCCTGGAAACACAAATTGGCAAAACAGTGGAGGCATACGGAGACGACGTGGTCATTAAAACCAGACACGTCAAATCCTTAATAGACGACTTGAGGCTCACGTTCGACAATCTCCGAACATATGACATCAAGCTCAATCCGGAAAAATGCGTTTTCGACATGCCCGCTGGAAAGCTCTTGGGCTTCATCGTCTCCAGTAGAGGAATTGAAGCAAATCCGGCCAAAATCCGAGCTCTGTCACAGTTGGCTATCCCAACAGACCTCAAGCAAATCTAGAAATTAACTGGATGCGTGGCTGCCTTAAGCCGCTTTATCTCCCGATTAGGAGAAAAGGCACTACCCCTTTATCGCCTTCTCCGACGCACCGAACACTTCGAGTGGACGGATGCGGCCACGGCCGGATTGGAAGAAATAAAAGCCATTTTGGCCACCAACCCAATCTTGGCCGCGCCAAACGTCGGCGAACCAATGCTGTTATATATAGCGGCAACACACCAAGTTGTAAGCGCAGTGCTCGTCGTCGAACGAGAGACGGACGGACATAAGTTCCCGCTTCAAAAGCCGGTATACTACGTATCCACTGTCCTCACTCCATGCAAATCACGATACCCACATTATCAAAAGATAGCATACGCGGTCTTCATGGCATCCCAGAAATTACGACACTACTTGCAAGAGTGTTCAATTACGGTGGCCTCTGAAGTACCACTCAACGACATAATAAATAACCGCGATGCCACGGGCCGGATTGCTAAATGGGCTATTGAGCTCCTCCCGTTCGACATAACATACAAACCAAGGCGAGCCATTAAGTCACAAGTACTGGCTGATTTCATCGCCGAATGGACAGAAGCTGAACTCCCTAAAGAGTACGGTGCGTACTCCAATTGGATCATGCACTTTGACGGCTCTAAGATGCTGGCTGGTCTGGGGGCAGGCGTCGTCCTGACATCCCCCACCGGAGATACAGTCCAATACGTACTCCAAATATTATACACAGACTCCAACAATGCAGCAGAATATGACGCCCTGTTGCATGGTCTCCGGATGGCAGTATCCATGGGCATTCAACGCCTAGAGGTGCGTGGGGATTCGAACCTTGCAATATCTCAAATAAATGGAGACTTTGACGCCAAGGACCCAAAAATGGCGGCTTACCGCAACACCGTCCTCAAAATGTCAGCTCGGTTCAAATGGCGGCTTACCGCAACACCGTCCTCAAAATGTCAGCTCGGCAGAAGTTCATGCTGGACTTGGCGGCCACCACGCCGCAGCTCGGCCCCTTGTAAGCAAGGCCTTCCGTACAGGTTTTTACTGGCCGACGGCCCAAGCAGACGCACAGGATACCTATTGGTCATGGTGGATAAAGTCACCAAATGGATAGAAGCCAAACTAGTTAAAACGGCCGAGTCCGGACCAGTGATAGACTTCATTTCCGGGGTTGTACACCATTATGACGTACCCCACAGCATCATCACCGATAACGGCTCGAACTTTACGGCCGACGAGGTAAAAACTTGGTGCAGCAACATGGGCATTAAGCTCGATTATGCCTCTGTCTATCACCCGCAAACTAACGGTCAAGTCGAGCGAGCAAATGGTCTTATCATGAGCGGCATTAAACCCAGATTAGTGCGATCCTTGAAGGAATCAGATACGCACTGGGTCGAGGAGCTCGACTCCGTACTATGGGGGCTGCGGACCACGCCGAATCGCACTACCGGATACACACCATTCTTTATGGTGTACGACGCAGAGGCGGTACTGCCCTGCGACATAATTCATGACTCACCTCGAGTGCGCATGTACGAAGAGAAAGAAGCCGAGCTTGATCGGCAGGACATTTTGGACGCCCTGGAGGAGGAGCGTGACGTGGCAAAAACCCGCTCCGCATTCTATCAGCAACAGGCTCGATGATATCAAAGCAGAGAAGTATGGGCCAAAACTTATAACGTTGGCGAACTCGTTCTACGCCTACCGGAGAAGAAAAAGAACAAGCTCAAGCCCAAATGGGAAGGTCCCTTCATTATTGACCAAGTTCTGACCGGTGGAGCGTACCGTCTGCGGGATGCATCGGACAATCGACTCGAGCCAAACCCATGGAACGCAGCCAGACTCCGAAGGTTCCGCGCCTAGTGCCGGACTATGTGTTCGTCTCCTTACCTCCGTCAATTTTTTATATATCCGTTATCTGTCTTTTCTTTCTTTCTTTCTTTGTTCCCTTTTTCTTCACAGCCTTAAAAGGTTAAAATGTGTCTTGATTACACAATCTTGACGCGCTAGGCATGCTCATTATACCTGGGGGCTTCTTATACAAAAGCTTAATATAATTATGTTCTCGGCTTTATGCCCCCTGCACATGTGTTACTTTTCCACATGTACCTTTTCTTCGCCATTATATGCATCGATATGACTTAAGTTTTGGCCAAGCTGGGTTGCCTGGCTCTTGTGTTTATGCCCTTCGTTCCCGTTAATTCGGCTAGGGCATAAGGGGAGCACCTCTGTGATTGTTACTGCCGGGTCAGCCGGATGTGTACCCCAGACTGGGTGAAGCCGAAAGCTAGCGTTCTTAAGGGAATATTCGGTCGGTGAACAAAAGATGACTTTTATTTATTGTAATACATGCCCCCAGATGTTTATATCCTGCATCTCTTTTCGCAGTTCGGACATGCACATTAATGCATGCGTACCTAGGGAAAGGAACCCTTAACGGAACTATTCTCCCCGGAAGATGTTTCTTACTATCCATGTAATATAACATAGCTAGTTGGGTACTTGTCTGTTCAAGCACTTATGACCCCTACGCCTGGTTTCCACGCGTACCCCGGTTTTTACATAACCGAGCGGGTATTCGGATACACTTCGGACTGTCGGGTCCAGAGGTCGAAGCGAAAAGGTCCGCCATGACAAATGATTTACAATCCGGCTAGGGACAATATATGTCACTTGAAGTACACAGTCACTTAGATTGACTAAATTCTTCTTCTATACCATCCAACAGGCTGTCTAGCCTACAATCCTGTTGGGAATACTTTGCGGCTAATTTCACCTGGTCATACACCAAACTGATGGGGATCTCTTTCCCATCAGACCCCATAGGTCCAACCTCGGCCATGTGGTTCGGGTCAGCCTTGGTATATCGCGTCTTCACCATGGCCCAGGCTTCCCTTGCACCTTGTCGGCAGGCTGATATCTTCCATAATCGGAAGCGCCACCGCGCTCCCTTGAGCATCTCTACAAGCTCCCCCATGCCTCCTGGCAGGGAGGCGGATGGCCACAAGGCTTGGGCAATGCCCTGCATCACCTGCCGTACTTGTTCGTGCAGTTGTGAGAGCTCTGGTAGAAGATCACCCACAGACCCGGGCATCTCCTCCGCGGGATGACCCATCAGCATACCTACAGATATAACTCTGTTAGCCGGTTTCTTCGCCGAACCCTATAAAAGTTCGTTCAAGCACTTACTAAAAATGCCGCGTCGAAGCCTCTTATTCTCCTTTACGGAGTCAGCAAGCTAGGCTCGACCATCTTTCAATTCAACGCCCAGCCGGGTATTGGCATCTTGGAGATCATTTTTCTCCCGCCTAACCTGCGTAAGCACGCGCTCGCCAGCCTTTAGCTGTTGTTGAGCATGTTGCTCATCCCCTCGTACGACCTCTGGATTCACTCCGGGGTCATCTAGAGAATCTATTGTTAGATTTGCATGCATGCTGAATACTAACTGGTACATGTCATTCTTTTCGATAGAAATAAGTGTTACCAGATGGGGCCTTCTCAGACTCCTTCATTGCGGCAACTGCGTCCCGTAGCTGGGCTTTGCACTCCTCCAGCTCTCGAAACAACTGGGTATTCTTCTCTGTAAGAACCTACAAAAACAACGATCCTTAAATCAGTTGTGCCAACTGTTTCAAGTCTCAGGGGCTACTGATATACATAATTATTAGATTTTCTTACCCGTATATCCTTTACATACTGGTCTGTGGCTCTGGCAGGACCATTTTGAGCAGCTCGGATGTACGCATCTCCTGAGTTGAAGGCATCGAACGCCTCTTGAGAGAAACAAGCATCGCGGAGTACGGCCCGGCGACGCCTGTGATTCATGGCAATCTCCACTTCGGAATTCGTAGCGGATAGCCTATGCGCATCCTCTGTAGGAGGAACATCTGATGTTGGCCCCACGTTAGCGTCTGCCTCTAAGTCCGGCTCTGGAGCCCGGCTGGTGGAGGCATGGCCGGCAGGCTCTCCGGATATGGTCCGGCGAGCGTTTTTCCTGCTAGGAGACATGGACGTTATTATATTTTAAAAGACGACAACCACGGAGCAGGGTTCTTTTTCATGCCTCTGCGACGGCGTCTCAGTCCTGACCGCCTACCTTTTAAGCCTACCCGGTTTCGGTGCCCCTTGTTGGTGAGTCACTGCAGGTTCGGCATGGCGTCCCGAGGACCTTCCCTGTAAGACACCATATGTGTGCGGTAGGTGAAGTGCAAAAAAAGGGATCCTTCTCGGAAGTTGGGACTCCGGTTTTACTTACATGCGATGCAGGGAGTAGTCCAGGATAATCGGCTATGATGGCCACCAAGGCACCGTCGCAGCTTAATTGATAGAACGTTCTGTCGATGAGCTACACAAATGTGTCCGGATCTTCTTCGAGTCCGGGGTCGAGGGCCCAGTCAGGGTCCCTGGTTGTGGAGGCGGGCTGTGGACCTCCCTCACAGCTTTCGCAGTTCTTGCTATGAAATAGCAAGGTAAATACTTATGACGAAGAATGCGGGAAGGTCCGGAGTACAAAGTAGCAGCTCACCCAGTTTGGGGGGTTGTACATGGAGAATCCATCCCGTGGCTTAATGCGGATGAACTCCTCTTGCTCTCCTTTATATAAATCAGACAGTATTTTCGCTAGAGCAGCGACGGAGTCCGGTCCCTTACGACCGCAGCGGGTGGCATCGTCTTCTCCATTGAAGTGCCACATGGGTTGTCCCCGATATTGAAGTGGCTGCACCCCCCGCATTATACATATTGACATAACCTCGATTATTGTCAATCCTGATTTGGCCAGCCTTTTTATCTGGCCCATCAGGTAAAGGACTTCTCCATTATCTTCCTCCTGGGGCTCCGAGGGCGCCAGCTGCGTCGTTTCTTCAAAGGGGCGTTGTCGAACTCAGGATGGCCCATCCGAATAGGGTCCGGAAGGGGGACGTCCTCCATATAAAACCACTCCGAAGGCCAGTCTTCGGATGTCTTCTTCGGAGTACCAGACATGTATCCGGTCCCGGCGATGCGCCATATCTCGGCTCCGCCCACTTGATATATTGACCCCTCTTGTGTACTTGGTACGAGGCAGAACAACCTCTTCCATAGCTCGAAATGAGCTTCGCAGCCCAAAAACAGCTCGCAAAGGGCGACGTAGCCAGCGATGTGTAATATGGAGGCGGGAGTAAAGTTATGTAGCTGGAGGCCGTAGAACTCCAGGAGCCCGCGGAGGAACGGATGGATGGGAAATCCAAGCCCCCTTAGCAAGTAAGGGACAAGGCATACCCGCTCCCCCATGGATGGGTTGGGAAGGCTCTCCGCTTGCTCCCCGCCGTTGTAAGTGGCTAGTCCGGCTCGAACGGGGACCATATACGCTGGAGGGAGAAACCCCTGGGTCTGTAACTCTACTAATTGGCTGTGGGGGACAAAACACTTCTTCCAATTGCTTGGCTTAGGGCTACGGGAGCGAGAGGAGGAGCTGCGATGGCCGACCATGATGGGATGGACTTTTCCGGGCGCACTCCGATGGATACTCGCTGTGGGAAGATGGTGTGATCTGGATCTGAGGATCCCCGTCTCTTTAAATAGACGATTTACTTACATGGTTAGGGTGGCAAGTGTAAAAATGCCCCGACTTCTCGCATTCGCTCGACACGTGGAGGATAGCCATCATTAGGCGCAGAAGCCAAGGAGTGCAACATTCATGGGAAGCCGAACACTACTCGACAGATACTCAGAATTTGGAGAGGAACCCACCTTGAAATGTTGAAGACAATCTGCGCGCGAGACTCATCGTCATTGAAGCCTGGTTCAGGGGCTACTGAGGGAGTCCTGGATTAGGGGGTCCTTGGACAGCTGGACTATATACTTTGGCCAGACTGATGGACTATGAAGATACAAGATTGAAGACTTCGTCCCGTGTCCGGGTGGGACTCTCCTTGGCGTGGAAGGCAAGCTTGGCAATTCGGATCTGTAGATCTCCTCCCTTGTAACCGACTCTGTGTAACCCTAGCCCCCTCCGATGTCTATATAAACCGGAGGGTTTAGTCCATAGGACAAGAACAATCATAATCATAGGATAGCTTCTAGGGTTTAGCCTCTACAATCTCGTGGTGGATCAACTCTTGTAATACTCATATCATCAAGATCAATCAAGCAGGAAGTAGGGTATTACCTCCATCGAGAGGGCCCGAACCTGGGTAAACATTGTGTCCCCCGCCTCCTGTTACCATCGATCCTAGACGCACAGTTCGGGACCCCCTACCCGAGATCCGCCGGTTTTGACACCGACAACCGGCTGGTCGCGGGGCGATCTGTAGCGGCGGCGACGGCAAGTTGGGCGGCGACCGGAGTTCGGGCGGGGTCAGGTTTGCCGCTACGGTGCAGGGGCGAGCAAAAGGAGAGAGGGGAAACACAGTGGAGCTCACAACGAGGGCGATGAGGTGGTCAGTGAGCTCGGGGATGCACTGGGGTCGGCGAATCGACGACGACGATCTCCGGCGGCCGAAGCTTCAAGACGAGGTCGGGGACGACGATACGGGGCTTCCGGCGTCGTGTTTGTTGGCGGAGAGCTTCAGGGCGACGCAGCAGAGCCGATGGATACGTCGGGGAGGTGAGGAGGTGGGTCAGGGCGCGGCAGCGGTGAGCGGCGGCGACGGTGGCGCTCGGGTGTGCGAGAGAGAGAGAGGCGAGGGAGAGACGAAGGGGGAGAGTGAGGAGGTCAGGGGGTTCAGATGGCAGCGGCGTGACGTTGGTGGCTTCGCGCTGGCCAGGGGAGGGCGAGGCAGGCAGCTGCGTGCTAGCGCGCGCGGGCGCCGTGCTCGCCCTTGCCTCTGCCAGTAGGCAGATGTTGAAGATAGGTTTGCCCCTGGTGGGCTGGGCCAACAGTGCTGGGCCTGGGGGGCTTTGCCAGGTGAGCACTCTCTCTCTCTCTCATTTAGTATTTGTTTCAGTTTTTCTAATTCTTCTGTAACTTTGTGGCTTTTCTAAAAACACTAAAACTAACTCAAAAATCATGAAACTGCTCATGCCCACTGTTTGGAATATTTCCAACAGTAAACATTTTAGTTTATGATTATTGGACATTTAAAATATTTTATAGCATTTTAAATGCCCAAATGCAAATACCATATGATTTAATTCAGTGATCCAAGTTGTCCTAGAAAAATGTGAACCATTTTTGACAGAGGTTCTAGACCAAGGCAAAGATGATGAACATTTTTGAAGGGCATTTCAGGTTCATTGAAAAAGTATTTCAGTAACCCTGGTTGGATTAAGTGGTGCTAGGGTTTCTGTCATCCCCATTTCAAGTTTCTAAGAAATTTAAACATGATGCAAATACTCTAATGCATGCACTGACTAGGGATGTGACAACGTCTCCCATGCCTCGAAGATGGTAGGTGGTGGACGCGGGGGGTGAGGGAGTCCTGGATTAGGGGGTCCTCGGAAAGCCGGACTATATACTTTGGCCGGACTGTTGGACTATGAGGATACAAGATTGAAGACTTCGTCCCGTGTCCGGGTGGGACTCTCCTTTGCGTGGAAGGCAAGCTTGGCAATTCAGATATGTAGATCTCCTCCCTTGTAACCGACTCTGTGTAACCCTAGTGTCAGGACCCCGATTCCAAGTCACATCGATCTAGCCGGTAACACCTCATTTCACTTTGCGGCCTCACGCACGGTATTCCCACGGGTGTCGCCTTACCATGGCCCGGGACCGTTTGCGCCTTTTGGCTCACGTATATGATAGTGTCGCTAGCATCCATATGACAGAGAACCCGGGCCGACATGACTAGTCGTGAACCCAAAGTGACACTAACTTACGGGGACATGCATACATGAATCAACATCGAGCATGTCGGTCAGCAGCGTGCGAATCCGGGCTGTAGTGAATCACATGCCGGCCAGTCAAGTATTCCGGAGCAGTAGTGCTGGGCTAGCAGGACTCCGGTGAACCGGGCTATAGCGGACTACTATGGCTCATGGAAGCACAAGACTACATTTCCCCATAAGAGAGGCTACCAAGGATAAACAACTAGGTTGTCGGATCCCACACATACCAAGCATTTCAATCGTACACACAATATGCTCGATATGTGTAAATACAACATGGCATCACAACATAACTCTATGACTCAAGTATTTATTCATTAGGCTCCGAGGAGCCAAGTATTACAATCATGGTCTCATGACCCAACATACAGAGCACACAAGCATCGAGCGGAAGCAATAACATGTCTAAGTACAGACAACTAGAAATGAAAAAGGCTGAGAAGCCTGACTATCTACAAGACCTTGTCGAGGGCACAAGATCGTAGCTGAGGTAACAAGCTAAACGTCGAAGTCCACGCGGAACTACTAGTGAGACTGAAGTCTCTCTGCAAAAACATAAATTAAGCAAACGTGAGTACAAATGTACCCAACAAGACTTACATCAGAGCTAACTACATATGCATCGGTATCAACAAAGGGGGTGGTGGATTTTAACTGCAGCAAGCTAGCTTTGACTCGGTGGCTATCCTAAACTACGACTGCAAGTAACTCTTTTGAGGTGGCGCACACGAGTTCACATATTCACCATTCAATACACCACTATGGATCCACTCCCGTCTACCTACGAGAACGCCATCCACAACACTCACGCTTATCTTGCGCATTTTAGATTATCCACTTTCACTTGTCTATGAACTGTTATAGGCAACCCAGAAGTCCTTTACCATGGACGTGGCTATTCGAATAGATCATTTATAACCCTGCAGGGGTGTACTTCTTCACACATGTTTCCACCACTTAGCGTCTTCACACGACATGTGCTTGGCAGACTTCAAGCGAAAGCCGACGTGGGTGTAGACCATGACCTAACTAACCACACAAGTCTCTAGTCCAGGTTTATCGCCTATTCAGGTTCCATTCGCGAGGAGATCGGGCCGGAGTTTCCCTCACAGCCCCAAACGATGTGTGCAGGGTTCCCGAGACACCAAACGGGCGCCCGGTACACCGTGCCATGGTGTATCTACCGCATCATAGCCCACCCCCAGGGTCAGCACTATGCACGGCCTCCAACACATATCCTACAAACACCAGAAACTAGTTGCAACTCCTGGACAGAGGACAGGGCGGTTAATAAGTCGAGCGGGGTCATATTTCAGGGCCCAACGTGTGGTAGTAGCTGTTCATGGATCACAAACACAGAACTCAGTACCTGAGGACGGTTTCAATGAGACAACCCACCATGTACTCCTACATGGCCTCTCACCGCTACCTTTACCAAATCGTGTTCACACACTTAGCTCACACACAGTGGGACATGTTCATCACCATTCCAATTCATCCCCGATGAATCAGACCTGACTCAACTCTAAGCAGTAGCAGGCATGACAAACAAGCATGAATGAGTAGGCACATCAGGGATCAAACAACTCCTACTCATGCTAGTGGGTTTCATCTATTTACTGTGGCAATGACAGGTCATGCAGAGGAAAAGGGGTTCAACTCCGCAGCATGTAACAGTTGTATCGTTGTTGTCCTAATGCAGTAAAAGAGAGCAGGGGCGAGAGAGTGGGATTGTATCGGTATGAACAAGGGGGTTTTGCTTGCCTGGCACTTCTGAAGATAGTATAATTCTTCATCGGTGTCATCGATCTCATCGTCGGAACACGTCTATCGAGAGGGGACAACCACCGACAACAGAGAAAGAACACAATCAATGCAATGCAACAATATGATGCATGAATGTGACATGCCAATATGAGTGTGTTGGCCTAATGCAACTACAACCAAATGGGTTTGGGTCATTTTGAACCAAAGGTTCAATCCCAAACTCAATTTATGAATTTAAATAGTGCCTTATCCTGTTTTGCACTAAACAGCAAGGTTAAGTTGCTTTATCATGCATGAAACCAGTACAGATGGATAGATGGGATTTTTCTGATCATTTTCATATATAATTTATTTCATTTGGAGTTATAGATTAATTTCTATGAATTTTAGAAGTTAGCACTAATTTCTAGAATTTCGTGAATAGGAATAAATCCAGAAAAACGTTAACTGCGTCAGCATGACGTCGGGGTGACGTCAGCAGGTCAAAGGCGCCAGCCCAGGTCAAACCTGACGGTTGGGACCCACATTTTAGTGTAACAACTAACTAATAGAGTAGTTAGTGTTACGTTAGTACTAACCTAGGTTAACTAGGGCCTGGGCCCACTGGTGAGTGTCTAAACTAACTGTCAGGGTTAATTAGCACTAATCTAAATCTAACTAAAGATTAACAGGGACGGGCCTGCACGTCAGTGACCCTGGGGGGTCAAACCCCAGGTCAAACGAGTCAACCTCGCCGGACTTGGTCCACGGCTCATCGCCGGCGACGCCAGAGACGGCGGAGGTGCTCGGAATCGCAGCTCAGGTGACCAAATGAGCAGCGCAGAGGCTCTACGGGGAGCTGGCGATCACGCGCATCTAACGGGGCAAGCAGGAGCAGCTGGGGTAGACCGAGCTCGTCGGAAGCGAGCTCGCGGCGGCGGCCGGAGTTCGGCCAACGGCGGTTTGCGCGTTGCAGGGCATGTCCGGAGCCGTGGATGGTCGTGATCGACTCGCAGGAGTGCAGCGAGTGCAGCGGTGGGCTCGGACGCGTGCTTGCACGGCCGTAGTCGCGGTGGCGACATGACTCGCGGCGAGGAGCTGTCGGCTCCGACGGCCACGGTGGTTAGAAGGCGCGGACGAGCACGGGGAGAGAGGGGAAAGGGGCAGGGGCTCACGGTGAATCCAGCAGAGGCAACGGCGAGGCCGGGGAGGGGCTGGAGCTCGCGAATCCCCGGTGAGTTCGCTGGCGGTCAGAGGTTGAAGATGAGGTCGGGGACGGTGTTGCAGGGGTTCCGGCGGGGCGTGGCCCGGTGGGGAGGAAGAGGGGGTCTAGGCGGAGCTTCTGAGCGCTTCGGCGAGGCGAGGCAGTGGCTGTGGCCACGGCAACAGCGAGCGGCGGCGACGGCAGCGCTCGGGCGCGAGAGAGAGAGATCCAGGGAAGGGGGTGGGAGAGAGGGAGAGTGAGAGAGGTCCGGGGGTGTCGTGGCGTCTCCAGGCGCGTCGGGGAGGAAGCGGCAAGCAGGAGGTGGCCGGGGCGCGTGGCCGGCGCGTGCCCTGTCCTCCTGGCGAGAGGAAGAGGATGACTGGCAGGGCTAGGTGGTGGGCTGGGCCAGCTACAGGGGTTCGGCCGGTTAAGTGGGCTGCCAGGTAAATTCTCTCTCTTTTTATTTGTTTCTGTTTTCTATTTTTCTTTCTTTGTTTTGATTTGATTTACAAACCAAACCATTTTAAAACTTCCTGTAAATTTTATGTGAGCTCAGGGAGCTAGTCCAAGGTCACGTGCAAACTTACAAAAATATTTGAACTTTATTTCTTATATAACAGAAATAAATCCAACTCAAATATGTCATTGATTTAATTCAAAGGCCCCAAATAAATATTTCTGTGATTCCAAAAATATTGGTTGAATTTTACCTCTTACCAATATTTTCACAGAGTAACAGGAACATTTCCTTGGACTCATGTGATGAGAATTAAATGTTGATTATTTTTGAACTGATTCTGAGGGTTTCAACGAACCTCAATTCAATTTTCGGAAATTTTAGACATGATGCATAAGTGCAGATGCAACTATTTCACTCAGGTATTCTAGGGCTGTGACACCTAGCCCCCTCCGGTGTCTATATAAACCGAAGGGTTTAGTCCATAGGACAATAAACAATCATAATCATAGGCTAGCTTCTAGGGTTTAGCCTCTACGATCTCGTGGTAGATCAACTCTTGTAATACTCATATCATCAAGATCAATCAAGCAGGAAGTAGGGTATTACCTCCATCGAGAGGGCCCGAACCTGGGTAAACATTGTGTCCCCCGCCTCCTGTTACCATCCGCCTTAGACGCACAGTTCGGGACCCCCTACTCGAGATCCGCCGGTTTTGACACCGACATTGGTGCTTTCATTGAGAGTTCCACTGTGCCGTCACGATAAAGGCTTGATGGCTCCTTCGATCATCGACAACGATGCGATCTAGGGTGAGGTTTTTCTCCCTGGACAGATCTTCGTATTCGGCGGCTTCGTACTGCGGGCCAACTCGCTTGGCCATCTGGAGCAGATGGAGAGCTACGCCCCTGGCCGTCAGGTCAGGTTTGGAAGCTTGAACTATACTACCGACATCCGCGGAGACTTGATCTTCGACAGATTCGAGCCCATGTCAGGTGCGCCGTACAGTCACGACGAGCATGACTTAGCTCTACCGTCGGACAGTGTTCGGGAGATCACACCTGTGGCTACTCCGTCCCTCAGTCCGAGCAGATCGCGCCGTCCGAGGACGGGCGGATGGACCCCGCCACGGAGGCTGCACACTCTGCAACGATAGGGCCGAATACTGACTTCACCTCCTATGAGACCTGTGTTGCCAGACCCTTCGATTCGTCCCCGGCCACGGGCTCCGAACCGCCTGCGTCCGTGCCTATCGAATCTGATTGGGCACCGATCATGGAGTTTACCTCCGTGGATATCTTTCAGCACTCGCCCTTGGGCGACGTCCTAGATTCATTGAGGTCCCTCTCCTTGTCAGGAGACCCTTGGCCGAACTATGTCCGGCTTGAGTGGGAAGCGGACGACAAAGAAATTCATTCCCCACCCACCACCCACTTAATACCACTGTCGACGACTTAACCGACATGCTTGATTTTGACTCCGAAGACATCGATGGTATGGACGACGATGCAGGAGAGAAACAGGAACCACCGCCCACAAGGCGCTAGGCAGCCACTTCATCACACGATATATACATGGTGGATACACCCAAAGAAAACAACGACGAGGAACGGGAGGATGCAGCGAAGGATAGTCCCCTCGAGAAGCAACCAAAGCGACGACGTAGGCGCCGCTCCAAATCCCGCCTCAGCAAAAACAGCGATAACAGCGCAAGAAAGAATAATACCCCGGTCGACCCCAAAGGAAACAACGACCACATGGACCCAACGATGGAGCAGGATGAGCTAGCGGACGGAGAACATAGTACAGAACCGCTGTCCGATCATGGCGACGACGAGGGTAAAGCTTATCAACCTATCTCCGGAGAGGAGAACAATCCGGACGACGATGCACACATCATCCCGGAAAGGCACTTGGAACAAGAGAACCTCCATAGAAGGCTTATCGTCACCGCGAGGAGCCTGAAGAAGCAGAAGCAAAGGCTTAAGGCCGCGCAGAATACGCTCAACAGTAGATGGAATAAAGTGCCTGACACTAAAGAAAAGTACGGCGGCAGTCGCCACACAAAGAGCTATCCAAAGCGCAAGCTGCTGCCTGAATTCGACAACGAGGCTTTAGAGCCCATTCAGCCGAAAATTAAAATGGCCGATCAGCCGGATCGACCACCCCGCGGCCGCGACAGGGCAGCTAATGATGTTACACACAAGTCAGCACACGATTTACGTGAAGACATGCACAAAAAAGCCGGTTTGGCCAGGTTCATCTACGGATCTAGGAAGCGCGCTCAGGCACAGAATCACGGCCGCCCAAATGAGTATACTGACCGAATAACAGATCGGAATAAAAACCAAACGCTACAACCGTCCGAAGAATGCCATCACACATCCAAATATAGGGGTGCCGTGCACCCCCTATGCTTCACCGATGAGGTGCTGGACCACGAATTTCCAGAGGGATTTAAACCCGTAAACATAGAGGCATACGACAGAACGACAGACCCTGGGGTCTGGATTGAGGACTTTATCCTTCACATCCACATGGCTCGCGGAGATGATCTCCACGCCATCAAATACCTGCCCCTCAAGTTGAAAGGACCAGCTCGGCACTGGCTGAAAAGCCTCCCCAAAAACTCAATTGGAAGCTGGGAAGAGCTTGAGGACGCTTTTAGGGCCAATTTTCAAGGGACCTATGTCCGACCTCCGGACGTAGACGATTTAAGTCACATAATTCAACAACCCGGAGAGTCAGGCCGAAAGCTTTGGAACAGATTTCTCACAAAGAAGAATCAAATCGTTGACTGCCCGGATGCCGAAGCCTTAGTGGCTTTCAAACACAGTGTCCGGGACGAATGGCTCGCCAGACACCTCGGCCAAGAAAAACCGAGGACAATGGAAGCCCTAACAAGCCTTATGGCCCGCTTTTGCATGGGCGAAGACAGCTGGCTGGCCCGTAGCGGCACCAGCAACCCAGGCACATCCGAAGTCAGGGATGGCAATGGGAAACTGCGACGCAATAAAAGCAAGCGCCGAAACAACAAAGACAGCCCAAACAACACGGCGGTAAACGCCGAATTCAGGGGCTCTCGACCCGGTCAACGGAAAAAGCCATTTAAAGGCAGCAGAGATGGATCGTCCAGCCTAAACAAGATTCTAGACAGATCATGTCAGATTCATGGCACCTCCGACAAACCTGCAAATCACACCAACAAAGAATGCTGGGTCTTCAAGCAGGCCGACAAGCTAAATGCCGAACACAAGGGGAGGGAGACACCAAGCGAAGACGAGGATGAGCCTCGCCAGCCGAACACTGGGGGACAGAAAAAATTCCCACCAGAGGTCAAAACAGTGAACATGATTTACGCAACTCACATACCGAAGAGGGGGCGCCAACGCGCACCCCAAGACGCATACGCCGTGGAGCACGTCACCCCCAAGTTCAACCCTTGGCCGGCTCGCCCGCTCACTTTCGATCGCAGGGATCACCCGACTAGTATCCGGAACGTAGGATCGGCCTTTGTGCTAGACCCAATAATTGACGGATACCACCTCACCCGAGTCTTTATGGACGGCGGTAGTAGTCTTAATCTGATATATCAGGACACCGTCCGAAAATGGGGATAGACCCGACAAGAATAAGCCAAAGCAATACTACCTTTAAAGGAGTAATACCAGGCCCAGAGGCCCGCTGCACGGGCTCTCTAGTTTTAGAGGTTGTATTCGGTTCTCCCGACAACTTCCGAAGCGAAGAATTAACCTTCGACATCACTCCATTCCGAAGAGGCTATCACGCACTACTCGGAAGAACGGCCTTCGCTCGTTTCAACGCAGTACCGCATTACGCTTATCTTAAGCTCAAGATGCCCGGTCCATGTGGCATGATCATAGTTAGCGGAAACACAGAGCGTTCCTCATGTATGGAGAAATATGTGGCGGCTCTAGCAGCCAATCACTGAACGGCCTCTCCAACCAGAAGAAATGATCGGTCGTCAAGACCACGGACACGGTTAGACGAGTCTGGCGCACCACTAGCTATAACAGCTCAGATAAACCTGAGATTGGGTCGATAGATATACCCCCATAGGTGGTGCTAGGGGCTTCCCGCATGTAAAAAGGGCTACAGTTTGGCCTGACCCTATTTAAAATTGCATTTTAATGGTTCATTAAGAATAACCAATTTTTCGCACGAAGACTTTCACCCGGGTTTTTCTCTTTTACAGATGATCATCGTGCTACACCCTTCCAGGATACGACACAACTGAGACACAGGCGCAGACGTGCAGTGGGGCCCCGCTCAAAGGTTTCTTTTTAGATTAAGACCCTGTGTAAACCTTTTTTTACTGTCTCTTATTGCTTTGCACCCTCCGGATACTCAACACAACCGAGAGGGATGCTGGCGTTATTGGCATTTCGTCACGTCAGACTAATGCACGTACCTGGAAATTCAGGGCTCATTATCAAGGGCGTTACTCAGCCCAGTATATGTTGTAAAGTCCGAATACCTTAGGGAGGGTTCGGCGTCGCGAGTTTGGCCTTATATGCATCAGCTCCGAATCATGTCTTTGGTCAATAGTTCGGTTTGCCCGGCTCCCGTGTTTTGCTACCTTACGTTCCGCTCTATCGGCTAAGGTGGCACCTGGAGAACTACTGCGATTGTGCCCTGGTTCATCTGGATGAGCACCTCAGTAGAGAAAGCCGAAAACTGACTGTCATGATAAAGCGCGAGACTGGTCAACCACTCGATGACTCAGCGGAATCTTCGCGATTCCTCCGCATTAACGAAGGACCGGTTTCCCGATCATGTATGTACGCGCACCGTATTTGGATGAGCGCGGAAGTACCAGGGGCTATATAGTAGCCCCACCGTCAAACTCCTATGGCTAAGTGAAAGTGTTAAAGCTATATAGTCCGATTACCTTGTTCGCCGCGCTATCACCTCCTTAATGGACCAAGACGTTGGGTCAAGTGTGAATACACGCTTTTCCGAACACCCCCGCATTATATGCGTGGGGGCTGAAGCCGACGACTGCAAACTTTCAGGTTACATACATACATAAACGGCCGCACAGGAGGCATCATAATACTTTCAAGCAAAAGTATAAACATAGCCTTTATAATCCAAATAGCATTGTTTTTACAATTGGGATAGATGTCACTCGAACATGGTACTCTTCGAGCACTAAGCCTCTATTAAACGAGCGCCTTCTAGGACTTCTTCAAAATAGTGCTCGGCCGAGACCTGGCCTACGGCCGGACCCCGGGTTGCAATAGTGGCGGCCTCCATCTCTGCCCAGTATGTCTTAACACGGGCAAGAGCCATCCGCACACCCTCTATGCACGCCGACCTCTTTACAGCATCGATATGCGGCACAGCACCAAGGAATCGTTGCACTAAACCAAAATAACTATTCGGCCTTGGTCCCTTCGGCCAAAGATGATCCACGACAGACCTCATGGCAAGTCCGGACAAGCTATGGAGCTCGGCCCACTCGGCCATTTGTTCATTCAACAGCAGCGGGCGCGTTGGAGCACTGAACTGCGAGCAGAACAACCTTTCCACTTCATGATCTTTCCGATCTTTGAAAAACTGAGTCGCATCAGCAACACTCATTGCCAAGTCCAAGTATGCATCTGCAGCACTCCATAATTGATCTAGAGGGGCATACTTCGGATCTTCGAACTTCGTCCGCAACAAAAAGGGCTTCCCAGCCGTGATATCTCCGGCTTGACGGTGCTCCTCCTTCACCGCTCTGATTTTAGAGCGGGTTTCCTTGGCTGCTTCCATGGCTTTCTTCAGGTCAGCCGCTTTCGCTTGGCTTTCCTTTTCAAGAAGCTCATATCGGCCGGTGGCATCTTTCAGTTCAATAGCCATCTTGGCTATTTTATCTTCGCTCTGGCGATGAGCAGCCTGTTCGGCTCTTAACTCTTCAGCCGCCTTTAGGGCGGTCGCATCACTTCTCCTGGCTTGTTCCTTGGCTCGGGCATCATGCTCCTCTTAATATACATACCCTGTGCCTCATCAAGCCGCTTGTTCACAAGCACAATGTCAGCATCTGCCGTGTCAAGTTGCCGCCTCAGTTCGGCAAACTCAGCAGTCCGGCCAGCCACCGGACCCTCAGCCGCCTGCACATGAAAGCAGCGCGATCATTACATGGGACTATGATCCTCTGTTTGCCGCCTCTGGACGGCAACCAGAGTCTCAGGGGCTACTATCTGTATAGAACACACCTAGCGTGTGCGGTACCATCAAAAATATATATATTACTTTGCGTACCTCAAAGCCTCTTAGCAGGCTCGTAAAAGCTTCATGCAACCCACTTTTGGCGGATGAAATCCTCTCAACCACCGTACCCATTAAAGTACGATGCACCTCTGAGATAGCCGCTTGCTCCAGAAGACCCATCAGTGCGTCCGGTTGTGCATCGGACAGTCCCGGACTCTTTCTGTTGCTCTCCTTAGGAGCCGAATACTCCGGATTTTGGGTGGCCGAAGGGTTACCTTCTGGCCTTGGCGGATCAGGAGAAATCCTCCATGACGACACCTTAGAGTCGTCCGCCCCATGAGGCGGGGAGGCAGGGGGAGGCGTTTCGCTCTCCATCATCTCCGGTAGAAGATCCCCCGAAGACGAACTCTATCGAGAAGGGCTACGAGCCGGACTGCAAGATATATGTCTCGGTTATTGTCCTCAGAGATAAAGTAGGATATATTTACCAAAAGTACTCTTGTTCACTTATAGCTCAGTGGAGGGCTGACCCCCTTGCGGGCACTGTGCGGTAAGGACGCCCTCCGGGGCAGGGCCCCCTGGCGAAGGTTTCTTCCCTCGTTTGGAAACCCTCGTTTCCAAGTCTTCAGAGTGGTCCTTTTCCTTCCTTGGGGAGAGGAGATTCTAGATTATTCTCCCTGATTACCCTCCTTCACGGAGACACTAATTCCCCCGGTTTGGATGAGTAATGCATGAGGCCCGCTTTCGTCTTCTTTATTCCTCCCTTTATCTTCCCCTGATGGCACTTGATAAGGTGTGTGCTTAAGCATCCTGGCTAGCACAGAATCCGGTAAGCCTTCGGGAAGGGGGCCGAACACCTGATCATCTTCGCCTTTCTTATCCAGTCCTGGCCAAGAGCAATTTTTTCAGAATGATGTTGTGACAAATAAAAAGACAGCATGTTCGGTCGCAGAATTACTTACGTGGGTATCTGGACGGTTGCAGTTGAGACCCGCATCCTCGGTGGTGTCTGGACACTTTATTCGTGATCCGAAGAACAATCCATACATCTCTTCGAGCGTCACGGCGAAGAATTGCTGAATAGTTCACGGTCCTTCCGGGTTGAAGTCCCACATACGGAGAGATCGACGTTGGCATGGCAGGACCCGACGAACTAGCATAACTTGCATTACCTTGAAAAGACTGACATCTCTCTTGAGGAGATCTCGGATGCGACTTTGCAATGTCGGCACGTCATTAACTGGCCTCTAGTCCAGCCCCTTCTTGACCCATGACGCCAGTTGTGGCGGGGGGCCCGAGCGGAAGGCGGGGGCAACTACCCACTTCATACTTCGGGGAGGTGTGATGTAAAACCACTCCCACTGCCATAAGTTGGACACCTCCGGAAAGGAACCCCTTGGCCATGGAGCATCGGCGCCTTTGCTTATTATGGCACCTCCGCATTCTGCGTGTCGCCCATCGATCATCTTCGGCTTCACATTGAAGGTCTTGAGCTATAAGCCGAAGTGTGGGGTGATGCGGAGGAAGGCCTCACACACGACGATAAATGATGAGATGTGAAGGATGGAATCTGGAGCTAGATCGTGGAAATCGAGCCCGTAATAGAACATGAGCCCTCTAACAAAGGGATCAAGATTAAAGCCTAGCCCTCGGAGGAAGTGGGAAACAAATATGACACTCTCGTTGGGTTCGGGAGTGGGGATGACCTGCCCTTGAGCAGGTAGCCTGTGCGAGATTTCGGCGGTCAGATACCTGGCTTCTCTTAGCTTCTTGATGTCCTCCTCTGTGACAGAGGAGGTCATCCACCGGCCTTGAAGGCTGGATCTGGACATGGTTGAAGGTCCGAAGCTCTTAGCCTAAGCCTTGGGTGTTGGAACTCGAGGTGGGGGAAGGAAAGAATCGAGCGCGAGAAGAAAAGGACAGGCCTTGGCCCCTTTATAAAGAGGGCGAATATCAAGCGTCCTCCGTGTGGCCGTTTGGAACTTGCCTAAAATGGAGGAGTCATACTAACAAGCATGATTGGGTTAGCCCCACCCGTATTGATGAGAATCCTGTGATAAGGGGAACACGATCTCTGCTTCGACAAGACGTGCCAATAAAACCGCCTCGCAACACATGCAGTGGCAGGTTGGGAAAAATGGTTCGTAATGACCAGACCACGGCAGGATGTCACGTTATGAAAAGTTGTCAGCAGATTAGATTTGTGGAATAATATACTCTCTATGGTGGTATGTGGAATTTGTTTTGCAGAGCCGGACACGATCCTTGTGTTCAAAATCTTCTATGGAGTATTCGGAGGAGGAACCCGCCTTGCAATGCCGAAGACAATCTGCGCGCCGGACTCATCATCATTGAAGCCTGGTTCAAGGGCTACTGAGGGAGTCCTGGATTAGGGGGTCCTCGGACAGCCGGACTATATACTTTGGCCGTACTATTGGACTATGAGGATACAAGATTGAAGACTTCGTCCCGTGTCCGGGTGGGACTCTCCTTTGCATGGAAGGAAAGCTTGGCAATTCGGATATGTAGATCTCCTCCCTTGTAACTGACTCTGTGTAACCCTAGCCCCCTCCGGTGTCTATATAAACTGGAGGGTTTAGTTCGTAGGACAAAAAACAATCATAATCATAGGCTAGCTTCTAGGGTTTAGCCTCTACGATCTCGTGGTAGATCAACTCTTGTAATACTCATATCATCAAGATCAATCAAGCAGGAAGTATTGTATTACCTCCATCGAGAGGGCCCGAACCTGGGTAAACATTGTGTCCCCCACCTCCTGTTACCATCCGCCTTAGATGCACAGTTCGGGACCCCCTACCCGAGATCCGCCGGTTTTGACACCGACAGGGGGCACGGGCCTTAAATGATGAGGCGGGGAATCGGGTCGTCGCTAGTTGGAGCAGCGGGTCGGTCTCGATTCCCTGCGCTCCTGGTGACTGCATTGGTTAAGTGGGGTGGCCGAGCCCGGCCCCGCCCCTTTATAAGAACGGGAGGGGGATGGCACCTCCCCAATCTTTCATCATTCATCTCCTTCCCCCTTGGCTCCTTCCTTCCTGCTGCTATGGCGAGAGGGCGCGCCGGCACTCTGATGGCGGCGATGAGGGTCTCTGCTCGACAGCGTGCCCCTCCTTCCCAAGAGCTTGTGGCGGCGGAGAAGGCCATGAGAGGAAGGAGGAGGGAGCGAGGCCGAGGTCGCCGTGGCGCTCGGGGAAGAGGAGGACGGGGTGGTGCAGCGGCCTCTCCTCCGCCAGCGGCCCCTCCCCCAATGGAGGGCCACGTCAGAGACCAGCCCCGCGAGTTCGTCATTAGGCTGCACCGGACAGTGCGCCGTCGTCTTCATCTCCCTACTCCGTTTGCTCGGGAGATGGAGCTCGACCCGCCACAGGCTCTGAGGTTGCATATGAGGGGTTGCGGGAATGGCAGCATGCGGGTCGATGTCGACTTCCCCGCCCCTCACGTCATGTATCTTCGTCGCGGATGGAAGACCTTCGCTCGTGCCCACAGCCTGTCGGAGGGGCTCGTTCTCCACTTCAAATTGATGGAGAACGGCCTGCTCTCCGTCAAGGTCTTTGGACACTTGGGAACTCGCCTACGGTGTTGCGTGGAGAGCTCCTCCGATGATGAAGACTCCTCCTCAAGCGGGAGTGACGAGGAGGACAGCGATAGCGACGACGCGGGCGTCAAGCGGGAGGCCGCCGACTCCGACTGACCGCGTCGCCCTCCTCCCTGGGCCACACGCCCTATCGAGGGCCTTCCTCGTCAAGCTCTCCATCGGCGCGTTCCCCGTCGCCTCCTTTTTGCCATCACCTGCTGCACCTGGGAGGAAAGGGGCAAGAACGGGGATCACGGGGCACTTATCTTTTTTAGTTTTTAAGCCTGCGGGCACTTGTTAGATTTAAACCTTGTAATCCCCTTGTTTATGTTTGCATTCCATGCGAACTGTACCTGTTTGGAACATATTAATGAAAAAGGGTGTTTGCCGGGTTTTTCTTGCGTGAGCGAGGCCCATGCCAAGGAATGAATCCTTGTTATTTTTAAGATAAACATTGTCGCCCGGCAACAGGCCTTGCCATCCCCTCACTTCATTCATGACCATACGCACGCTCTCGACGGAGGTAGGAGCGAAGTAGGGTTAGGACCTTTGTTTGCTTCCTTGTCACCGCAACTACAACCAAGTTTTGGCCCAGGGAAAAGTTCTTGGGCACAGGAAGGGGGGAGCACGGTGGCTGAGGAATAAACGAGGCTTCATACGTCTCAACTCTACACGGAAATGCATAACAGGGGCAAAAGGACTTATCTGGATCTGCAGCCCCCGGCAACCTTGGCTTACCATGGCCGGGTGCTTGAATCTGCGGTCTCCCGGCAATGGCTTGCCGGGGTCGGGGATGTCGACCCATCTCCCTGCCCTTAAATGGCTTAGCAGTAACGCCTATGCAGCCTGTGAACCAAAGAAAAGACTGGAAAAGACAGAAAGACACACATCCGACCTCTATGCTAGGGGTTAGTTGCCGCCGGGCACTATCAACCCTACCAAAGAGAGACTTAACCTAGCATGCATGCTAAAACTTAGGGCGCCAGCACTTCATTTATTTATGCTCGGGGTCTGTGCCTGGCTTTGTACAAAGGGTTACATGCCTTGTCGGCAAGGCTTGTACAAAAGGTGGCTTGCCGGGAGGCCTGGCAACCGCGCCTCATGGGTAAAACTTACGAAGATGTTCGATGTTCCAGGAGTTGCTCACTGGAATACCATCTTCGGTCTCCAGGCGGACTGCGCCAGGCCTGGTGACTCGTATTACCCGATAAGGGCCTTCCCACTTTGGCACCAACTTGTTGGAATTCTTGGCCGACTGAACGCACCGAAGAACAAGGTCGCCTTCCTCAAGACTTCGGGCATGAACCTTGCGGCTATGGTAGCGGCGCAAGGCCTGCTGGTAGCGTGCAGCTCGCACAGCCGCCCGACGACGATCTTCCTCAAGGAGCGTCGCGTCATCTTGCCGCAACTGCTCTTACTCAAGCTCGTCATAAGCGAGCACTCGAGGTGACCCGTATGTGAGTTCCGTGGGGAGAACTGCTTCTGCCCCATATACCAGGGCAAAGGGCGTCTGGCCAGTGGCTCAATTTGGCGTCGTTTTGATCGACCAAAGAACCGTCGGCAACTCATCAATCCAGTGCCTTCCACACTTGTGTAGCCTGTCAAAGGTCTTTGTCCTCAGGCCTCGCGGTACTTCAGCATTTTCCCTCTCCGCCTGGCCGTTGCTCTGTGGGTGTGCCACCGAAGCGAAACAGACCTTGCTACCGAGGTCCTGGATGTATTGCATGAAGGTGCGGCTTGTGAACTGCGTGCTGTTGTCGGTGATGACCCTGTTCGGTACACCAAAATGGCAAACAAGCCCCTTGAAGAACTTGACGGCTGACTGTGCTGTCACCTTCCTCACTGCCTCCACTTCGGGCCACTTCGTGAACTTGTCGGCTGCGACGTACAAGTACTCAAAGCCCCCGACAGCACGGGGGAAGGGGCCCAGTATGTCGAGCCCCCAGACCGAAAATGGCCAGGAGAGAGGGATTGTTTGAAGGGCTTGAGCTGGTTGATGAAGCTTCTTCGAATGGAACCGACATGCTTCACACTTGGTTACTAACGCAGCTGCATCCTGGAGGGCTGTGGGCTAGAAGAAACCTTGCCGGAATGCCTTGCTGGCAAGGGCCCTCGACCCTATGTGGGAGCCGCACATTCCTCCATGTATCTCTGCCAACAGCTCCAGTCCGTCCTCTCGAGGAATGCACTTCAGCCTGACCCCGTTTGGCCTCCTTCTGTACAGGGTATCATCCACAAACTGGTACATGTTGGACCGACGGGCTACTTTCTCTGCTTCCTCCTGCTCCTCGGGGAGCTCTCCTGTTTGGAGGAAACGGACGGCGGGCTGCGCCCATGCCGGAGCCTGGGGCTCGATGGCAAGGACCAAAGGCACATCTTTGGCCGCAGGGGCAGCCGCCTCTACGGCCAGGGCCTGGGGCCCCGTCGGAGGTAGTTGCACCTCGGCAAGTGTTGGGGATATGACTACCGGGTATGACCCGCCCAAGAGGGGCCGAGTCATCCCTATGGCAGTTCATCTCAATGAAGCCCAAGAGTATAATAACGATGGCGGTTCATGGATAGGCTTAGTAGAGGGCCCAAACCCGAAGGCGGCTTAAGGCCCACGGTTATAAACCGCCATGTATATGTAGACTTGTATTATAAGGCATGTAAGATAAGTCACCGAGCCAGACACGTTGTATGAGCCGGTCGGGACTCTGTAGGCCACAGGGCGTCAACCCGTGTATATAAGGGGATGACCCAGTGGCGGCTTAGGACGAGAAACAATAGATCGAGAGCCAGGCTAAGCGTATTCGCTCCCTGGTCATCGAAACCCTAGCAATACCACCTCAAACTGGATTAGGCCTTTACCTTCACCGCAAGGGGCCGAACCAGTATAAACTCCACGTGTCCTTTGTCCCGTTTAACCCCTTTAAGCTAATCTCGTCGCAATGGATCCACCACTAAGTCCTTCCATGAGGACATCTGCCGTGACACTTCCACGACAGTTGGCGCCCACCGTGGGGCTATCGCACGATGGTTACTAGTTCTTAGAGGGCAACTTCGAAGGGATCAAGGGATACGCCATGGGCCGGATGACCAAGAGTCGTCGCTGCAAGCTCTACATCGATGACGTAGGCTGGGGCCCCGAGGCCAGCTCAATTGAGTACGGGTACCGGGTCCCCTTTGGCGGAATTCACGTTTTCATCGGCATGATCGGCGAGCCGGGCCCTGAGCCGGACATCTGCACCGACATCGTCGAGACGACTCAGCATGCAAGACCCGCCCGAGTTTAGCCTGCCATGAATCGTGCCTTCGTAGGATTCATCCATGGAGCAGAATCTGAGGATAGATCGGTATCTGGTGATGAGACGGTCGTCTACTCGAATGGCGAGTCGTCCACCGGTGAGACCGAGTCGTTGTATCAACTGCAAGACGGCCGGCTTGGGGGCTGTTCCGATGGCGACAGTATTCCGGACCCCTTTGAGCCGCCAAACAGGGTTGCGATCTTTATGGCCGGTACGCAGCCCGTACAGCACTCGTCGACTGCAACAGAGATGATTTCTGGGTCAGCAGTGGCAATGGCTGCCGGGGCAGGAGGCCCTGTGCGCCTGCTGGCTCAGGTCTTAAGTGACTTGCTGGATAAGCTGACATCATTGTTAACAACAACTGTTAACCCGGCGGATCAGGATCAGCATAATGCGGCGGTTGTAAAGTTGCATGATGAGATAGCACAGGCCAAGGAGGAGCTGAACACAGAAAACGCTAGGATGGCCGAGGAGCGGGCTGCTTTGGATGCTCAGGCACAGTGGATTCATTCAGAGTCTTTCCGGGTCATGCTGGATCACAACGCTTCAAATGAAGTCATGAGGAGAAGGCATCAGACTCGCCTACCGCCGGTTTACGAGGCGAGAAATCTCTTTAACACGCCCGGAGCAGGGACCAGTAATCAACCAGTGATAAACCGGGTTGAAATGCCTGGGACGGGGGCGCCGGTTTAGCTATGCACGACGGACCCGCTTCGTCAGAACAATAACCCGCCGCAACATGTGCCGACACCACCGGGTCATTATTCTAACCCCTTGGATAACATGATCGCGGCAGCATCACGATTGGCGGCTCTCCCAGTTGAAGGCGAGTCTCCAATGACGGTTGAAACGCGAAGGGCTAGAGAACTGCTTCAAATAGCGTTGGTTCAGCAGCAGGCTTATTCTTACAGTCATGACAGGATTCATTCAACCCCTCGCCCAAGCCGAAGTTATAGCAGGCATTTCGAGGAACCAGCCGTGTCAAGCAGTGGGCGGAACCGCAACCCGCCTCATGGACATAACCCGGCAGGTGGTGGGGTTAATGACTAGAACATAGTGGATCAAGGAAGAGCGCGTCGAGAGGCTTAGATGGTGGCTCAGTATGCGGCTCGTCAGCATTCCCCGGTTCGTCCGACAACTTCGGTGGAGACAGGGGTGACTTTTAGGACTTTGGGTGTTCCGTGTTTGGCTCCGGATCTACGTAACGTATGATTGCCCAAGGATTTCAAGGGTCCCCGTAAGGTGCCCAACTACACTGCCGACTTACCCCCTGAAACATGGGTTGAGTGTTATGAGATGGCGATGGAACTGCTGGATGTCGATGATGCTACATGTGCTAAGTACTTCACCATGATGTTGGAAGGGACAACTCGTACTTGGTTGAAGGGATTGCCAGCCGACTCCATTGGGTCATGGGCCGAGTTAAAAGCCCGGTTTATCCAGAATTTTAAAGATACGTGCAAGCAGCCCATGTCAATTGTGGATTTAGCCTCCTGTGTCCAAGAAGAAGGTGAGTCGACGACTCATTGGGTGCGCTGGGTCTCAATAATCCTGCACTCGTCGGATTGCATCAATGTTGATTCAGCAGTCTTGATGTTGGAGAACAATTGTCGTTTCACGCCCCTAAAGCAGAAATTAGGGCGGCTCAAACGCCACTACAATGACATGGGTGTTGGAAATATGCCCTAGAGGCAATAATAAAATGGTTATTATTATAGGGATTATTCCATCTGTGCCCCCAATTCCTTAGTTGTGCTCAGTTTTCCCCACATGGGGAAAAGTGAGGGATTTTGAGCAATTTTTCGGGGGCAAAAGTGAGGAAAATGTGAAAGCAGAAAACCCGACGCATGGGGAAAAGTGAGGAAAAAGATAACGAATGGGGAAAGCTGAGCACAACTAAGGAACCGGGGGCATAGAATTAATAATCCCATTATATTTCCTTGCTCGTGATAATTGTCTATTGTTCATGCTATAATTGTGTTATCCGGAAATCGTAATACATGTGTGAATACATAGACCACAACATGTCCCTAGTGAGCCTCTAGTTGACTGCGTTGATCAATAGATGGTTACGGTTTCCTGACCATGGACATTGGATGTCATTGATAACGGGATCACATCATTAGGAGAATGATGTGATGGACAAGACCCAATCCTAAGCATAGCACTAGATCATGTAGTTCGTTTGCTAAAGCTTTTCTAATGTCAAGTATCATTTCCTTAGACCATGAGATCGTGCAACTCCCGGATGCCGCAGGAATGCTTTGGGTGTACCAAACGTCACAACGTAACTGGGTGACTATAAAGGTGCACTACAGGTATCTCCAAAAGTGTCTGTTGGGTTGGCACAGATCGAGACTGGGATTTGTCACTCCGTATGACGGAGAGGTATCTCTGGGCCCACTCGGTAATGCATCATCATAATGAGCTCGATGTGACCAAGTAGTTGGTCACGGGATCATGCATTACGGAACGAGTAAAGTGACTTTCCGGTAACGAGATTGAACGAGGTATTGGGATACCGACGATCGAATCTCGGGCAAGTAACGTACCGATTGACAAAGGGAATTGTATACGAGATTGCTTGAATCCTCGACATCTTGGTTCATCTGATGAGATCATCGTGGAACGTGTGGGAGCCAACATGGGTATCCAGATCCCGCTGTTGGTTATTGGCTAGAGAGGTGTCTCGGTCATGTCTGCATGATTCCCGACCCCGTAGGGTCTACACACTTAAGGTTCGATGATGCTAGGGTTATAAGGAAGGTTTGTATGTGATTACTGAATGTTGTTCGGAGTCCCGGATGAGATCCCGGACGTCACGAGCAGTTCCAGATTGGTCCGGAGGTGAAGATTTATATATGGGAAGTCATCATACGGTCACCGGAAATATTCGGGGGTATACTGGTATTGTACCGGGACCACCGGAGGGGTTCCGGGGGTCCACCGGGAGGGTCCACCTGCCTCGGAGGGCCTTATGGGCTGTAGGTGGAAAGGAACCAGCCCCTAAGTGGGCTGGGCGCCATCCCCCCTAGGGCCCATGCGCCTAGGGTTTGGGGGAACCCTAAAGGGGGGCGCCTCCCTTGCTTGGGGGGCAAGCCCCCTCCCCCTTGGCCGCCGCCCCCCTCTAGATCTCATCTAGAGGGGCCGTCCCCCTTCCCCCTTCTCCCTATAAATAGAGGGGTGGAGGGAGGGCTACAACACCACATCCAAGGTGCAGCCCCCCATCCCCAACACCTCTCCTCCGCGTGAGCTTGGCGAAGCCCTGCCGGAGAACTGCCACTCCACCACCACCACGCAGTCGTGCTGCTGTTGGAGCCTTCTTCCTCAACCTCTCCCTCCTCCTTGCTGGATCAAGGCGCGGGAGACGTCACCAGGCTGCACGTGTGTTGAACGTGGAGGCACCGTTGTTCGGTGCTTGGATCGGATTCTGCCGCGATCTGAATCGCTACGTGTACGACTCCTCCAACCGCGTTCTTGCAACGCTTCCGCATCGCGATCTTCAAAGGTATGAAGATGCACTCCCCTCTCGTTGTTAGTAAACTCCATAGATTGATCTTGGTGATGCGTAGAATTTTTTTAATTTCTGCAACGATCCCCAACAGTGGCATCATGAGCTAGGTCTATGCGTAGTTTCTATGCACGAGTAGAACACAAGTTGTTGTGGGCGTCGATTTTGTCAATTTACTTGCCGTTACTAGTCTTATCTTGATTCGGTGGCATCGTGGGATGAAGCGGCCTGGACTGACCTTACACGTACGCTTACGTGAGACAGGTTCCACCGACTGACATGCACTAGTTGCATAAGGTGGCTAGCGGGTGTCTGTCTCTCCCACTTTAGTCGGATCGGATTCGATGAAAAGGGTCCTTATGAAGGGTAAATAGAAATTGGCATATCAGTTGTGGTTTTGGCGTAGGTAAGAAACGTTCTTGCTAGAAACCTATAGCAGCCACGTAAAATAAATTTGCAACAACAATTAGAGGACGTCTAACTTGTTTTCGCAGCAAGTGTCATGTGATGTGATATGGCCAGAAGGATGTGATGAATGATATATGTGATGTATGAGATTGATCATGTTCTTGTAATAGGAATCACGACTTGCATGTCGATGAGTATGACAACCGGCAGGAGCCATATGAGTTGTCTTAATTTATTTATGACCTGCGTGTCAACTGGAACGTCATGTAATTACTTTACTTTATTGCTAACTGTTAGCCATAGTAGTAGAAGTAATAGTTGGCGAGACAACTTCATGAAGACACGATGATGGAGATCATGGTGTCATGCCGGTGACGATGATGATCATGGCGCCCCGAAGATGGAGATCAAAAGGAGCAAAATGATATTGGCCATATCATGTCACTATTTGATTGCATGTGATGTTTATCATGTTTTACATCTTATTTGCTTAGAACGATGGTAGCATAAATAAGATGATCCCTCGCTAAAATTTCAAGAAAGTGTTCCCCCTAACTGTGCACCGTTGCGAAGGTTCGTTGTTCCGAAGCACCACGTGATGATCGGGTGTGATAGGTTCTAACGTTCGCAAACAACGGGTGTAAGCCAGATTTACACACGCAATACACTTATGTTGACTTGACGAGCCTAGCATGTATAGACATGGCCTCGGAACACAAGAGACCGAAAGGTCGAGCATGAGTCGTATAGCAGATACGATCAACATGAAGATGTTCACCGATGATGACTAGCCCGTCTCACGTGATGATCGGACACGGCCTAGTTGACTCGGATCATGTATCACTTAGATGACTAGAGGTCTGTCTGTCTGAGTGGGAGTTCATTAATAATTTGATTAGATGAACTTAATTATCATGAACTTAGTCTAAAACCTTTACAATATGTCTTGTAGATCAAATGGCCCACGCTAATGTCAACCTCAACTTCAATGCGTTCCTAGAGAAAACCAAGCTGGAAGACGATGGTAGCAACTATACGGACTGGGTCCGGAACTTGAGGATCATCCTCATAGCTGCCAAGAAAGCATATGTCCTGGAAGCACCGCTAGGTGAAGCACCCGTCCCAGCAAACCAAGACGTTATGAACGCCTGGCAAACACGTGTTGATGATTACTCCCTGGTTCAGTGCGGCATGCTTTATAGCTTAGAACCGGGGCTCCAAAAGCGTTTTGAGCAGCACGGAGCATATGAGATGTTCCAAGAGCTGAAAATGGTTTTCCAAGCTCATGCCCGGGTCGAGAGATATGAAGTCTCCGACAAGTTCTACAGTTGTAAGATGGAGGAGAATAGTTCTGTCAGCGAGCACATACTCAAAATGTCTGGGTTACACAATCGCTTATCTCAGCTGGGAGTTAATCTCCCGGATGACGCAGTCGTTGACAGAATCCTTCAGTCGCTCCCACCTAGCTACAAGAGCTTTGTGATGAACTTCAATATGCAGGGGATGGAAAAGACCATTCCTGAGGTATATTCAATGCTGAAATCAGCGGAGGTGGAGATCAAAAAGGAACATCAAGTGTTGATGGTCAATAACACCACTAGTTTCAAGAAAGGCAAGGGTAAGAAGAACTTCAAGAAGGACGGCAAGGGGGTTGCCGCGCCCGGTAAGCCAGTCGCCGGGAAGAAGCCAAAGCATGGACCCAAGCCTGAGACTGAGTGCTTTTATTGCAAGGGAAACGGTCACTGGAAGTGGAACTGCCCCAAGTACTTAGCGGATAAGAAGGCCGGCAATACCAAAGGTATATGTGATATACATGTTATTGATGTGTACCTTACCAGCGCTCGTAGTAGCTCCTGGGTATTTGATACCGGTGCGGTTGCTCATATTTGTAACTCAAAATAGGAGCTGCGGAATAAGCGGAGACTGGCAAAGGACGAGGTGACGATGCGCGTCGGGAATGGTTCCAAGGTCGATGTGATCGCCGTCGGCACGCTACCTCTACATTTACCTACGGGATTAGTTTTAAACCTCAATAATTGTTATTTAGTGCCAGCTTTGAGCATGAACATTGTATCTGGATCTCGTTTAATGCGAGATGGCTACTCATTTAAATCTGAGAATAATGGTTGTTCTATTTATATGAGAGATATGTTTTATGGTCATGCCCCGGTGGTCAATGGTTTATTCTTATTGAATCTCGAACGTGATGTTACACATATTCATAGTGTGAATGCCAAAAGATGTAAGGTTGATAATGATAGTCCCACATACTTGTGGCACTGCCGCCTTGGTCACATTGGTGTCAAACGCATGAAAAAACTCCATGCAGATGGACTTTTGGAGTCTCTTGATTATGAATCATTTGACACGTGCGAACCATGCCTCATGGGCAAAATGACCAAGACTCCGTTCTCCGGAACAATGGAGCGAGCAACCAACTTATTGGAAATCATACATGCTGATGTGTGCGGTCCAATGAGCGTTGAGGCTCGCGGTGGCTATCGTTATGTTCTCACCCTCACTGATGACTTAAGTAGATATGGGTATGTCTACTTGATGAAACACAAGTCTGAGACCTTTGAAAAGTTCAAGAAATTTCAGAGTGAGGTTGAGAATCAACATGACAGGAAAATAAAGTTCTTACGATCAAATCATGGGGGAGAATATTTGAGTCATGAGTTTGTGAAAGAACATGCGGTGCCCCCATGTTTGGTTTTGGTAATTGATGACAATCTCTATGGACTAATGGTTGCCTTGAGTTATATTTGAAGGATTTGTCCATAGGCTTTTCTTGAAGTCCATGTGTTGGTTTCAAGGAGTTTATGTGGTGACCAAGGTGTTGTTAAGGAATTATCCAAAGATTGGTCATGTGAGAGTAGAGCTTATTGCAAGCATGTCTTGAAGAAGAAGATTGTGTGATCATTCATGTTTACCTTCAAGACATCATCCAAATGAAGAGAGTTGGAAAGAGTCAAGGTTGATCAAGACTAAGTCAAGAGTGAATCAAGTTGATCAACACACAAAGCGCACAAGATGTACCGAGAGGGATCAAGCGATCCCAGGTGTGGTAAGCATTGTCGATTACGCTTTGTGTACTAACCCATGATCTTTGTGAGAGTTCTTTGTGGGGTTAGGTTGCGGTGTGCAAGTTCAAGTGAAGCATCATGAAGAGATCAAATGCTTGAAGCTTGCCGTCCATTGTGGCGACAATGGACTTATGAAGATGTTGTGGTGCGCAAGTTCAAGCGAAGCATCATGAAGAGATCAAATGCTTGAAGCTTGCCGTCCATCTTGGTGACAATGGACTAGTGAAGATGTGCGGAAGAGTGGCTCACCCATAGTGGAGTATGGGGGAGCAATCAACTAGTCTTCATCGAGCCAACACAACCAAGAAAGGTGGTCCAACTTGAGGGAGTCAAGATCGTCATCATCTAGCTCAAGTGGACCATGTGCAAGGCAAAGGTTTGCTCTTGATAGGTTTTCTATTTTACCGGTCTCATGATGGTAGTTGGGAGACCGGGTTATAGGATCGATTGCCGTACTATCAAGGGGGGCTCTCGATGAGTAGCTTGATCGTATCGTTCATAGAGAGCTCAAACCATTGCATCCTTGCATCATCTTTGTTGGTTCTTGTTTGGTTCTTCTCTTTGTGAGTTTTGGAGCTTATGGTCATCTTGATGACAAGCTCGAGTTCATCGAAAACGGAGTTCACTCGCATCTTCTATGATGTTTTCGATGTTGGAGGTTATGCCGGTTCTTCTCGGTCGCTGTTTTGATGCTACTCGTCTTTCTCAATCCAACAAGCTTGAGTTTGCTCAATTCGGAGCTCATATGCAGAAGTTATGGCAGTTTTGGTTTCCTAGCGGTAGTACCGCGGCCAGAGCGGCAGTACCGCTTATCACCCCAAGCGGTAGTACAGCTGTCCAAAGCGGTAGTATCGCCTATGGCCATAAGCTGTAGTACGGCTACGGTTCCGCGCTGGTACCGCCTCGATTTTGGGTCTTGCATTTTTCGTGTCGAGTTTTGCAGTAGTTGCACGGCAGTAAGGCACGGCAGTTCCACCTATAAGCGGTAGTACCGCCCTGATGGGCGGTAGTACCGCCTATAAGCGGTAGTACCGCTCCGGTCGGGCGGTAGTACCGCTACTGCATTTTTGGTCCCGTGTTCTGCTCCTCCGGCGGTAGTACCGCTGGGGTGCGCGGTAGTACCGCTTATAAGCGGTACTACCGCCCCAAGGTTCATGTTTGGTTGCTCCTTTTCCCTGCTTCTTCCGCCAGAGCGGTAGTACCGCTCGTGGAGCGGTAGTACCGCTCGTGTGCGGGCTGAGCACATAACGGTTGGATTTTTCCCCTTCTATAAAAGGGGGTCTTCTTCCCCAATGAACCTTATCCTTTGAGCTCGTGTTCTTCCCCCATTGTTGACCTTCTTCGAGCTTGCTAACTCTCAATCCCTCCATGGATTCTTGCTAGTTTTTGAGGGAAAAGAGAGAGGAGATCTAGATCCACATTTCCACCAATCACTTTCTCCTCTTTGTGAGGGGAACCCCTTGGATCTAGATCTTGGAGTTCTTGGTGTTCTCCTTCTTGTTCTTCCTCTCATTTTCTTCCCTAGCATTAGTTGCTTCGGTGGGATTTGAGAGAGAAGGACTTGGGCACTCCGTGTGCCCTTGCCATTGCATTTGGTGCATCGGTTTGAGTTCTCCACGGTGATACGTGGAAGTTACAAGTTGAGAAGCTTATTACTCTTGGGTTCTTGGTGCCCTTGAGCTTGTTCCTCTTGGGTGCTTGGGCGCCCTAGACGGTTGGTGGTGTTCGGAGCTCAATCATTGTGGTGTAAAGCTCCGGGCAAGCGTCGGGGTCTCCAATTAGGTTGTGGAGATCGCCCCGAGCAATTTGACGGGTACCGGTGACCGCCCCCAAGGGTTGCCAAAGTGTACGGGTTCGGTGACCGCCCCCAAGGGTTGCCATTTGTACGGGTTCGGTGACCGCCCTCAAGGGTCCCTTAGTGGAATCACGGCATCTTGCATTGTGCGAGGGCGTGAGGAGATTACGGTGGCCCTAGTGGCTTCTTGGGGAGCATTGTGCCTCCACACCGCTCCAAACGGAGATTAGCATCCGCAAGGGTGTGAACTTCGGGATACATCATCGTCTCCGCGTGCCTCGGTTATCTCTTACCCGAACCCTTTACTTATGCACTTTACTTTGTGATAGCCATATTGTTTCTTGTCATATATCTTGCTATCACTTAGTTTTTTATCTTGCTTAGCATAAGTTGTTGGTGCACATAGGTGAGCCTAGTTGTTGTAGGTTTTGTGCTTGTCAAATTAACCGCTAGGTTTATTCCGCATTTGTTCAAGCCTAAACCGTAATTATTTTAAAGCGCCTATTCACCCCCCCTCTAGGCGACATCCACGATCTTTCAGTTTGGCACACACTTAAGGAAATGTGGAATTGTTTCACAACTCACGCCGCCTGGAACACCTCAGCGTAATGGTGTGTCCGAACGTCGTAATCGCACTCTGTTGGACATGGTGCAATCTATGATGTCTCTTACCGACCTACCGCTATCATTTTGGGGATATGCTTTAGAGACTGCCGCATTCACTTTAAATAGGGCTCCGTCAAAATCCGTTGAGACGACACCGTATGAATTATGGTTTGGGAAGAAACCTAAGCTGTCATTTCTAAAAGTTTGGGGATGCGATGCTAATGTCAAGAAACTTCAACCTGAAAAGCTCGAACCCAAGTCGGAAAAATGCGTCTTCATAGGATACCCGAAGGAAACCATTGGGTATACCTTCTACCTCAGATCCGAAGGCAAGATCTTCGTTGCCAAGAACGGTTCCTTTCTGGAGAAAGAGTTTCTCTCGAAAGAAGTAAGTGGGAGGAAAGTGGAACTTGATGAGATGACTCTTCTCGAACCAGAGAGTAGCGCAGCACAAGAAAATGTTTCTGTGGTGCCTGCACCGACTAGAGAGGAGGTTAATGATGACAATCATGATCAAGTTACCACTGAACTTCGTAGGTCCACAAGGACACGTTCCGCACCAGAGTGGTACGGCAACCCTGTCCTGGAAATCATGTTGTTAGACAACGGTGAACCTTCGAACTATGAAGAAGCGATGGCGGGCCCGGATTCCGACAAATGGCTTGAAGACATGAAATCCGAGATAGGATCCATGTATGAAAACGAAGTATGGACTTTGACTGACTTGCCCAATGATCGGCGAGCCATAGAAAATAAATGGATCTTTAAGAAGAAGACAGACGCGGATGGTAATGTGACCATCTATAAGGCTCGGCTTGTCGCTAAGGGTTATCGACAAGTTCAAGGGGTTGACTACGATGAGACTTTCTCACCCGTAGCGAAGCTGAAGTCCGTCCGAATCATGTTAGCAATTGCCGCGTTCTATGATTCTGAGATATGGCAAATGGACGTCAAAACGGCATTCCTTAATGGTTTCCTTAAGGAAGAATTGTATATGATGCAGCCAGAAGGTTTTGTCGATCCTAAGAATGCTGACAAGGTGTGCAAGCTCCAACGCTCAATCTATGGGCTGGTGCAAGCATCTCAGAGTTGGAACATTCGCTTTGATGAGATGATCAAAGCGTTTGGGTTTATGCAGACTTATGGAGAAGCCTGTGTTTACAAGAAAGTGAGTGGGAGCTCTGTAGCGTTTCTCATATTATATGTGGATGACATACTATTGATGGGAAATGATATAGAATTCTTGGAAAGCATAAAGGCCTACTTGAATAAGTGCTTTCAATGAAGGACCTTGGAGAAGCTGCTTATATATTAGGCATCAAGATCTATAGAGATAGATCGAGACGCCTCATTGGTCTTTCACAAAGCACGTACGTTGACAAGATATTGAAGAAGTTCAATATGCATCAGTCCAAGAAGGGGTTCTTGCCTCTATTGCAAGGTGTGAGATTGAGCACGGCTCAATGCCCGACCACGGCAGAAGATAGAGAAAAGATGAGTGTCATCCCCTATGCCTCGGCCATAGGGTCTATTATGTATGCCATGCTGTGTACCAGACCTGATGCAAACCTCGCCGTAAGTTTGGTAGGAAGGTACCAAAGTAATCCCGGCATGGAACACTGGACAGCGGTCAAGAATATCCTGAAGTACCTGAAAAGGACTAAGGATATGTTTCTCATTTATGGAGGTGACGAAGAGCTCGTTGTAAAGGGTTACGTCGACGCTAGCTTCGACACAGATCTGGATGACTCTAAGTCACAAACAGGATACGTGTATATTTTGAATGGTGGGGCAGTCAGCTGGTGCAGTTGCAAGCAAAGCGTCGTGGCGGGATCTACATGTGAAGCGGAGTACATGGCAGCCTCGGAGGCAGCACATGAAGCAATCTGGATGAAGGAGTTCATTACCGACCTAGGAGTTATTCCCAATGCGTCGGGCCCGATGACTCTCTTCTGTGACAACACTGGAGCTATTGCCCTGGCCAAGGAGCCCAGGTTTCACAAGAAGACCAGGCATATCAAGCGTCGCTTCAACTCCATTCGTGAAAGTGTTCAAAATGGAGACATAGATATTTGTAAAGTACATACGGACCTGAATGTAGCAGATCCGTTGACTAAACCTCTCCCTAGAGCAAAACATGATCAACACCAGGACGCAATGGGTGTTCGATTCATCACAATGTAACTAGATTATTGACTCTAGTGCAAGTGGGAGACTGTTGGAAATATGCCCTAGAGGCAATAATAAATGGTTATTATTATATTTCTTTGTTCATGATAATTGTCTATTGTTCATGCTATAATTGTGTTATCCGGACATCGTAATACATGTGTGAATATATAGACCACAACGTGTCCCTAGTAAGCCTCTAGTTGACTAGCTCGTTGATCAACCGATAGTCATGGTTTCCTGACTATGGACATTGGATGTCGTTGATAACGGGATCACATCATTAGGAGAATGATGTGATGGACAAGACCCAATCCTAAGCATAGCATAAAAGATCGTGTAGTTTCGTTTGCTAGAGCTTTTCCAATGTCAAGTATCTTTTCCTTAGACCATGAGATCGTGCAACTCCCAGATACCGTAGGAGTGCTTTGGGTGCAAACGTCACAACGTAACTGGGTGACTATAAAGGTGCACTACGGGTATCTCCGAAAGTGTCTGTTGGGTTGGCACGGATCGAGACTGGGATTTGTCACTCCGTGTGACGGAGAGGTATCTCTGGGCCCACTCGGTAATGCATCATCATAATGAGCTCAATGTGACTAAGGCGTTAGTCACGGGATCATGCATTGCGGTACGAGTAAAGAGACTTGCCGGTAACGAGATTGAACAAGGTATTGGGATACCGACGATTGAATCTCGGGCAAGTAACATACCGATTGACAAAGGGAATTGTATACGGGATTGATTGAATCCTCGACATCGTGGTTCATCCGATGAGATCATCGTGGAACATGTGGGAGCCAACATGGGTATCCAGATCCCGCTGTTGGTTATTGACCGGAGAGGCGTCTCGGTCATGTCTGCATGTCTCCCGAACCCGTAGGGTCTACACACTTAAGGTTCGGTGACGCTAGGGTTGAAGAGATATGAGTATGCGGAAACCCGAAAGTTGTTCGGAGTCCTGGATGAGATCCCGGACGTCACGAGGAGTTCCGGAATGGTCCGGAGGTGAAGAATTATATATAGGAAGTCAAGTTTCGGCCACCGGGAAAGTTTCGGGGGTTACCGATATTGTACCGGGACCACCGGAAGGGTCCCGGGGGTCCACCGGGTGGGGCCACCTATCCCGGATTCCAGACAAAAGTTTAATATTGACATAAAAATAATAGTACATCAAGCATACTAACCAAGATATTATGTCGGCGTTCTGGGAACGGGGGTCCCCAGACTTGCCTGCGTGCGGCCCACAGCGTGGCTAAGTTAGCGGGCCGTCCGGCCCATCTTCATCAACAAGGCATCCAAGACCCTCGCGAGGGGCCAAGCCTTGCGAGGCGGGTGACGCAAGACCTCCTCAGGAGTGGTCTAGCCAGGCGGGCTCACGAGGAGCGGAGATATCAAGGCGGGGCAAACCTCACAAGGTTCTTGTGACGTGAGCCATGACGATCGGCACCAGGCGGGCGCCAGCGGGCGCAACATCCTTGTTTCCTCTTTGGTGCTAAGGAGGCGAGCACAGGCGAGGAGTACCGAGGCATCAGGCAAAGGTAGCCATATCGGTGCAACGAGACCAAGACCAGAAGGACGACAGGACAGAGGTCATCGTGGATCCCAAGACAGCGTCACCACCAGAGCCTTTCGCAGGCGAAGACCACTTTTGTCAGGATAGCTTGTACTGGCTGCCCCCCTTCAAATTTTCCCGCCGTTGTTGGCTCCCTTCCCGCTCAATATTTAGGAAGAGGACCAGGGCCTATATAAGTAGAACCAGCCACCACAGTAGGGGCAACTCAGCTTGATCCGATCTGATCGAGAGCCTACCCTAGCCACAAGAACACCTCAACATCAGGAGGCTGTTCTTCCCCTTGTACTATTCATCATCAGCCCAAGAGGCAATCCACCACCACACACACTGGAGTAGGGTATTACACCACAACGGTGGCCCGAACCAGTATAAATCTCGTGTCTTCCTGTGTTGCGAGTTCGTCGAGTTCGTCCGCGAGATCTTAGCGAGCTAGGGCGTGGATCGGTAGGAGGGAAAGACTTCGCGCGCACCCCAGAGTTCGAACCTTAAGGGTTTGCCGGAACCCCACATCCGACATTTGGCGCGCCAGGTAGGGGTGCGCCGTAGCTTCCCTTCTATCAATTCGTCGCTCTGTCGCTCCGTCGTCTCCATGGCGGACGCTCGGCGTGCTCGAGCTGAGCGCCGGGCTGCCCTCACCGCCCGCGTTGCTCAAACGGCTCCCGTCGGCGGGCCACCTCGTCGTTCTCCGTCTCCCGCCGCCAACGCAGCCACCGGCCCGGCGGGGAACGAGCAACAGGCGTCCTCGCTGCACCCGTCGGTGCGGCAAGACGGCCGCACCGCCACTCCGTCATTGACCCCGGCTAGTTCTTCGTCTCATGCATGCCGCGCTCCCATGGAGGCGCGGGCGGCGCTCCTTGTGGCGAACGAGCTCCTACGCTACCGCCCAGTTGACGACCTCTATGAGGAGTGGCTCGACCGCGTCGCCGAGCTCGTCCGCGCCGCAGGGGGCTCCCCGGCGCCGTCCCTCTCTCTGCCTCACCCTCCGCCAGCCACAGGCGACGTGGCTCATGGCGCGCCCCCACCACCTTTGCCCCAAGACTGTGCCTTGGCGCCAAGGCGCGCGGCCCCACGGCGTGATCCACCACGTCCAGTGCCCGCGCACGAAGAGAGAAGCTGCCAAGAAATCCCTCGGCCGTGAGAAGCTGCACCTGCGCTCCCCGTGCCGCCTCGTCAAGACCGCCCGCCGCCTGCGGTGGCGCCGCGCGGACCTCATCAAGACCAAGCTGCCGCGCCGTCACCCCAGAGCTGCGTAGCGTCGCCTGGCCAGGCAAGTTCAAGCTGGATCTGCCTCCCTGCTACGACGGCACCTCCGATCCCGCAGAGTTCCTGCAGCTCTATGAGCTGAGCATCGAAGCGGCCAACGGCGACGAGAAAGTCATGGCGAACTGGTTCCCTATGGATCTCAAGGATGGTGCCCGCTCCTGGCTCCTGAACCTGCAGCACGGCTCGATCTCTTCCTGGGATGAGATGCGCGACTGCTTCGTCGTCAACTTCCAGGGCACCCGCGACCGCCCACCAGCCGCGGGTGACCTGTGCCGCATCAAGCAACAGCCAGGGGAGACCCTCCAGAAGTACATCCAGCGCTTCAACAACACTCGCCTCAAGATCCCCAAGGTCACGGACGAGGCCATCATCTCCGCGTTCTTAGACGGCGTCCGTGACGTCAAGATGAAGGAAGAGCTCGCTATCCATGAGGAGCTGTGCACATCTCAGGAGCTGTTCAACCTGGCGACCAAGTGCACAAGAGCTAAGGAGGGGCGCCTCTCCCTCCTCGAGCTGCCAGCCGCGGGCACAGAGGAGAAGAAAGCCAAGGCCAAGGACGTGAAGCGCAAGGAGGCAGCTGTGCTCGCAGCAGAGCTAGACAACAAGCGGGGCAGGGATCATCCTGAATCGTCCAAGGGCGGCCGACCATTCTGCGCATTCCACAACCTGAACACCCACACCACCAGTGACTGTCAAGAGCTCAGAGCCATTCGCGAAGGACGTTTCGGTCGACACCCCGAGCGTAGCGACCGGGGCTACGACCGTGGAGGAGGACGTGGAGGCGGACGCTGGGACGACTGTGGCCCGCGCCAGGAGTGGCGCGACAGGCCTTGTGAGGACCGCTGGCAGGACCATCCTAACGAGGGCCCCTGGAGGGACCAGCCTCGTGACGATCGCCCCAGGGCAACGCCAGTCTTCCCCCGCTGCCGCCACCAAGAAGGAACGACGATCACCATCAGGATGAGGGGGCTGGGGGCTTCCAGGAGCCGCATACAATCGCCTGCATCTTGGGCGGCGCGCAGGCCCCAGCCTCTCAACGCATTTTCAAACAGTTCGCTCGTGAAGTGAACGCAGCGCTCCCCAAGCTCGAGGCCACGCGCCCGCTCAAGTTGTCCCAATGCGCCATCACTTTCAACTCGGCAGATCAGCTCAAGTGCGCAGCCACCGGTGGCGCCCTCCCGATGCTTTATTCGCCGGTCATCAGCAATGTGCAGGTTACCAAGACCCTCATCGACGGCGGCGCAGGGCTCAACGTCCTGTCCGTCGACACGTTCGACAACCTCCAAGTGCCATATGAGCAACTTCATCCCACCAAGCCTTTCTCAGGAGTGACCGACGGTTCCACCACACCGATAGGGCAGGTCCGCCTGCCTGTCACCTTCGGAGAGCGCAAGAACTACCGCACCGAGCTCATCGACTTCGACGTCGCGCACATCCGATTGCCGTACAACGCCATTCTTGGGTATCCGGCCCTGGCCAAGTTCATGGCAGTCACCCATCACGGCTACAACGTCCTCAAGATGCCGGGAAGCGGCGGAATCGTCACGGTCCCATGTGAAGAGAGAGATGCGGTGTGCTCCCTCGAGCGCGCCTTCCAAGCTGCAGCAATCAACGACCCCGACAGCAGAAGTGAGGGCCCTCCAGAGGCCATCCCCAAGAAGAAGCAGCTGCGCCGTGCCGGGCCTCAGGAGGGTGGCATCACAGCTGGAGCCTCGTCAAGATCAGCGCCCGCTCCAGGGGTGGCTCCCTCCGTCACATAGGAAGGCGCGGCCGGCGCCCTCCTCGGGCAGGGCTCGGGGGCTCTCTTCTGGAGGGCCTCAGACCTTGCCAACCTCATGAGGGAGGCGCTTGGGCACCACTTGGAGGCGTGCTTCGCGACACGTTTCCCTCAGGAGAACATAGGGCAAGGAGCGCCCACTACTCAGGAGTTCATCACCAAGACCAATCAGGAACTGCAAGACACAAGAGCCATGCGCGGCGACAGCCGCTCGCGAGGCGCAGCTCCCCATCCAGGCAAGGATGCTGGGCTGCGTGTCTGCATCGACGTCCCAGGGCTCAACAGGGCTGCATCTCAGGAGCGTTTCTGGCCTTCGCATGTGGGCCGTTGCGAGGGCCGCCACATAGCTACGTTCGCATGCCTTTCGGCTTGCCGAGTGTGGCGTCAGCCTATCAGCGCAACATGCAGAGTGTCCTGGCGACTCAGGAGGCCAGGTACCATGCCGTCCTACAAGAAATGGAGACGGTCTTCAAGGAGGCTCCCGAGCCCCCAGAGCCTCCCGAGGCTCAGGGCCCCGGTGGCTCGTGAAGAGTCATTCCTTTGATGCACGCCTTCAGCTGCACCAACTCTACTTCGTCTACAGAACCAGGTGACATTTTCCAAGCTCGTTTAGCTGGGAGCGCCCCTCGGCTGCATTATTCCCAGGCCGCATGGGTCCGTCCCTGTGACATGTATCCCTTTTGCTTATGTCTTTAGCTTACCTTGATGGGGGCGCCCCTCGGGCTGCATCATCCCCAAGCCGCTCGGGCCGGACCCAGTGGCATGTGCCTTCCTGCATTTACTCAAGCTGATTTGCCTTCCATGCTTAACCTGCCTACGGTTATCACCTGCTCGATCGCCACCCGCCACGGGTCCATTCATCCCGTGCAATTCGCTTGCGCGTTAAAAGGGGGGCTCCTGAGCATCGCGACTCAGGAGCTCTTACTGGCTCTCCAGCCCTCACCCCTGGCCTTGACCACGGCATCGCGACCTGGCATACCAGCGGCGGCTGAGCTCGCTCGAGGGCCGGGACCTGAGGACATAGAGCGCTTGCACCTAACCATCTCGCAGGAACACACAGCCATCAAAGACTCGAGACCAGGCGCAACCCGCCTTGAGGTAGGGCCTCGTGAGTCCCGCGCTGGCTCATGAGTGCCCAGATACACCTCGCAGCCTTGTCGTGCAAACCACGTGTCAGGGCGGGGCTGTACACGCCCCGGGGGCTCCTCCCGGAGGGGCCCCCCCTCCCATGCACAAGTGGAAGCACCATGCTGCTGGCCGTCGACACTGCGGAGGAGCGGCTATGCCTGTGCACAAGCGGAAGCACTATGCTCCGCGCTGGTGATAAGCAACTGAGGGCGGCTCCACGGTCATACCAACCTCAGGGAGCCCCAGAGCTCAGAGTCTGGCCTCACCACAACGCCTCCCCTCGGGAGAGCCGCGCGAGGGGGCTGGACACGGGGGCTGCGCTCGGATCACACCCAAGCATACGCCACCCAACCAGGTCTCCCGGGCCTGGGGGCTGCTCTCAAGTCACGCCCAAGCGCACGCCGCCCAAACAGGTCTCCCGGACCTGGTCATCGCACGCCCCTCCCGAGGCCTTGGCGAGGGAAGGTATGGAGATTGTTTGCGCGTCAAGGGGGACTCCTGAGCATCGCGACTCAGGAGCCTAACTGGTCACGTAGCCCCTCACTCCTTGGTCCGTCCTGGTCTCCGGTCGGCCCAACAACGGTTGAGGTATGCGCGGGGCCGGGCCCTGCCAACGTAGAACATTAGTCTATCCTCGCGTACTCTCCCTATAAGTTGTTTGCGCGTCAAGGGGGACTCCTGAGCATCGCGACTCAGGAGCCTAACTGGTCACGTAGCCCCTCACTCCTTGGTCCGTCCCGGTCTCCGGTCGGCCCAATGGCGGTTGAGGTATGCGCGGGCCGACGCAGAACGCGAAGCGGATAGGAAGAAAATCGCAAAATCTCGAAGCAAATATTACAAACATATTGTCCTCACAATATCTTTACCTAATATTAAATTGAGGATTGTTTCTCCACTTTTTTTGGTCATCGGGTCCTTTTATGTAGGTCAGGTATTTTTTTCGTCCGTTATCTGGCCAGATTTCTACCCGACGTTTAAGCGTAGAGCGTGACCACGTTAGAAAATAGAAAAATAAAATGCGGCAGCGGTGGGGATCGAACTCTAGATCTCCAATCATTTTACTACGACCGCAACCAGTTGAACTAGCTCTCAATTGCATTAGAACAAGGAGTTAGCTTCTACTTAATAGAAAACAAACTTATGGGCCCTCTATCCCGCACATAACCGAAGGTGGGCCTGGTATGCATCAAAAAATAGTTATTCCTGGGGGAAGGACAAAACCAACTGAATTGGCTTACAATTGTGTTAGAAAAACAAGCGCGTTTCTAAATTAATTAGTCCCACATCGTTTTTTACATCAAATCTCACCAATTTATATACATAGTGAGTTGTACCAGAATCAGCAAGCAACAATCAGAGAGTCAGATATGGATTCGAATTTATGTACGAGGAACACGCATGGCCGGCGCACATACACACACTCAAAAAGCAATCACGGATGGGGCCGCGTCCGTGTGAGGAGCAATTGAATTGTGGGGGAAAAGAAGTCGAAATTACTGCGGACTGGACAAGAAAACCATTAGCAGGTGTGCGTGCCACGCGGGACAAGAAACAACATACTTACAAAGAGGTAAAAATAACTCAGGCGGGGTACTACACATGGATATTTTATCCCATAACTTGTAAAATGAACAAGTATGGAATTATAGGTACACAAGTTTGCTGTTGAATATTGAATATGACTACCGATTATTAAAAATCTGTACAACATCAGAACACTTCTTACTTACAGATTTGACTAATTATTGTGATTTTATATTATCATATGAAATGTTATATCATCTGATGAAGAGTAATATTATTCCATGCCTAAAATTATAGTTTGTGAATCTATCTCTTTGCTATCTCATTTTCCCTTAATTTTTTTGCGGGTCATTTTCCCTTAATTGAAGAGACAATCGATCACCCCGCTCTATTGTATTTTTTTTTCATGTACCTCTTTACGTGAATGTTTCAGTTATATATTTGAGAATTTACGTAGAAACCTATCTTTTTAATGTATGAACTTTGCATACTCTACACCAGGTATGAGGGAATATTTACATTTCTAAAGGGTCGGTGCATTGTTGTAAAATTTTCCATTAAAGTGATTGTCAAATTTTATTTTGTATTCAATAGTGGCTTAAGCTATCTCATAAAGCTATTGTAGATGTGCCCTGGTACTCCTACAGTCTCAGACGATTTTTCGAGATTGCTACCCGGTCGACACATTTACCAACCACCCTTGGACAAAAAGAAAACTGGAATAATATAAATTTAATCATTTCTTACAACACGAGGCAACCTCCATCGTTCAATATCCAATCAAAACGAGCAACCCCAGTTAACAGGAACTTCTTCAGAGAGTCATCAAAAGATCGTTAGGTAGAGAAAGACCGTCATTCTAAGATGATGCAAACACAAACAGTCATATATGCAGGGTGGAGGAAGGAGTAATTCAACGGGAAAAAAGTCAGCATTGTTGCCTTATTAATGTGATAGTCAAAAATATGTGTGATACACACAATTGATATCGAACCATAGAATATGTATTCTAAAGATATGTCACACAAAAAAGGTATTGTGCAATAGAATATGTATGCCCCGTTGCAACGCACGGGCATTTGTGCTAGTCAAATGAAAAGTCTAAACGCCTCCACGAGGCCTGATGCATGTTGCAGGAACAAAACAGGAAACTAGCCGCAGGTCACCCCTGGACACCGCCGTCGCCTGCAGAAGGTGCTCCATCCCGGGTAGCGACGCCTTCACCTGCACCACCAGCCGCAGGGTCGGCGGCATCGCCAGACAAGGGTGAGGAGGCAAAGGCGCGGAACCTCTCCAGCAGGGCCTCCACCTGTCCTTGCACAGCTGTGGCGGCGGCTTCGCAGTGATCCTCAGCCACAGGCTCCATCAGCTCGTCAAGGCAAGCGTTGGGGTCGCCAAGGTGCAGGTGGCTGAAAACGCGGGTCAATGCAGCTGAAGACAGGACGCGAGCTTCTGCCTCCGTCATGGGACCGACACCATCAACGACTTCCTCGAGCGCCTTCACCAAGAGAGGAAGCAACCTGGCGGGGCAATCCTCATCGGTGGCCAGCGACTTCTCCACGCCATGCTCGTAGAGCGTCTTCAGTGCCTTGCGAGATCTCTTCTGAGATCGGCAAAGGCTACGCGGTCTTCAGCCAGGACTCGCGCCTTGGCGTCAAGATCGGCCTCCCTCGCCTCCACCTTCCGCTCCAGCTCTTCCAACCGGTTGCGCTCGGCGGCCTGCGTCTTCCCCAACTCCGCCAGCTCAGCATCACGGTTCTTGACGGCGTCCTCCCAGGCCTTCATCTCCTCCTCCTTCGCTTGGCGGCAGCGTGCTTCTTTGGCGTGCTTGTCGTGCAGGCTCTTCAGCTTGTCCTCCAGCTCTCGGCAGCGGTCGCGGGCGGCCTTGGCGTCCTTCAGTGCCGCCTCACGATCGGCTGCAGCAGTGGCGGCGCTCTGCTTCTCCTTTTCGGAGGACGCCGCGGCCTGACTCAGCGTCGCGCGAACCGCCAAGTCGTAGTGAAGCCAGCCAGAGGCTAGCTCCAGGCGCCCGGCCACCAGGCGCGGGTCCGCGCTCAGGAGATCTGCCTGCAACTGGGTCATCTCCAAAAGAGCACGCTCCAGGACAGCAGCAGAGGTAGAAGAACCTGGGAGTGAAGGTGCGACTGTAGGAGGAGGCGACGTCGTCGCCAGGGCCTGGGAGATTGCGGGTTCTGGAGCAGCTGGGACCTCATCAACCGCGCCAGACGCCGGCACTTCCGGAGCCAGCGGGGCCATGGGGGCTGATTCCACACGGCGATGTTCCTCTTGGCCACGCAAGGGCGACCGGGTTGGGGAGGTGCGGGCACTGCTGCCTCCTTTCCCTGCGGAGGAAGGCACGACCGCCGTATCCTCCTTCCTCTTCTTCACTGAAGGCGTCGGCCTGATCGACCAAGGGCGAACGTCAGGAAATAACAAGCACAAGCGGGGACAAGGCGAAGCTTAAGGCACTTACCGATCCACTGCAACATATTTCCGCTTGGGGAGCTTGAAGCCTGACAGCGTCGGGACCTGAGGAGTGGGCACGCGGGCCCCGGCGGCAGAAGGGCCGGAGCCGGCCTCAGGAGGCGTCGAGACAGGAGCAGCATCTCGAGGAACCAACGACGACCTGCCCCTTGTCGGGATGAGGGGCTGCTCCCTCTCCTCCTGGCGGGCGTCGGCCTCGGTGTCGTTAGGCAGGGCGCGGAGGATCTCGGCCTTGCTCAGAGGAGAAGTCTCCCCCACCTCTTCAAGAGTCTTCTCCGAGTCCACCTCCTCCTCCTCCCCTCCGCGGGACTTGTCGGAGGACACCTCCACCGGCTTCGGTGCTGCAGGAGCTCCTGCGAGCGCCGGCGGCACCAGGCCGCGCGCGTCAAAGGTCGGCCTAGAGGCGACAAGTTCCTCCCAGTCCTTGCGGAGGAACAAAGGAACGAAGGCACTAGGCGGGTACTCCTGGTTGTCCCCAACTATGACGCGCAGGACAGCATCCAAATCCTCGCCAGGAAGGGCCCCAGGCCTCAGACGGGTCTTGTTCCCCTCTTCTTCAAGCTCCCACAAGGGGCGCGAGCGCGCCTGGAGAGGGGCAACTCGCAGCATCAAGAACTCCCTCAGGAGCATTTCCCCCGTCAACTTGGCTGCCTTCGCGTTGCCCGGCTTCAAGTCAGTCGTCATCTGCCCCAACATAGACAACGCCCGCTCATCCGCAAGCTCCGCCTTGGACCACCCCTTGTCGAGCTGGGGCGCCTCCGTCGGTAACACCAAGCGCGGACGGGCGCACTTGGCATCCATCATGACCCATTTGGATCAGATATTGTTGGCCCTCTTCCCGGTGCTCGAGATCGAGTTGGCCTTGCGAGACGCGACGAAGTTGGCGCATCTGGAGAGTGGCCCACGGTGACGCGAAGGAAGAAGAATTGGCGTAGAAGCGCCATGGATGGCAGCACGCCCAGGTACGCCTCACAGTAGTAGGCGAAGATGGACAAGAGGAGGACAGAGTTGGGATGGAGGTGCAACGCCAGCAGCCCGTAGTGGTCGAGAACCTCATAGAAGAAGTCGGAGAAAGGAGGGACCAACCCGACGGCGACGCTGCTCGAGAAGAAGGGGAAGAAGGTGCTCCCCTCAGGCTCCGGCAGCTCGGAGGCGAGCCGGAGCTCCGTCTTCCCCCACTCGTTGCTCTCCCCCGCCGTCAGTAGGCGCACGGAGGCTAGGCTCTTCTCTGTGACGGTGGGCGCTTCAAGAGCCGGCTCATACCAAGCATGCGCTGAGGAAGTCCTGACCTTGCGCGGTGCCATGGGTCGCAGATGCGGAGAGGGATTGGAGCAGATCTGGAGGTAGCAGTGGCGAGGAGCAAGAAAGGGGATCTGGAGCAAGGCGAGGGAGAAACAATGAAGGCAAGCACTGTCCGCGCCATACTTTTGTCCAATCGAGCAGTGCCGAGGCAGCGTGGGGAAACGGAGACGCCCACGTCCAATCAACCGCCACGCGTCGACCGAGGCCGCAGGCTTTGGGGGCCCGCGGCGCTCCGTACTTGACCCTAGGCTTCGCCGCAAAGCCAAGCCCGAGCGCACCTTGGGCCCGGGGGCTACTGTCGGCGTTCTAGGAACGGGGGTCCCCAGACTTGCCTGCCTGCGGCCCACGGCGTGGCTAAGTTAGCGGGCCGTCCGGCCCATCTTCATCAACAAGGCATCCAAGACCCTCGCGAGGGGCCAAGCCTCGCGAGGCGGGTGACGCAAGACCTCCTCAGGAGTGGTCTAGCCAGGCGGACTCACGAGGAGCGGAGATATCAAGGCGGGGCAAACCTCACAAGGTTCTTGTGACGTGAGCCATGACGATCGGCACCAGGCGGGCGCTAGCGGGCCCAGCGTCCTTGTTTCCTCTTTGGTGCTAAGGAGGCGAGCACAGGCGAGGAGTACCGAGGCATCATGCAAAGGTTGCCATATCGGTGCAACGAGACCAAGACCAGAAGGACGGCAAGACGGAGGTCATCGTGGAGCCCAAGACGGCGTCACCACCAGAGCCTTTCGCAGGCGAAGACCACTTTTGTCAAGATATCTTGTACTGGTTGCCCCCCTTCAAATTTGCCCGCCGTTGTTGGCTCCCTTCCCGCTCAATATTTGGGAAGAGGACCAGGGCCTATATAAGTAGAACCAACCACCACAATAGGGGCAACTCAGCTTGACCCGATCTGATCGAGAGCCTACCCTAGCCACAAGAACACCTCAACCTCAGGAGGCTGTTCTTCCCCTTGTACTGTTCATCATCATCCCAAGAGGCAATCCACCACCACACACACTGGAGTAGGGTATTACACCACAACGGTGGCCCAAACCAGTATAAATCTTGTGTCTTCCTGTGCTGCGAGTTCGCCGAGTTCGTCCGAGGAGATCTTAGCGAGCTAGGGCGTGGATCGGTAGGAGGGAAAGACTTCGCGCACACCCCAGAGTTCGAACCTTAAGGGTTTGCCGGAACCCCACATCCGACAAATGATGTCTTCTCAAATTAACATAGCCAAAGAAAGCTCATCCCTACAAAATCATATAGTTTGGCCATGCTTCATTTTCGTCACACAAAAATGCTCTCATCATGCACAACCCCGATGACAAGCCAGGCAATTGTTTCATACTTTAGTATTCTCAAACTTTTTCAACTTTCACGCAATACATGAGCGTGAGCCATGGACATAGCACTATGGGTGGAATAGAATATAATGATGGGGGTTTTGTGGAGAAGACAAAAAAGGAGAAAGTCTCACATCGACGCGGCTAATAAACGGGCTATGGAGATGCCCATCAATTGATGTCAATGCAAGGAGTAGGGATTGCCATGCAACGGATGCACTCGAGCTATAAATGTATAAAAGCTCAATAAAAGAAACTAAGTGGGTGTGCATCCAACTTGCTTGCTCACGAAGACCTAGGGCATTTGAGGAAGCCCATTGTTGGAGTATACAAGCCAAGTTCTATATTGAAAATTCCCACTAGTATATGAAAGTGACAACATAGGAGACTCTCTATCATGAAGATCATGGTGCTACTTTGAAGTACAAGTGTGGTAAAAGGATAGTAGCATTGTCCCTTCTCTCTTTTTCTCTCATTTTTTTGGGCCTTCCTTTTTTTATTTGGCCTTTCTCTTTTTTTTTCTTCGTCCGGAGTCTCATCCCATCTTGTGGGGGAATCATAATCTCCATCATCCTTTCCTCACATGGGACAATGCTCTAATAATGAAGACCATCACACTTTTATTTACTTACAACTCAAAGATTACAACTCGATACTAGAACAAAGTATGACTCTATATGAGTGCCTCCGGCGGTGTACCGAGATAGGCAATGAATAAAGAGTGACATGTATGAAAAATTATGCATGGTGACCTTGCCACAAATACGATGTCAACTACATGATCATGCAAGGCAATATGACAATGATGATGCGTGTCATAATAAACGGAACGGTGGAAAGTTGCATGGCAATATATCTCGGAATGGCTATGGAAATGCCATAATAGGTAGGTATGGTGGCTGTTTTGAGGAAGATATAAGGAGGTTTATGTGTGATAGAGTGTATCGTATCACAGGGTTTGGATGCACCGGCGAAGTTTGCACCAACTCTCGAGGTGAGAAAGGGCAATGCACGGTACCGAAGAGGCTAGCAATGATGGAAGGGTGAGAGTGCGTATAATCCATGGACTCAACATTAGTCATAAAGAACTCACATACTTATTGAAAAAATCTACAAGTCATCAAAACCAAGCATTACGTGCATGCTAGATTGGTAGGAAAATACCATCGCTCGTCCCCGACCGCCACTCATAAGGATGACAATCAAAGAACACCTCATGTTTCAAATTTGTCACACAACGGTTACCATACGTGCACGCTACGGGACTTGCAAACCTCAACACAAGTATTTCTCAATTTCACAATTACTCAACTAGCACGACTCTAATATCACCATCTTCATATCTCAAAACAATCATCAAGTATCAAACTTCTCATAGTATTCAATGCACTCTATATGGAAGTTTTTATTATATCCCTCTTGGATGCTCATCATATTAGGACTAAATTCATAACCAAAGCAAATTACCATGCTGTTTAAGACTCTCAAAATAATATTAGTGAAGCACGAGAGTTCATCTATTTCTTCAAAATAAAACTACAGTCGTGCTCTAAAAGATATAAGTGAAGCACTAGAGCAACCGACAAACTACTCCAAAAGATATAAGTGAAGATCAATGAGTAGTTGAATAATTATGTAACTATGTGAAGACTCTCTAACATTTAAGAATTTCAGATCTTGGGATATTATTCAAACAGCAAGCAAAACAAAATAAAATAAAATGACACTCCAAGCAAAACACATATCATGTGGTGAATAAAAATATAGCTCCAAGTAAAGTTACCGATAGACGAGGACGAAAGAGGGGATGCCATCTGGGGCATCCCCAAGCTTAGGCTCTTGGTTGTCCTTGAATATTGCCTTGGGGTGCCTTGGGAATCCCCAAGCATAGGCTCTTGCCACTCCTTATTCCATAGTCCATTGAATCTTTACCCAAAACTTGAAAACTTCACAACACAAAACTCAACAGAAAACTCGTAAGCTCCGTTAGTATAAGAAAATAAAACCACCACTTAGGTACTGTTGTGAACTCATTCTAAATTCATATTGGTGTAATATATACTGTATTCCAACTTATCTACGGTTCATACCCTCCGATACTACTCATAGATTCATCAAAATAAGCAAACAACACATAGAAAACAGAATCTGTCAAAAACAGAACAGTTTGTAGTAATCTGTATCAAACGTATACTTCTGGAACTCCAAAAATTCTGAAATAAATTTGTGGACCTGAGGAATTTGTCTATTAATAATATGCAAAAAGAATCAACCTAAAAGCACTGTCCAGTAAAAAAATGGAAGCTAATCTCGTGAGCGCAAAAGTTCTGTTTTTTACAGCAAGATTGCAAAGACTTCACCCAAGTCTTCCCAAAGGTCCTACTTGGCACAAACACTAATTAAAACATAAAACCACATATAAACAGAGGCTAGATGAATTATTTATTACTAAGCAGGAGCAAAAGGCAAAGAACAAAAATAAAATTGGGTTGCCTCCCAACAAGCGCTTACGTTTAACGCCCCTAGCTAGGCATGATGATTTCAATGATGCTCACATCAAAGATAAGAATTGAAACATAAAGAGAGCATCATGAAGAATATGACTAGCACATTTAAGTCTAACCCACTTCCTATGCATAGGGATTTTGTGAGCAAACAATTTATGGGAACAAGAATCAACTAGCATAGGAAAGCAAAACAAGCATAACTTCAAGATTTTCAACACATAGAGAGGAAACTTGATATTATTGCAATATATGTAGAAGCATATGATCCTCTCTCATAATAATTTTCAGTAGCATCATGAATGAATTCAACCATATAACCAGCACATAAAGCATTCCTTTCATGATCTACTTGCATAGAAATTTTACTACTCTCCACATAAGCAAATTTATTCTCATCAATAGTAGTGGGATCAAACTCAACAAAATAACTATCATGTGAAGCATAATCCAATTGAAAATTAAAATCATGATGACAAGTTTCATGGTTATCTTTATTCTTTATAGCATACGTGTCATCACTATAATCACCATAAATAGGAGGCATGCTTTCATCATAATAAATTTGCTCATCAAAACTTGGGGGACTAAACATATCATCTTCATCAAACATAGCATCCCCAAGCTTGTGGCTTTGCATATCATTAGCATCATGGGTATTCAAAGAATTCATACTAACAACATTGCAATCATGCTCATCATTCACATATTTTATGCCAAGCATTCTATGTAAATCTTCTTCTAGTACCTAAGCACAATTTTCCTTCCCATCATTTTCACGAAAGACATTAAAAAGATGAAGCATATGAGGCAACCTTAATTCGATTTTTTCTTTTTTTCTTTTATAAACTAAATTAGTGATAAAACAAGAAACTAAAAGATTCGATTGCAAGATCTAAAGATATACCTTCAAGCACTCACCTCCCCGGCAACGGCGCCAGAAAAGAGCTTGACGTCTACTACGCAACCTTCTTCTTGTAGACGTTGTTGGGCCTCCAAGTGCAGAGGTTTGTAGGACAGTAGAAAAATCCCCTCAAGTGGATGACCTAAGGTTTATCAATCCGTGGGAGGCGTAGGATGAAGATGGTCTCTCTCAAGCAACCCTGCAACCAAATAAAAAAGAGTCTCTTGTGTCCCCAACACACCCAATACAATGGTAAATTGTATAGGTGCACTAGTTCGGCGAAGAGATGGTGATACAAGTGCAATATGGATGGTAGATATAGGTTTTTGTAATCTGAAAATATAAAAACAGCAAGGTAGCAAGTGGTAAAAGTGAGCGGAAACAGTATTGCAATGCTAGGAAACAAGGCCTAGGGTTCATACTTTCACCAGTGCAAGTTCTCTCAACAATAATAACATAATTGGATCATATAACTATCCCTCAACATGCAACAAAGAGTCACTCCAAATTCACTAATAGTAGAGAACAAACGAAGAGATTACGGTAGGGTACGGAACCACCTCAAAGTTATTCTTTCCGATCGATCTATTCAAGAGTCCGTAGTAAAATAACATGAAGCTATTCCTTCCGTTCGATCTATCATAGAGTTCGTACTAGAATAACACCTTATGACACAAATCAACCAAAACCCTAATGTCACCTAGATACTCCAATGTCACCTCAAGTATCTGTGGGTATGATTATACGATATGCATCACACAATCTCAGATTCATCTATTCAACAAACACAAAGTACTTCAAAGAGTGCCCCAAAGTTTCTACCGGAGAGTCAAGATGAGAACGTGTGCCAACCCCTATGCATAAGTTCACGAGGTCACGGAACTCGCAAGTTGATCACCAAAACATATATCAAGTAGATCACATGAATATCCCATTGTCACCACAGATAAGCACATGCAAGACATACATCAAGTGTTCTCAAATCTCTAAAGACTCAATCCGATAAGATAACTTCAAAGGGAAAACTCAATCCATTACAAGAGAGGAGAGGGGGAGAAACATCATAAGCTCTAACTATAATAGCAAAGCTCGTGATACATCAAGATCGTGCTGAATCAAGAACACGAGAGAGAGAGATCAAACACATAGCTACTGGTACATACCCTCAGCCCCGAGGGTGAACTACTCCCTCCTCGTCATGGAGACCACCGGGATGATGAAGATGGCCATCGGTGAGGGATCCCCCCTCCGGCAGGGTGCCGGAATAGGGCCCCGATTGGTTTTTGGTGGCTACAGAGGCTTGCAGCAGCGGAACACCCGATCTAGGTTTCTTTCTGGAAGTTTGGGTATATATAAGAGGTGTTGGAGTCGGGAACAAGTCAGGGGGGTCCCCGAGGCGGCCATGAGGTAGGGGGGCGCGCCCAGGGGGGTAGGGTGCGCCCCCACCCTCGTGGTGGTCTCGGGACTCCTCTGGTCCATCTCCGGTACTCCGTGGGCTTCTTCTGGTCCAAAAAAAAGCTCCGTGAAATTTCAGGTCAATTGGACTCCGTTTGGTTTTCCTTTTCTGCGATACTCAAAAACAAGGAAAAAATAGAAACTGGCACTGGGCTCTAGGTTAATAGGTTAGTCCCAAAGATCATATAAAATAGCATACAAATGCATATAAAACATCCTAGATGTATAATATAATAGCATGGAACAATAAAAAATTATGGATATGTTGGAGACGTATCACATTGTGGTGAAGTCAAGAAAGAAGGAGACATTTGACAATCTCTTGTCTACAAAATGATGCTTAATCCGGCTAAATGTGTCTTTGGTGTGCCAGCAGGCAAGCTCTTGGGTTTCTTGGTTTCTAACAGAGGCATTGAAGCTAACCCGGAGAAAATAAAGCCATTACTTCATTGGCTAAGCCGGTGTGCGTTAATGATGTTCAGCGTCTGGCGGGTCGTATTGCGGCTCTGAGCCGGTTCATAAGCCAGCTGGGTGAGAAGGCTATCCACTTTATCAGATGATGAAGAAGACGGATCATTTTGTTTGGAGCGATGCGGCTAAACAAGTGTTTGAGGATCTGAAGAAACAATTGGCTGAGCTGCCCGTGCTTGCTGCCCCTGTTGATAAAGAGCCTCTGTTGTTATATGTGGCTGCTAATAGCCGGGCTGTCAGTGTAGCCATCATGGTGGAAAGAAAGGAGGCAGGCAAGGAATATCCGGTTCAACAGCCGGTTTATTATATCAGTGAAGTGCTTATTGAGTCCAAATAGAGATACCCACATTGGCAGAAGCTTGTGTATGGGGTTTTTATGGCAAGCCGGAAGCTTAAACAATATTTTCAGGGTCATCCCATCACCATGGTTAGCTCTGCTTCTTTGGGAGATATCATCCAAAACAGGGAAGCAACTGGCCGGGTTGCTAAGTGGGCCATTGAGCTTGGACCTCACGGTTTAAAGTATGTGCCTCGTACAGCTATGAAGTCCCAAGCGCTTGTGGATTTCATCAATGATTGGACAGAGTTGCAGGCACAGGAGGAAAAGCCGGATAACAAATATTGGACTATTCATTTTGATGGATCTAGACAGCTGGAGGGCTCGGGGGCTGGAGTTATCTTGACTTCCCCACGAGGTGATAAATTTTCTTATGTCCTCCGGTTAATGTTCCCTTGTACTAACAATGCTGCTGAGTATGAGGCTCTGCTCCATGGTCTTCGGATGGCTAAGGAGATGAATTTAAGCCGGGTGCGATGCTTTGGCGATTCAGATTTGGTGGCCCAACAGGTTTCTGGTACTTGGGATTACAAGGATCCGCTTATGGCGGCTTATCGTCGAGAGGTCGATGCCATTGCAGGTCACTTCAAGGGTTACCAAGTTGAACATATTGATCGAAGGAAGAATGAGGCGGCTGACAACTTAAGCCGTCTAGGCTCTCAGCGTAAACCGGTACCACCTAATACGTTCCTGGATGTTCTACTCAACCCTTCGGTCAAGTTGCCTACGGAAGAGGACCTTGCTGTTCCTGACCCGGAGGCACAGTTGGTGGCGGCTCTTCATGCTATTCCTGATTGGACAATACCATATTTGGCTTACATGACCCGGGGTGAGTTACTGGAGGATGAGACCTTGGCAAGGTAGATAACCCGACGGTCAAATTCCATGACAATTGTCAATGGGGAGCTTCACCATTGTAGTGTTACAGGGGCGTTTTAGCGTTGCGTTTCTCCTGAAGAAGGCTGTGAGATTCTGCGTGAGATCCATGAAGGAGATTGTGCTCACCATGCCGGCTCTAAATCTTTTGTAGCCAAGGCTTTTCATCACGGTTTCTATTGGCTGATGGCTCATGCTGATGTTGAGGACTTGGTCAAAAAATGTGACGGTTGTCAAAAGTTTTCACGCCGAGCTCATGTTTCGGCTCAGGAGCTGAGGATGATTCCAATCACTTGGCCATTTGTGACTTGGGGGCCTGATATGTTTGGACCTTTTAAGAGGTCCAAGGATAAGAAGACCCACCTTTTGGTGGCGGTTGATAAGTTCACTAAGTGGGTAGAGGCAGAGCCGGTCAGTAAGTGTGATGCAGCAACAGCGGTTCAATTCATGAAGAAGGTGATCTTCCGTTTTGGCTTTCCGCACAACATTATAACAGATAATGGCACTAATCTCTCCAAGGGTGCTATGAAAGAATTTTGTCAACGTGAACATATCCGGCTTGATGTATCATCAGTGGCTCACCCCCAATCCAATGGTCGAGCTGAGAGAGCCAATCAAGAGATCCTAAGAGGCATCAAGCCCCGGCTTATGGTTCCCTTACAGAGGATGCCGGGTTGTTGGGTGGAGGAGTTACCTTCCGTGTTATGGAGCATTAATACCACCCCCAACAGATCTACAGGTTACACACCCATTCTTCATGGTTTACGGAGCAGAGGCGGTTCTCCCTAGTGACATCCGTCATGATTCACCGCGTGTGGCGGCTTATGTTGAAGCTGACAATGAAAAAGCATGTCAGGAAGCACTTGACCTGTTAGATGAGGAGCGTGACATCGCGGCGGCTTGTTCAGCGATCTACCAGCAAGATCTGCGCCGTTATAACAGCCGCCGGGTTAAAACCAGAACTTTTCAAGAAGGAGATCCGGTGCTCCGGCTTATCCAGGATCAAACTGATATGCACAAGTTATCCCCACCTTGGGAAGGGCCTTTGTGGTCAGTAAGAATCTCAATAATGGGTCCTACTACCTCATCGATGCTCGAGAGCAGAAAGACTCACATAAGTCGGAGGAGGAGACCCACCGGCCGTGGAATATTGCTCATCTTCGGCCTTACTACACCCGAGCCACTGGCTCTTCTGATGTACATATTTCAACAATGGATATATTATGATCAATATAATAAAGCCGGCATCCCAGTTAAAGCAGGGCCTCTGTTGTTTTTCTCTTTAAATAACGACTTTTTGGTCACTTGGGGGCTTCTGCTTTATAAAGCAAGGTTATGATTACCCTTTCATCCGGCTTATAGGCCATATATGAAAAAAATTGGGGGCTTGCTACCCAGGTTAAAGGGACCAAAGAGAGTCTGTTGCAAAAGCACAACTCAAACATAGGTGCCCATTGAGCACAGCTCAAAAATATTGCGTGGGGGCTCTTGGTTCTAAAGAACAAGAGTTTTTATAACCCTTGTAATAGGCTTAAAAGCCAGGCTTGGAAGCCAGGTGTATTCACCTAAAACCCCGGGTTATCCTACCTTTTTAAGTCTGCCACTCCACCCAGGTAATCCTGGAATGACCCGCCGTACTTTTGACAAGTCAATCTTATACAAACCCTGAACTTGTCAAAGTTAAAACAACGATTGGTTGTGTGAGGTCCGGCTTATAAGGTTTGTATGAAGGTTTAACTCAGTGGCTGTGCGGCCCGTGAAAGCACTTGAATTTTAGGCCTGGCCGCCTATGAAAGCCTTGATTTTTTGTTGTTTGATTTGAATTTTTTTTTGAGGTTTTTTCTCATATGACATAGTAATATTTGGTTAAAAGCCGTTGAGGGCTGTGATGCTTTACGGTTTATACATGAAATTACCCGGTGTTTATTAACCCGGCCTGGCTTTCGACTATAAGTCGCCAGTATGAGATAAGATAATATCCGGTGTTTATTAACCTGGCCTGGCTTTGTTCATAAGCCGGCAATGTATGGTAATTACCAGTGCTTAAATTTTGGGTTATCACCCTTACTACACCGGCTTGGTAAACCAATAGTGTGATCAAATATCACAGGTATGATATATTTTGTTATACTTATATATGGTTATAATTAAGCCAGCCATGGTTATGCACTATTTTAGTTTCCAGTGATTATCTATTGGGCATTATGACCCGTGCTGTGGTAAACCGTGGGACACTTGTGATCTATTTGCATACAGGAACGGCCTCAAAAAGCTGATATTATAAGCACAAGTGGCAGATCAACAACATCATGCAAAGAAAAACATGCATGATGGCACGACAGATTCAAGTTTTTACTACCCTATTACATGCCTCCGTGGGCCGGGTGAGATCAAGTGTTTTTCAAAACATTAAGTATTTTGAACCGCCGAACGGTTCAATCTTCTTGGCCTTGCTGGCCGGAGGCTTCTGCGTCATCCCTTGCCCGTTCTTCGTCCTCTTCTGTCGGCTGAAAATTTGGTGATGACCAATCGATGCCAGATAGAGCTTGAAATTCAGCTTCGTCATCTATAAGATCAGATGGTTCAACTTCAGGGGCAAAATTATGCTTACGGATTGGAGGGATCAGATCCATCACTCGATAAGCCGGTGTAGGCATCTTCTGATTTTGCTTGTCGTAAGCCGGATGGTACTTTGAAACGTCTGAATCATTGGCAATCTTGGTGGCCATTGGATGAATTTCCTTCACACAGGCGGCAAAGTCATTTTGGTCAAAAGGAGTACCATCCTCTTTCAAGCTTGGGTATCATGTGGCTACATCAGCCAGCTCTAGTTCTGGTACCCATGCTTTTGCCCGACTCAAAGCTGTCACAGCGTCGACTCTTGCAGATGATCGCTTCATCTCATCGATCCTGGCAGGCAGCACTGAGAGCTTTTTCAAGACATCTATCAAAAGTTTCGGAGCTTGATTAGTTGGAGAAATTTTGGCCAGGGCACGCTGAGTACCAGTATACAGCTGTTCAACAAGTGTATAGACAGCTTTCAGCTTCACAAGCATGTCTTGATCGAGGTTGCTACTCCTGGGACCTGGATATACCACAGATTGGTTAATGGCGGGTTATATGATCACAACAAAAAAATTACTTTTGACTAGCAAGGCGGCTCACCAAAGATAGCTGAAACCATCTAAGATACACGGTGTTTTAAGCCGGTGAGCTCAGTGGTCACCTCTTGAAGCGCTGCCTCAGCTTTCTCCGTGCGCTGTGTTAAAGCACTCTTCTCTTCAGCCCAAGTCTTTTTCTCCCGCCTCAAAACTGGTCTTCAGCTTTTCCGATTCAGCCACGCTAAACTGGAACTTTGACTCGGCTTTCCGGGTTTCAGTTTTCTGAGTCGCCAGCCGGGTCTTGGTGTCGTTCAATTGAGACTCCAGTTCAGCAGTAGCAGCATGTATGAAATACAGAGTAATCAACATTTATATCAAGGTCACAGGGATATAAGTCTCAAGTCTTTTGCAAGCAACAACACTTGACACTTGGGGGCTAATGTGTGTCACAGATTTTTTAATGAAATTACTGTTATAACTAAAGTCACAAGTACTTTGCGAGCAAGACAACTTGGCACTTGGGGGCTAATGCATATCGCTTGTTTTTTCTACTTCATGAGCCGAAAGTGCTGTAAACAAGTCCCAACCGACTCATGGGGGCTACGCAGTTAAGCTCTTTTTATTATACAAAGCTAAATAGGACCGGCTCATTCATGCTGATTAAACCGGCCCTTGGGGACTACGAATGCAAATTCAACTGGTGTAAACATCCGGTTTACATTTAAACCAGACAAGGAGGGATTCTAGGACAGAAGTTTATGGATTCTTCTAAAGTCTACAGACTATTCAATCTTGTCATAAGACAGTAGACTTGGGGGCTGGCAGGATATGTATATAAATTACTTAAAGCTGGAAGTCATACCTCATATTTTTGGTGCATTTGTTTCACCATATCAACTTCAAGGTCGCGGCTGGAGTGGACCTGGCTGAGGTAACCAGAGAGGATCTCATTGCTGCTCAGTTGCGCATAATGGGAGATGTCAAACTTCATTTTCCGCCTCTCAATAACCTCTTGTTTGGCAGTCACTAAAAGAAATATGTCAGCTAGTGACCTTCTGTCAGTGACCCTGGAAGAATTGGTCATAGATCTATGACGATTTCAGACCAATTGGTCAAAAGCTGTTCGGGGGGCTCCAAACCCTAAACTATAACGACCATTTTGGTCAGAAAGGTCGTAATTTCCTTACACGAAATGGTCATAAAGCAGATAGCACTGGTCCGCTGCCTTATTTCTAGCTGATCACGACCATAGATGGTCATAACCTTGTAAATTGTGGTGGGTTGCTATGACTAGGCGCCACCTCATCAGTGTTGCCTATGTGTCATGTCCATGTGGCAATTTTTGCCCCAGGTTGTGAAGCAACCTATATTTCTGTCATTCCCAAAATTCCCAAAAAAATCTCATAAATTCTTTGGGTCATATCTTCGTCAAATATGTATAAAACCTTCCTTGCCTAGTTCAGAAATAATTCAACAATATTCATTTTCCTATTCTGTTTAGACCAACACTTTGTGAAGGAAGTACCACTTTGGCATGTCCAAATAGTATCCATTTTCTACGGTGCTTTCCTATGCTCAAATAACCATCCTCCACCAAATGCCAGCTCAATCCATTCATTATTTTGAGCCCAGCTTCAACATTCGTATTTATGTCCAGTGTGGTACTTTGCAAAGGAAGTACCACCTAGGCTCCTCCTTTTGAGCTGAAAATTTGTGAAGATGGTCTTCTTAGTAACTCATCATCCTCAGCCAAAACTCACGCCCATTAGCCATGTACATTTCCCGTACCGCTAATCAAACACTTGGCTGCTAATTCATGTTTGAGCATCGATCGGTCTCCTCGTGAGAATCTTATGTTGTAATTTTCTTCCTAGCACCTACCTGGGGAGTGCCCAACCCACTAGACATGCCTAGGCCGCCTAGAACACATGGCAACGCCACGGTCACACGGTGACAATGCGGCGAGCATGCGAGTTTACGCGCTCTAGAGTTGGGGCCCTCGGCCACCGCCCAAACCTCGACGTATCGCCACCAAACCATGTATTTATGATTAAATAGGTACTTATGTAACTAGAAATGATTTTTGGAAAATAAATAAATAGCAAACTATGAGGCAGCTGTAGTTCAAATTTGACCCGCTTCCAACTGAATCGGCGGAAATTTGTCTTTTTCACAAGAGGTGGATCAAAACTTTTTACACCCAACCATTTTGTCAATTGTGCATTAAATATGTCCTAGTATTTTAGAAAATTGATTTGGTCCAATTTTGCAACAATTATTTGGGAGGTCCTTCACAAAAAAACCTCCTTTTGGGCACTCGAAAAATGGAAAATGGTTTTTTCGTCCAAAGAAAATGAAAACTTCCTTAGGCAATATTGTTTGCCATTCCAATATGCACCCTTGTGCACAATATGAGATCATTTGAACAAACTATGCCATGAATGTGGCCATAAGATTGATCATTTGGCTTGAAAGCCATTTATCTCCACACGTGATAGCTCGTTTCTGAGAACACTTTTTAAAAATAATTGCTGTATTACAAGTTTGTTATTTTTCCTGGGAACTTGGCCACAAATAATGACACAATGCGAAGGTTTCCCAATTTTTTGATTTTTTTGAATTTTTTATGCCCGATTCAAAATGCGGTCAAAACGGCGGGAATGACCGTTCCTAGCTAGTGGTTGAATCTTGGAATTTTTTTGGTGTTTCTCTGATTAAATAGATACTTTTGTACCTAGAAATGATTTTTGGAAAAAATAAATAGCAAACTATGAGGCAGCCACAGTTCAAATTTGACCCGCTTCCAACTAAAACGGCAGAAATTTGTCTTTTTCACCACAGGTGGATCAAAACTTTTTACACCCAATAATTTGGTCAATTGTGCATTAAATATGGCCTAGTATTTTAGAAAAATGATTTGGTCCAATTTTGCAAGAATTATTTGGTAGGTTCTTCACAAAAAACCTCATTTGGGGCACTCGAAAAATGGAAAATGACCTTTTCGTCCAAAGAAAATGAAAATTTCCTTAGGCAACATTGTTTGCCATTCCAATATGCACCCTTGTGCACAATATGAGATCATTTGAACAAACTAGGCAATGAATGTGGCCATAAGGTTGATCATTTGACTTGAAAGCCATTGATCTCCACAGATGATAGCTCGTTTCTGAGAACACTTTTTTAAAAGAATTGCCGTATTACAATTTTATTATTTTTCCTGGTAACTTGGTCACATATGATGACACGATGCGAAGGTTTTCCAATTTTTTGATTTTTTTTCAATTTTTTATGCCCGTTTCAAAATGCGGTCAAAACGGCGGGAATGACCGTTCCTAGCTAGTGGTTGAATCTTGGAATTTTTTTGGTGTTTCTCTAATTAAATAGATACTTTTGTACCGAGAAATGATTTTTGTAAAAATAAATAGCAAACTATGAGGCAGGCACAGTTCAAATTTGACCCGCTTCCAGCTGAATCGGTGAAAATTTGTCTTTTTCACCAGAGGTGTATCAAAACTTTTTACATCCAATAATTTGGTCAATTGTGCATTAAATAAGGCCTAGTATTTCAGAAAAATGATTTGGTCCAATTTTGCAACAAATATATTATAGGTCCTTCACAAAAAAACTCAGTTTGGACACTCAAAAAATGATTAAAAATAGCTAGAAAGATCAGACATGCATACAAATTGGTGCTCATCCATAAAATGTGGTCTAACTTGAGTGAAAATTTGTATAATGCCCTTTTGCAAAATATTTTTGATAGTTGCTTCACAAAAAAGCTCTATCTTTAGTACTTGGAAATTATTTTAAATCACAGATTCTCGGACCAATCAGAACACTTCTCACGGATCACCCCACTCTATGTGATCTGAACCATCTCACCGGCCAACCCAAACCCTAACTCCACTCCTCTCCCCTCTCTCCCCCGATTCAGATCCACTCGCAGCCGCCACCTACCTCCCGCCCCCGATTCAGATCCCGCCGCCCACGCCCGCGGCCACCACAATCCGCTGCCCGCGCGCCGGAGTCCACGCCGCTCTTCCTCCGCCCGCCGACCCACCCCGTCCCTTATGCCTCACTCGCCGCGCTCGTCCCGCCCTAACTCCCCTCCCACTCCAGCCGCCGCTGCCCCCTTCTCCCTCCCACCCCGTCCCTTATGCCTCGCTCGCCGCGCTTGTCCCACCCTAACTCCCCTCCCACTCCAGCCGCCGCTGCCCCCTTCTCCCTCCCACCCACGCCCCCAACCCCACCCCCTTCTCCTTCCTTCAGATCTCGATCTGCCGCCGCCCCCAACCCCATCCCCACCGCCACCATCGACGACCCTCACCGTAGACGAGGTCGAGGCCGATCCAAGATCGAGCCCATGCCCAGAGCCGCCCCCAAGATTCGCTGGCAACCCCACGCCAATCAGGACCTCGATCTGGATCGAGCAGGCGCTCTCCACCGACGGGGCTTGGGCTGGCCGGCGTCCCACGTTGACGTCGTCCTCCCTCCCGCTCCCGGCAACGCGCTCGGTCTCCGTAGCCGGCCTCACCGCCATAGTCACTGGTATTTTTCCTCACCCTTCTCCCTTTCTTGGTCCTCTCCTCTCTGCTCTCTCCCCCCCGTTTGGCTTTGACTCACTGGATTCGCTACTGTTGGGAGGTGCATCGAGCGGGATCTGCGTGGAGATGGCGCGGGTGCTGGCGGCACGCGGGGCGCGACACCCAGTCATCGTAGCCGCTTGGAACCTCACCGCCACCGAGACCATGCGCCAGGCCGCAACTTCGCAGCCGACTTCGCTGACAGGGGCCTACCGCTCAACATCCTTGTGTACGTACTACTACTCCCAATCATGCACATCTTATAGTTTAGGTTCTGTCAGGGATTGCCAAGACCATTCAGGTTCAGGTTCAGGTTCAGCGAGATGGCTCTCTGAACCATGAGTAGGTAGCACAACGCATGCCTTGCCGGCCGACAGTAGTTGTGTTGCGGCTCTACTACTGTACCATGTGTTCCTACTACTAGCTCTAGTCGTGGATGCTGGGTAGCTCCCTGTTTTCTCTGTTTTTATGTAATCCTAGATAGAACCATACAACTGTGGATGACAAACACTGCAATTTAATCTAAAATTGTCATCGTGATCCTAGCAAATACTCCTCAAATTACTGTAAATTGTTGCACGATTAGGGGCTAGTGTAGATGCAAAATAAGGTTGCACTTTTAGAGGAGATAAGCCACTGATGTTCAGCTTGGTGACTGATGAGACCCTACACTGCCTGGCACCAATCATCTTATTGTCCTTAGAACAAGTGTTGATTTATACCTCCAATTACTACTGTCATTGAGATCTTCAATTCATTTCTATACTATTAATTCAGATAACTGAATGATTTGATGCACTAAGAATTGTCTCCGGAATCCAACTATTAAAATGAAGTCTTTTATTCAACTAGGACATGCATGCGTACATGTGCTTGGAAGATATATTCTGAATGTTCATCTCAGAGCGTGATGGGGCTTTTTCTGTCTTGTGCAGGTTGCTGACTTTGGTCTGGCCAAGATCCAGCACGAAGACGACACAACCATGTGTCTACGCTGGTGATGGGGACTTTTGGGTACGAAGTCGGGTAGATCTGCCGAGTCAAGATGCGATTGATGATAAAAACTCATGCAACAGAGATACCGTAACATTTCCATTTTGTTACATGTTTACATTTATTCAAATTCAGCTGTTTACATGGCGGAGCGGTCCACAGACGTTTCCTTCATGCAGCAGTTTAAGTTGCTTCCAATTAAATCTGCTGTGAATGTGTTATATATAATTGAATCTGAACAAAATTTATTCCTTCAATCCTATTCATGTTTGCTTGGTGCAGATTAATTGATTGTCTCAATGTTGCCAAAGCTAGCATGTTATCATGCCAATGTATTAAAATTAAGGGATATGAAATAACCCCCCTCACGGAAATACAATCGTATGCACCTTAGCATGGAAATACATCAAATTTGGATGAAAGGCAACATAAATGGCTTGTTGATCCTATTCAAATTATACCATGAACTTATTCTGCATGTATTCAACTAGATCAAGTACAAGTACATTAGTTCGTCATATCTGCTATTAATACACTGTCCAAGTCATGAATTTCCTGAACTAGTGCCTGTATATATTTGGGTGCTTGTCAATTAGAAAATGTCTTCATCTAGCCTTGTCTCATCATTAAATTTGTGATACATATTTGCTGAACATTTTTCTTCTCCTATGTTATTCAAGGAAATCTATATGATTTATATTCTTGACATAAAAAGATGAGCTAACCTCTAGGTATATACAGATGCCACCTACAAGTGAATGCTGAGATACCATGTTTGTACTACGTGCCAGTGTAGCTGTACTGATACAAATACTACGTATGTACTTATGGAGTAGTAAATAACCTGTCATGTAATGTATACTAATTGGTGGATTGTACAGGGCAGCTCCTTGTCATGGGCGGCGCTGTTGTCGGCAGGGCCGTTTCTTCTTCGAATTACCATGCACGCGCGTCTTATTTGTTGCTAATCAACTAGTGATTTGGGTTATTTTGGGTTGCTGTTAGTTTTGCTTCTGCAATTTAATGTTGTCAATGCTCTTTCCCGTTTGGTGGATCAACTAATTGCTTACAAATCCAGCAGGCATGAATGCTTACTTTTACAGATTTGTTTGACTGACTTCTTCAAATCTAGCTCGTGTCTATTTGTTGGATGTGGATCAAGTCTCCCTATGTCGATGAGTTCTAGATTCCAGTTCACCATGTTTCGCTTATGAATGAATGCGCTAGAAGTAGAACATAATCTGTTGCATTGGTGGTTACTTTATACATTTTATGATTGGTCAATCAGCTAGTTAGCTACAGTTTACCTTGATCAGGGAATGTCGATGGTCAAATAATTTACGTCCATTCTCCAGATCTTAACATGTGGTTCTTGGATAGGTCCCCTTTTGAACCCTTTTTTATCTGAATCCCATAAAGAAGTAAACGAGCCTAGTTTTTTTAACTGGCATGCTGTCTTATTAAATCAGGGGGAAATTATTGCCTGGATAGGTGTTTTCTTTTGTGAAGTTAGTGGATGTTGATCAAGTCCCCTTTCCGCTGTATGAAACGTTTCTCCTATTGTACTTCTTAAAAAGCTTTCTGCTGATGGCAGGAAGAAGAAGGTTGTTCATAAGAAGATGGCAGGAAGAAGCAGGTTGATTCGATTCGATCCTCAAGGTAGCTCTTCCCTTCCCCTTCTCTCTTTGATTCGATCCGATCTATGCACAAAGTTCACTAGTTTGGATGCATCATAGAACTTGTGGTGATGTTGTTTAGATTGCAGCAAGCAAAACTACAAGTGTTGAGCTTGTTAAGTGTTTTGTTACGGTGAAATCTGAACCATTTATTGAATAGTAGGATGGACGACTTTCTATGATTATCTCTTGTTGCTATGTTTGTCTTTTCCATATCCAAATCATGTCTATGAATTGGTGTGCTTGAAAACCAAGGAATGCTTCTATTCCTTGTCGGTGTTCGTTTTATTCTGGTATAAGATGAACCAGCAAGTTATTTGTTTGGTGGTTGGTTTGCATACATGTTCTTTTTCTGCAGAAATATGTTGTGGTTCTTGCAAAGTAAATATGCTGTCAGATTTACTTTTATTTTGTTCCTAATCATTTTGTTCTATAACTTGCAGATGCTGGCCTTTCATGTTTCTTCGCGAGCATCAGGACAAAGAAGTTGGAAGAAGCATAGTTCTAGCTCATTGGAGCTAGTTCTGGGAGTAATGAAGCACTTTAGGCTGATCCTATTTGTATGTGTGTTATATGATGTAGACTCTACACTTGTAGACTCATGTGGCAGACTGTACACTTGTAGGGCTCATGTGATAATCATGTGGTAGACTGTACACTTGTAGAGCTGTTATCCAATTGTAAACTTGATGCTGATCACATTGTACGTATGTTATATGATGTAGTAGATTGCTTCTTGCTGTTACTTGAAGTATTGTGTCAGTTTTCTGTATTGGTATATTGAAATATGAAGAACATGACCTTGATAGCAGGGTCCCACGAACCAAAACGCTACATTTGGGACCTATTTACCAGAATTTGACAATTGGGGTGCATAAAAAAGAAAAACAAAGGCTACAACCCAAAAATAAAAAGGCTATAATGTTGGGCCTGGCCCATGTAGCTGACCAAAATTAATAGGGAAAAAATATATAAAACGCTGAATTAATGGCCATGGCCCACGTAGAACACCGAATTGGACCGGCTGAATCTTACCAACGACCAATTCAATTGGTCGCAATTTTGCCACGTCAGATTGCCACGTCGGATCCGACGTGGCCTGGGCAGATAGCCAGTGACCAAAACAGAAGGTCATGGGTTCCATGACCTTTTGTTTTGGTCATAAACGTCTACGACCTTATCCCGAAGAAGGTCGTGAATTTCAGTTTACGACTGCCAGCTTTTGACCATCAGTTTTTGGTCAAAAAAAGGTCGCAAATGAAAAACAATGACCTTTCAGAGACCAATAGTGAGGGTCACAAGTTGACATATTTCTTGTAGTGAGTATGTTTAGCTAAAGATATTGGATTTCCCGGTTCAACAAAACCGGTGCCAGTAATCAACACGTCATCATTATGAGTCTCTGACGGCTTAGGTGAACTCGAGGGGGCAGGAGTTGAAGGATTAATAGTAGTGTCATCAACACGGAGATCCGGAATTTCAGGCGGAATGACAGTGACAGTTTCTTCCGGCTGTTTGTCAGAGGCTTCGGGCGCAGGGATTTGCAGCTCTGGTTCAGCAACTTTAGGTGCTTCAGTTGGCTTGGTCACCTTTGCCTTTTTGTTAGGTTTTGCTTGTCCCCTACATGAAGTATAACAAGTCAGTAAAGTTATCAGAATATAAAGAGGTGCAGTGTAAGAAGTGATATCATTGCCCAGGGGCAATTTTGAAAGCCAGCAACTCAGTTTGCGATGAGTCGCCAGAGGAAGAACGGGAAAGTTCCTGATTAAAGGTTATCAACAGAGTTAGAAGGTATGCAGATAAGATCCGCCAAACAGACAAAAAGAGTAATTAAAAAGGAACCTCGTTCCGACGTTTTCGAGGGGCAGGAGTGTTCGGTAAGCCGGAGGATAACTCGTCACCTCCACTGGTCTGGGTCTGGCGGCGATTCTCGTGTTGCTGTTGCTTCAAAAGAAAGTGAGGATCTAAATAAGCCAAGGGGTGTGAAAACCTTACTTTTCGGGTTACTTGTCGAAGTTTCTGTCTTGGGAAAGGGTCTGAGCCGGAGGAAATAATAGTTACCTCTTCTTCAGCTGCTTGGCTGGATCCCGTGTCAGCCTGATAATAGTCAGTATCAATAAGATGATTGAAAATGAGCCAAGAGAGTCAAGAGCTACCTCTGACTCAGAGGTGTCATCCAGTTTGAGCAGGTGAGAGGCGCTCGATTTCTTCTTCTTCTTGGTGGTCTTCTTGGCGGTTTTCCTAGCGGCTTTTTTGGCAGCCCTGGCATTCTTAGCAGCCTCGTGATCATACTCCACTTTCCAAAAGTCAGACTTAGCCTGCAAAGGTTATTAAGGGTCGAGTTAATAAAATATCCAAATGATGAGGTGAAGATAAGTAAGTTCAGAGGCTTACATCTGGTGGCGGGTTAAGCTGGCAGAAAGGGGCCAGACCCACTTTAACACAATCTTCCGGGTCTTCATTCAGAAGAGACTTAACCATTTCATTTATGGCTTCATCAGTTAATGGTGCGGAGCTGTGGCGCAATGAATCCTTTTCACCACCAATGTAAGTACACATTAAACCGGTGCGGCGGCTTAACGGAATGATCCGCCAAGAAACCCAACACCTGACTAAATCAACGCCAGTTAGCCCATTTCCTAACAGAGCTTTCACCTTCACAATAGTAGGTGCAATCTTCTTCCGTTCAGTAGCGGTAAGTTTTTCAGGAAGATTATGTTTTGGGTCCAGGCGCTCAATACGATAACCCAGCAGTGGATTCTCGTCAGCCGGAGAAGTATCTTTGCAATAAAACCACGTCTGGTTCCAATCTTTTGGGTGACTCGGCAAGCAGGCATAAGGAAAGATGGCGTCTCTTCTGCGTTGAATTGATATTCCGCCGAGCTCCAAGCTAGGACCATTTGTGAACTCAGTCTGGCGGTTTAAGTAAAAATACTCTCTAAAGAGGTCAACACTGGGCTCCTCTTGAAGGTATACTTCACAGAAGACTTGAAAGTTGCAGATATTTGACATGGAATTGGGTCCGATGTCTTGAGGGTGGAGCTGAAAAAAGTGCAGAACGTCTCGAAAGAATTTAGAGCCGGGCGGTGAGAAGCCCCGGTTCATGTGGTCAGTAAAAACGATGACTTCGTCGTCTTTCGGCTGAGGTCTTTCTTCGCCCGGGTCAGGAGCACGATAATGCATCACACTCTTGGCGGGCAGATACCCGACTTTGAAAAAGTCTTTAAAAGTGCCCTCGGTGACGATGGAGGGGACCCAGTTGCATGTGTAGACTGTTTTTGGCGGCATTGTGAAAGAAAGAAAGCCTAAAGGAAAGAAAAAAAATTGTCGGTTCAAGTCAATTGGTGAAATCACAGGTTAAGCGCTGATAGTATACATTCAGAATGGCGGCTTAAGTGAGGACTAATGGTATATGAATAATTGTAAGCCGGACGTGTAAGCCGCCATGAAAGGTACAGATATTCAAATCTGACAAAGAGTAAAATTCTACTAAGTGTTGGACAAACATGTTTCACAGATTAAAGTTATAGATTTGGATCTGCAACTGTTCGGAAAAAGGGAATAAATTCAAAACATACAGAGGCGGCAGTGGAAAAGGAGAGGTGCCCCAGAGGAGATGTGTCGCAATGAGGATATATTCTTGTATAAAAAAACAACTACCGCGCAAGATTTATGTGGTTTTTGGATCTAATCCAGGGATCTAAACAAGGATAAAGAAGGGCGGCGATGAACACCGACGAACACCGATGAACACTGAAACCCTAATGACGGATCTATGGCGAAAGAAAGGAGGGCTTACTGATGCTGATGGAACAGCGGAGAGGCACCGCAATTTTCTGGTCCGTTCAGGATGATGCAGTGGCCGGAGTTGAGGTCGGAGACGAAGGTCGATGGCGGCGGAGCTCGTGCGGGTTGGTGCATCACGAGGAGGAAGAAGAAAGTGAGAAGGAAATGGGGGAGAATGAGAGGAGAGTCTGAGGTCTTATCTATAAGGCTGGAAGGACATACGACGGGCACGAGAATCGAGAAGGCAGAAAATGGATAAGCGACGGCGCGGGCGCCTCGATTTTCGGAGGGACAGTAAAGAAAGAGATTTATTAAAATTTGGGTTCTATGAAGCATTAATGGCAGGTGACGTCACGACCGGTTACCGTAAATTCCAGAGATGACGTCATGGCGGGTTACAATATTTCACAGTAAGATGAGGAAGGATTTTTCTAAGTATTGAAGATTGACATGAACAAGTTCAAATCAACTTGGGCCTAATGTTGGGGATATGACTATCGGGTATGACCCGCCCAGGAGGGGCCGGGTCATCCCTATGGCGGTTCATTTCAATGAAGCCCAAGAGTATACTAACGATGGCGGTTCATGGATAGGCTTAGTAGAGGGCCCAAACCCGAAGGCGGCTTAAGGCCCACGGTTATAAACCGCCATGTATATGTAGACTTGTATTATAAGGCATGTAAGATAAGTCGCCGAGCCGGACACGTTGTATGAGCCGGCCGGGACTCTGTAGGCCGCAAGGCGTCAACCCGTGTATATAAGGGGACGACCCAGCGGCGGCTTAGGATGAGAAACAATAGATCGAGAGCCAGGCTAAGCGTATTCGCTCCCTGGTCATCGAAACCCTAGCAATACCACCTCAAACTAGATTAGGCCTTTACCTTCACTGCAAGGGGCCGAACCAGTATAAACTCCACGTGTCCTTTTTCCCATTTAACCCCTTTAAGCTAATCTCATCGCAATGGCTCCACCACTAAGTCCTTCCATGAGGACATCTGCCGTGACACTTCCACGACAGCAAGCTTGGGGTGCCCGGCAACCTCCTTGCCGGCGGCTCCTGGGAGCTCAGCGGGTAGGTACTTCACGGGGTTTGTCGTCCTTCGCTTATTCTGCCCTGTTGATGGCTCTATGGATGGTCATACGAACTGAAGTACAAAGGTACCTGGTTCCACAGGCAACTTGAGGGCAGCGCATTTCGACAGGTTGTCGGCAATGCTGTTCTCCACTCGGGGAACATGTTCTGCCTGTAGGCCGTCGAAACGTTCTTCCAACTTCCTCACTTCATTCACGTAGGCCTGGTAATCCTTGTTGACTTGCTTGACGATGAGCTGCGAATCACCTCTGATGATGAGCTTCTTGATTCCGAGGTCTGCCGCGATCCTGAGACCGGCAAGCAACCCCTCGTACTCCGCCGTGTTGTTCGTTGATTTTTCCCGGGGGAAGTGCATCTGGATTACGTACTTGAGGTGCTCTCCGGTGGGTGCGACGAGTAGCACGCCACCACTAGCACCTTGGAGTGAGAAAGCACCGTCAAAGTACATAATCCACTCACTGCTCATCTCCTTGCCGGGAAGGATGGTCTCTTGGATCTCCTCGTCGGGCGTTGCGGTCCAGTCTGCTATGAACTCTGCCAAAGCTCGGCTCTTGATCGTTTAAGTACTTTCAAACTTGAGGCCAAAGCTCGACAGCTCCAGTGCCCACTCCACAATCCTCCCCGTCGCATCTGGTTTGTGCAAAATTTGTTGCAAAGGGAGGTGAGTGACGACGGTGATCTCATGTGCTTGGAAAATAGTGGCGCAACTTTCTCGAGGCCATGAGAAGGCCGAAAAGCAGCTTCTGCATCCCAGAATATCTTGACCTAGCCCCCTGCAAGAGGGAACTGAGAAAATACACTAGGTGCTACACCATCTTCTTCTCCTGTCACACGTCGCCCATCCGCTCAGGCTCTGCCTCGCCGGGTTCGGGCCTTGCCGGGGGTTCTGGTTTACCGGCGCCAGGCTCTGCCGGGGAAGACCCCGGCCCGCCATCCGACGGCTCTGCTGCAACTGCTGCTTCTCCCTCAGGTTCCCTCTGCGCCACCAGCGCAGCACTGACCACTTGATTCGTTGCTGCTAAGTACAGCAACAACGGCTCTCGTGGTTTAGGCGCGACCAGTATTGGCGTGGAGGAGAGGTACCTATTCAAATCTTGCACTGCTGCCGCCGCCTCCGGAGTCCATTTTACTGGACCCGCCTTTTTTCAAAACTTTGAAAAAGGGGAGGGCGCAACAGATTTGGAGATGAACCTACTCAGGGCAGCAACGCAGCCGGCGAGCCTACGGATGTCTTTGACCCGTTTCGGCGCCTCAATCCGCTCAATCACTTTGATCTTGTCGGGATTTGCTTCGGTCCCGCATTGAGACACAAAGAACCCGAGCAGTTTGCCGGAGAGAACACCGAACACGCACTTCTCTGGGTTGAGCTTGAGGTTGATCTTGCGCAGGTTTGCGAATGTTTCTTCTCAATCTTGCACGAGCGTGGCCCTGTCCTTGGTTTTGACCACTATGTCATCCATATAAGCTTCCATATTTCTATGCAACTGGGGCTCAAAACCAATCTAGACTGCTCGGGCAAAATTCGAACCAGCGCTCTTCAACCCGAAAGGCATTCGTACAAAATAGTACGTACCACATGGGGTGATGAACGCGGTCTTATCTTCGTCTTCCTTCATCATGAAGATCCGGTGGTACCCCGAATAGGCATCGAGGAATGACAGCAGGTCACACCCGGCAGTGGAGTCTAGAATCTGGTCGATGCATGGCAGAGGGAAAGGATCCTTTGGACAGGCTTTATTGATGTCTGTGTAGTCAATACACAGCCTCCACTTCCCGTTTGCCATACACACCACCATCGGATTGGCCAACCACGTGGGGTGGAGGACTCCTCTTACCAGGCCTGCCGCCTCCAACTTCCTGATCTCTTCAATGATGAACTCTTGTCGCTCCAAAGCTTGCTTCCTGACCTTCTGCTTGACGGGCCGCGCGCGAGGACAGACAGCAAAATGGTGCTCAATCACCTCCCTGGGAACGCCGGGGATGTCAGATGCTTGCCATGCAAATACATCGACATTCGCCCGTAGGAAGGCGACGAGCGCGCTTTCCTATTTGCTGTCAAGGGTGGAGCTTATAGTGAAAGCCCCGCCCGTGCCATCCTCCTTGACGGACACCTTCTTTGTTTCTGGTGGTGCAGCCTTGGACCTCTCGCTCTTGCCGGTGGAGCTCTCTGGCACGTCCTCAGCAGGATCACAACACTCCGAAGAGGTGCGCTTTCCGGAGTGGGTGCAAGAGGTATTGCCGGCCTTCTTCCTCCCTGGAGCTTCAGCGGCAGGAGCAAGTGCCGTGGCGGCAGTTGCTGCAACTGCCTCTCGGTAGAGTTGGTCGGTGCAAATGAGCACGTCTTTCTTGTCCGAGGGGACGGTGATGATGGTCAACGGCCCCGGCATCTTCAAAGTGTTGTAAGCGTAGTGGGACGCCGCCATGAACTTGGCCAGCGCGGGGCGGCCAAGGATCCCATTGTATAGCAAGGGGATCTCGGCGACATCAAAGACGATCTTCTCCGTCCTATTGTTTAGCTCGCCCCCAAACGTAACGGGCAACGTGATTTTACCTTTAGGCTGGCTCCTTCCCGGGTTGACCCCTTGAAACGTGCCCGTCTCTTCGAGGTCTCCATCAGGAATCTGCAGCTTCTTGATCACAGCAGTTGAGATCAAATTCAGACCGGCCCCACCGTCAACCAGCACTTTGGTCACCTTGAGGTTGCGTATCGTTGGTGAGACCAACGACGGCAAACACCCGACTGCAGTTGTGCGGTCAGGGTGATCCTCGGTGTCAAAGACGATGGGCGTGGGGGACCACTTCAATGGCTTTTGGGCATCGAACGACGGCTCCGCCGCAGTGACCTCACGCGCCCACTACTTTAGCTGGCGGTGAGAGGTGTGCAACGAGGCGCCACCGTCGATGCACATAGCCTCTGTAGCCTTCTGGAACTCGTGCTCGCCGGACTCGTCGTCCTCGTCGTGATCATCATCCTCCTCTTTCTTGTCGCAGCCCCGAGCGGGCCTTTCTTATTGGTTATCTTTGCCACAGCGACCCCCTTGGCCGCCACGCTTCTTGCTGGATCCTTCAGCACCATCCTGACCCTTCTCCTTGTCTCGCCTTTCATACTCAGCCTTCTGCTTTTCTGCAAGCAGCTCTACTTGTCGGCAGTTCTGGAGGTCATGGCCCTTAGTGCGGTGGATCTTGCAGTACTGCTTGTCGGAGCCCCCTGGTTTGCCGGCGGCCGCCAGGGCCAAGCAGGCGGCACACCCGGCAACCTCCTTGCCAGGGTCGTCAGCCTTGGTCTTTTTGGTGGCGCCAAGCTCGCCGGATCCCTCAACGGCAAGCACAGTCTTTCCCCTGCGCTTCCTGTCGCGACGCTGGCCCTTCTTTGTCGGGGCAGCGGTGTCTTCGCCTGTGGAGTCAATTTCCGCACCGGCGTCCTCGCCGGGGTACTTCCTCCCCTCTTCAGCTCGAGCGCATCTATCGGCCAAAACATAAAGTTCGGCCACATCTTTGACCTTGTTCATCGCCAACTCTTCACGCATCTTGTGGTTGCGCACATTCTGATGGAATGCGCTGATAACGGCGGCGGGATGAACATCAGGGATGTTGTACTGCACCCGGCTGAACCTCTGTATGTACTTGCGTAGGTTTTCACCTTCTTTCTGGGGGATGATATGCAAATCGCTTGCCTGGCCATGAGCTTGGTGGCCTCCAGTGAAGGCACCAACAAACTCATGACACAAATCCGACCAAGAAGAAATGGAATCCACTGGCAAGTGCATCAATCATGACGTGACGTTGGGTTTGAGTTTCAATGGGAAGTAATTGGCAAGCACCTTGTCGTCGCGAGCTCCAGCAGCTTGCATCGCGATGGTGTAGATGCTGAGGAACTCCGACGGGTGAGTCTTGCTGCTGTACTTCTCGCCGACATCGGGCTTGAACGTGCGGTGGGAGGGCCACTGGAACTGCTGCAGCTCTCGGGTAAAGGCTGGACAACCCACCTCGTAAGGCAGGTCGCCGGGGCCCCCCGGCGCCAGGTGGCCCAAACAAACACACCCCTTGTATCTCTACCATAAGAGCTCGTTCCAGGTACCGGCCTATCTTCCCCTCCAGTTAGGGTTTCTCAACCTCTCGGCGACGGCGGCGATCGCCTTCCCCGTTGAGCCTTCCTTCCCCTACAACTCCTCCCTCCCGGCGATCTGGGAGCCCTTATGCTCTCGGTCATCTGGGCCGGAAGCGAGTCTCGCTAGGGACCCCTGCCCGCGGAACTTTTCTCTACGGGCAAGAGATCTCATGGATAACGTCGCCTCGGCTGCGGGCTCTTCAGCAGATGAGTTGGAGGCGATGATGGAAGAACTTGGTCTGAACAAAGAGAACCTGCAAGATGTGGTGGTGGACGAGGCTGATCTCCCAGCGGAAGCGACCAGGTGGATGCGATAGCTAGGGTTCACACGGACAAAACCTATATCCAGTATTGGTTCTACAGGAACATGAGGATTGCCTAGGATCTAGCCAAGGAAGTCAAAATCCATCCGCTTGAGGAGAATCTGTACACCATGAAATTTATGTTTCTCGGGGATTGGGAGCGAGTCATGGAAGACGGTCCTTGAGCCCATAAGGGCAAAGCCGTCGTGATTGGGCCTTACGATGGATTCACAAGGCCGTCGGCGATAAACCTAGATGAGATTGAAATTTGGGCTCAAATCCATGACCTCCCAGAAGGATACTTCCCCTTGATCAAGTCCTTGACAGCCACCATTGGCGAGTTTGTCTATGTGGAACCAAAGTCTCAAGATTTCGAAGGCAACTTCTACCGAGGTAGGGTGAAGATCAATGTCACCCAACCTCTGAAGAACGCAGTTTCACTGGTCAAGAACAAAAAGCGTGAAATCTTCAGGGTGAAATATGAGAGACTGCCGGATTGGTGTGCGGTTTGTGGCCATCTTGGTCATCTGTTCAAGGAATGTGGAGATGGTGTTCATCACCCGAAAGCATTGGTTTCTAAGGACCTCCGTGCGACTTGGTTCAGAGGTCCTGGGAGCAGACCAGGAGAAGGCAAAGGGGCTAGTGCAGGACGTGGCTCTGGGGGAAATAGAGGCAGAGGATGGGCAGGTCGAGGAGGCCGGGGCTCTGGCCATACTGCTCAGTATGATAGCTCTAAGGCAGGCTCTGAATCAGGTGATCTGGGTGATGAAACTATGGAAGAAGTGGAGGCTTCCAGGAAAAGGGGGCCACATGACAACATGCCGATGTTGAGAGCGCCACCAGTCGTCCATCCTAGCGTGCAGGTAATCACAAAGCAAGGGGTTGTACCAGCGAGCCCCCCGCCCAAGCAGGACCCAAAGAGATCAAAACCATCTACCAGCTCCACCGAAAAGAATCTGGGGAAGAACTCTACAACACCAACACAGAATGATGTGCGTTTGGCGGGCTCCCATGGGGAGTCGCGCCGAGCGCAATGAGATGGTTGAGGTACAGGCTAGAATCAAGTTTGTGTATGGGGAAGCTCAAGCAGTCGAGAGATATAAAACATGGGATACGTTGAGAGGCATTACAGGCTCAAATAATCAGCCATGGGTGATGATAGGTGACTTCAACAAAGTACTTCATGGTCACGAACATGATGGTATCAATGCAAGAAGTCAAGCTCAGATGGAGGCTTTCCGTGATGCTTTAGACACATGTGGCTTAGAAGATATAGGCTACAAAGGAAATGCATGGATGTTTGAGAAAAAAGTAACTGGTGGTTCATACACATGGGTGAGATTGGACAGAGGTGTAGCCAACCCAGCTTGGGCGATTGCTTTTCCAAACGCAGCATTAGAACACCTAAATGCAGCGACTTCAGATCACATCCCAGTCCTCCTACGTTGGCACGACGTGCATGCATGCAAACGGGGCCCACGGGCTTTTAAATATGAATTATGTTGGGAGAGAGACCCGTCACTATCACCGGTAATACAAGCGGGATGGGAACGCATCCCAGGAGATTCTGTGGAAGCAGTGCACGACAAACTCCAATCATTATCCGACGAGCTAGCTGCATGGGATCGGGAGCATTTTGGCAACATCCGCCAGGAGATTTGCTCTCTAAAACAGCAACTGTCGATTCTGCGCGGAGTCCCAGGAAGGGCTGGCCCTAATCATGCTGAAATTAAGATAACGGAACGGCTTGTGGAACTATACCACCGTGAAGAGATTCTCAGGAGACAGCGAGCCAGAGCTGAGTGGCTTATGCATGGGGATAAGAACACCTATTTTTTCCATCTCAGGGCTAGTCGGCAGAGAAGGAAAAATGAAATAAAAATGTTGCATAGACCAGACGGTCGGATTACAGAGAACGTGGCAGAAATTGAGGAGATGACCACTTCCTTTTATAAGGATCTCTACACTTCTGGAGGTGTGAATAACATGGAGCAGGTGCTTGCTACTGTCCCAATGAAGGTCACACATGATATGAATGATATGTTAGACGCTCCATACAGTGAATAGGAGGTTAAAACAGCCCTTTTCCAGATGTTCCCTATAAAAGCTCCGGGCCCTGATGGCTTCCAAGCACATTTTTTCCAACGTCATTGGGACACTTGTGGAGAGGTAATAACCAATGTGGTTCTCAAAATTGTGGAGGGCATGGAGTCAGCTGTTTGCATTAATGAGACAGTTCTCGTATTGATTCCAAAGGTAAAAAATGGCTCTCTATTATCACAATTTCACCCAATCAGTTTTTGTAATGTTCTTTACAAGATTGCTTTGAAAGTTATTGCTAACCGCTTGAAGCTAGTTCTCCCTGATATTATCTCTGAGGAGCAGTCAGCGTTTGTGTCGGTTTGTGTAATGTTCTTTACAAGATTGCTTTGAAAGTTATTGCTAACTGCTTGAAGCTAGTTCTCCCTGATATTATCTCTGAGGAGCAGTCAGCGTTTGTGCCGGGCAGGTTGATAACAGACGATATCATTACAGCCTATGAATGTCTCCACTTCATGAAGAGAAAGAGATCAAAGAAGCATCGAGGATGCCCTTTGAAACTTGATATGATGAAGGCTTACAATAGTGGAGTGGCCATACCTCGAAGCAATCATGCTCAAACTAGGCTTTTCTGAGAGGTGGGTAAAAATTGTAATGGGCCTGGTCACAATAGTTAGATTTTCAGTACTGTTGAATGGGAAGAGATTGGAAGAATTTGAACCATCACGTGGAATCAGACAAGGTGACCCGATTTCACCATACTTTTTTTGTTGGCAGCAGAGGGCCTCTCGTGCCTTTTAAAATCACAAGGAGAGTCATCCAATTTGCATGGGATACAAGTGGCACCATCGACGCCACCGGTTAACCATGTTTTATTCGCTGATGACAGCCTGCTGTTCTTCAAGGAAAATAGTGTGGGGCTAATGAGGTGAACCAAGTTCTGGACATGTATTGTCAAGCTTCTGGGCAACGTATTAGTCTAGCGAAGTCTTCCATCTTCTTCAACAAAGGAGTTCCGGAGACACTACAAAACAAAGACACTTCCGTGATGATACGTGTTTGTTTAAGTAGGTCACGTTTTTTGTCAAGCATGTACATCCATGACAATTTTATGACAGAATCAAGATAGTCATATATGTGCTGTCGTAGAAGTGTTCCATGACATTACCAAAATTATCATCACGGAAGTGTCCACTTCCATGACGATAAATCGCGCGTCATAGAAGTGCTTTCGTCAAGGGTGACCGACACGTGGCATCCACCGTAACGGCTCGCTGTTAAGCTATCGGGCCAGGTTTTGGATCCGAACCCGTTAACAACCCGGACCAACGGTGATTTTCCACGTGTAAAATTCTCATTGGCCGGAGGAAACACGTGTCTGCTCCTCGGTGGGCCAGATGCCGCCCGTCCATTGGAGGAGACATGCCTATGATACGTCGACACGTGGCAGGGCCCAAAAGAGGCCCATATAGATTAAAAAGGATGGCCGAGTCAAAGTCCCGTAGTACTTACTCAGGTACTAGTGGGCCAGCCCAATAACGGCTTGTTTAATAAAGGCCCATTTACGGCCCGATGCCAGATCTGGCCCGTTAATTGTTCGCCGAATATTTGGGCCCAATTACAGCACAGTGAATTTTGGCCTGTTAGAGGCCCGATATAGACATGGGCCCATTTCAGCCCGGTGTGTCTTTCGGCCTGGGAATGGCCCGTGCTTCCCATGGGCCATATATGGTCCGACGCGACATCCGGCCCACTAACGACCCGTGATAAAGGTGGCAATAGTTTAGCCCAATGTGACTTTGGGCCTGTTAAAGGCCTGTCGTATAATTCGGCCTGTTGATGCATGTACTAAGCTTTCGGCCTCTTAATGGCCCATGATATCAGTGGGACAACTAAGGCCCAAGATATGTTTCGGCCTGGTAACGGCCCGTCATATAACTGGGCCAAAAAAGGCCCGGTCTACATTTCAGCCTACTGAAGGCCCGTCGACGGCTAGTGAAAATTGAGGCCCAGCATGCATTTCGGCCTGCTAAAGGCCCATGGTTTCTTCTGGGCCGTAACAGGCCAGTAGAATATTCAGCCTGTTAATGGCCCAACGCTACCTGGGCCAATCTAAGCGCTGGGTCCACAAAAGGCCCAACTAAAATTTGGGCCGAATATAGGCCGGAGTAAGTTGTGGGCCTGGCGCAAAGTGTGAAGGCCCCAATGGCCATTCGGGCCCAAGAAAGATGCAGGCCGGCCCAATTGTGGCCCGCTAAAAACCAGGCCCGTTAGAGGCGAATGTTTCGGCCCGGTCGACTACATCAGATTTTTTTCAGATAGCGAATGATGGCAGTAACTAGTAGGAATTAAGAACAAACCTACTCTATACAATAAAGAAATTACGGCATAGTAACTTAGAATAAACCTACACTATACAATAAAGGATTTATGGTATATTACATCCACTGGGCATCGAAGTTCGCCACCAGTGATCATAAAGCGCAACGAAGAAGCAGATTACAAAAACTGGGCACCATTGCAGCGTAACAAAATAATACTGAACCGAGACCACTTCCAAGACAGTTCAAGAAAGGTTAGCCTTGCGCGGGAACTGCTGCGCAAGCTGCTGAGCAAGGCTGTGAGACCGGCCTAGCATGTCGGTCATAGCTTCCAGGTGTAGCTGTTTAGCAATGAGGTTCTCATTGGTGTTCTCCGCAATCTTTCTTAGAGATAGGACTTCAAGTCGAAGTTGAGTTGCAGAATGCCTTTCTGCTAGAACTTGGGACTGAAGAAGTCGAACTGATTCAGACAGCGAATTCTGTGAGCTTGTCTGACTGCTAGTCTCAAGTAACTTGAACACTGCATCAAGACAAGACTTTGGGGTTGTCTCGCTATCTTCAAGATGTTTTGCCTTCTTTGCTGCAATATATGTTGGGTTTGTCTCACAGCCTTCAGCAGACTTGTGCATGCCATCAGGCATATCACCCTGAAACAAGCAGAGAGATGACAGGTTTTCCACGTGTATAAACAAAGATGATAACTGTGCTGTCAATTCCATCCAATTTCAAATTAGAAAATAAAGAGTAAGTTCAAAATATCAATAGCATAATCTGGCATTGTTCATAATGCGGGGAGCTTCACCACACTACTGGATTACCATGTCAACATAACAAGCATAGATGAAGGGCAAAGACAATCATTGTATCTATTTTGGTTAATGTGCATGGCATGTTGTTCATATCATCAGCCACATCAGTAAGATAAAACAGGAGATGACAAGGTGCAAACGTGGGCTGCTTCACCACACACTGGATTATAGATCCACAAAAACAAGCATACATATAGGGAGTATTGAGTAATGTGCATGGTATGAATAAGGAATTTGGTTTTACAAGTAAAACTTGGAACTTACGGTTCTTGCGAACATGCATTTTGATAGAAACAGCAAACTAAACAGCAGTAAACGATAGGGAGTATGAGCAAATTAAACAGCAGTTGAGGATAAAGGCTTTAGAAGGACTGACTTACATTAACAGTTAACACCGGCTTTATAATGCCCTTCTCCATGTCAAGGGAAGGATAACTCAAGAATTTCAGCACAAATCTTCTTCATAAGCATTGCCTGTACTCTACATTTTGTAGAGAGTAATTATAGATATGATAATACTGGAAGGGATAGAGGATAATGAAGATAAGATGCAGATTCATGCTACATAATCAACTACCAATCCCTGGAAGTACAAGCGTTACAGGACAAAATGTACTGACAAGACCAATGGGCTACACTTCTGCACTGGCATTGTCTGTGTATTCAACTTTTTGGTAAGATTAAATATAGATCTGATATCTTTTAGTAAATGGTGGGCGAGGGAGATAAGATGCAGAATGCTACACAATGAACCAATCCCTCTTCCCATAATACAAGAGTGTTTTGAACACTGGTGTACTGTACAAAACGTTCTTATATTATGGGACGGAGGGAGTAGCTGTTAATGTAAGTACAGTGATAGACGACGTTCAGTCCTTACAAGAGGACTGCAGAGCTAAACCTCTTCAAAAGCATTGGGTTGATTCTAAATTTATGTAAGAGTCCATACAGATCTTATAATGTCCACCAAATGGACGATAACGAGGCTAACATGTGCAGTGATGCTACATAATCAAACAGCTATGAAAGTAAGTATGGTCACACAGGGCAAGAGGTACTCACAAGAGCAATGCAGTGTGCAGTATAGTTGCGAGATTCTATGGTCCCTTGAGAATGAATGTTCTTCTGCTAACAGTTTTCATACAAGTGAGACGCTAAGGCAAATGCAGAAATGTAGTTCAAATTGTAATGTGATATCATAGACAGTACCATACGCTGCAGACGAGACCAATGTGTAACAAGATTATTCCAGTCACTGTCGGATAAATGTAGCACCGGAGACTTTACAGAAATTTCGTTTAGAGGCTTGCCATCGAAGTGCGCTTGCCTCAGGTAGGAACGATACTTCATCAACGAGTGCTTGAAAAGCACAACCAACCCTTGCTCGTCTTGACAATCCAGTTTGGTCCTCGCGTATTTAAAAGAATGAAATCTTGTGTCTTCTGTCAGCAGAAACATATGCAGTAATTACCATGAATAACATTAGTACATTACTTACGCGTAAGTTGCGGAGGAAGACTGGAAATTGGTCTGTGTCTGCGGTATAATATTTCCATGAAGGAAAGATGTGCACAAAGTTCCTGACAACAATATAAGCTTCGTCTTCTAAACTGGGAAGAAATGGAACAGGGGTCCTATTTGCTGCAATTGGGGCTCTCTCTGGTTCGAAAAGGGATTTGGCAATTGGATTTGGTGTACTCTTTGGTGGAATGGGGGTTTTGCGTCGTAGAGTTGGTGCTATGTCAACTGGCATCATCATACTGTTTGCTGCAGCTGGGGTCTACTGAGTTGGGGCATCAGAAATGACCAGTGTAGTAGGGCTAGAGTCTGCTAGAGTTGGGGTGTTTTGCGGGTCAGGTGATATTACAACTACACCTAATGGGCTATTTGATTTATCAGGTGTCACTACCTTTTCCGAATACTTTGCTTGTGCTCCTCAGCGATCAGCAATCTCCCTCTTCCTTTTGAACGTCTGATACACAAGAACAACATTTGAATGGATAAATATGGTATGCTGACAGATGGAATATGTACTGAAAATGGATAGGCAGGGCGTATTCACATACACGATGTGTAAACTAAGCTAATGGCAGTGCAACAAACTGGAAGCAATGCAAAGCATCAGTTGCAAGATATGTGCGACCAATATAACCGTGGAAAGTTAGAGCAAGCACCTTGATGGGTGAATAAGATAGGGCATCTGCCTCTGAATCCTCCACTAGGGAGCTACATTGACTTAGGTCTCCCTCTAGCTTAGAATCACTGTTAGGATCATATTCTGAGCATGAATCTGTAGGTTGAGAGCGTTTGCATTGCATTGCATCCAGACTTGATTTCAGTCCCTTAATGCCAAGTTTGACAGTCATGGCATTGTTCTGCTTTATTCTTCTCATGCGCGCAAGCTCATAATCATTATGATGCTCTTCAGAATCTGAGATTCATGAAAACATAAAAAGTAGTCAGATTATCTATCGAATGCATTGCGGATTCAACTCGAAGAGTGTCTCCCTATAAACCCCTGCATATGGAAAGTTCACCCCCCAACCGTGATGACCAGACCACACACAGAAATACAAACCCCTTATGTCTTTATAACAGGCAGACACACATTTCAAAACTGAAGTAGGAACATTAGAATCATATCAAATTCGTATTTGAACAAATAAACCAAGGAATTATGAGTGGCATAATGTTGAGCTTCAAGGGTGGAGTGTTGGTAGTGCGACACGAAGAAAGTAGGCAGATTGTATTCCATGTAAAAGATCGTAGCCTATGTAAAAGCTGGAAATGACACTTTCTTTCTATACAATGTAGTGTTCGTTGCCCACACATGATGGAAGAGATCACACAGAGAAATAATATTCACTAATGTCTACGGTTCTAGTATTTTGAAACAGGCTGGTCCACCCTAAAAGAATATTGACAACAAATATGAGAAGGCAAGCATAGATGTAGTGAATCAATTATTTACTTGTGAGCTCACTAGGACAAGTATGCAGAATTGTAACTGAGTAAGAGACCATCCAAAATCTGAATCAAGAAGTTTGTCTAGCACTTACTGTTTGCAACTAATCGACATGAATAATTGGATATCATATCGAATGAGTAAGAAAGACAAGTAAAATTGTCAAGAAACCTGGCTTGTAGTAGTAATCTGGGTCAATGTCACTACGACCAACAATCCAAAATGACTAGTGTCTGTTCCTAGGGCCAGAATTTTGAAACACTGTGAACTTTACAGGTACTAAAGATTACTGAAATACATCTGAACCATTAAGTGTAGGTAGCACTCAGCACACAACAAACCCGAATGACAGTCCTGCCTAATGAGTAATGAATCAATTAGAAAATGGGTGATGAGGAGTGGCTGCTGAAGTGCTGAGTGTTGAGGTCTCAGGATAAATTGGGTTGGTGTAGTGGGTGTTGCACGCCTGAGCCCTGAACGGACTGGGAAGGTAGGCACGGCGGCGCGCCCGGGCAGCGGTGACGCTGTAGGGCGAGCGGCCCCTGACCTCCTGCTAGTCCGGCGTATCCTCCTAGAGTCATGCCATCCGGGGACGGCAAGTCGCCGCAAGGCAGGCGACGGGGGGCGAGTAGAGATCGGAAGCGCGCAGCAGAACAGAGGGGAATCGGGGCCTGGGACGACCCAAAATCCCAGGGTGGGCCGTCCCACCATAGGCACCCTGTAGAGATACACACCCGAGCGGCGAACATGCATTTTCGAAACAAAATTAGGAACATTTAGCTGACCAATTAAACGACCCTGTTTTAATAATATCAGATTCGTTTTTGAACAACTAAGCTTGTTTAGCTTGATGGGTGGAGCAGTGCTATTATGACATGAAGCACGTATTATGATCGTATAGTGATCATAAAAGGGGAAAATCCTAAGCATTTTTTTAGCAAAAGAGGGTTTCCCCTCTGATTTCTATTAAAGAAACCACCGCGGAACCAACATGATCAATTAAACCCTAAGCATGATCAATTAAACCGTATTATGACTGTGCCATGGCAGATTTAAAGCTGCAAACCGGAGAAATGATATTTAGCATCCATTGTTTGCTTCGAACTAAGAACTAAATTCTAAGAGCTGAAAAGAAAGTAGAGTAACCAAGTTACGATCTATTTTCTGGTTGAGACCAAAAAGTTGAGGAGATATGAAGTACCACCTCTCTTGCGGCGCCGTGTAGGCATCGGGGGTGCGATGGCTGTCGATGGCGTTGAAGCAGATCTGCGACGGTAGACGGGTGCATCGGGGGATAAGTCCCGTTGCGGTGGAAGAGAAGATCGTGTGAGCGGCCCCGACAAAGAGGACAACGGCGCCGATAAAGCGAGAGGACGTGAGGCAAGGCTCTTGGTCCGTCGCCGTGGATGAGAAACGTCCATCTCTATCAGTGGACGACGCGGTCTTGGTAGGCGCTCCGGCATGGTGGAGGACGGTGGCGATGGATGGGGTGGAGGATGGCGGCGATGGATGGGGTGGCGGACGGAGGAGTCTGGTGTGGGGATGGTGTTCTAGCACGAACGGAGTATGAATGGGAAAATGAGGGAGAGGTACGGGGAACCATGTTTTTGGGACGTGCCTGTCTGAAATATGGGAAATTTATGAACTTAGCCCTCGTTTAAAATTTGGACGTCTCGTCGGTTGGGGATAGGACGGTAATCTCGCATCTCGCCAATATTTGCCCAGAGCGATTTCGGGCGAGGAGAGGGTGTTTTGGAGCCCATGGTTGGCGCCCACGGTGTATGAACGGGGCTGACAGGTAGGGCAGTTGTGTCACATCTGAGTGAAGTTACAAACCTGCCCCTATTGAAAATATTTTCCTACATCGATTTCGGTCGAGTCGAGTTTGTTTTGCCGCCCACCGTGTATGAATGGGGAAATGGAGGGAGAAACAGAGGTCTTTCGGATGAGCTTGAATCAAATGTGCTTTGCCGCCCATGTTTGGCGCCCACCGTGTCGGAATGGGATCAGAGGCGGTCGTGTCACGTCTAATTGAAGTTACTAACCTACCCCTATTGAAAGCAGTGGAAATCGGGCTGATGGATTGTCCGTGTAATGGGTAGACAGTAATTTCCATCTCCCAAACACTTGGCTGCGGGCAGCCGACGTGGGAGTGGATATTTTGCCACTTCTTTTGAATTTTGGGACAATAAGCATCCACGTTTACCTTGGCAACTAAATTCGAATCCATTTTGTATTCCTATACGAATCTTTATAAATCATTCTATGTGTTTTTATATATCTTCAAAAGCACGACAAAGATGTATTCCACTGTCATATATGAATATGATTTGCAAATGCCGATACTGAAATTCAGAAGCTAGAATCCAGTTTAAGGTGAATTCGAATATTTGGAACACTTTATGTCCAACTCAAATGTCACATGCAACATAATGTGTACTCCCATTTAGATATGTACACAAGCGATGTATCAAGATTCAAATACCGAGTCAATCAACCAAGAATGTACATAACTAACAGACATATAAACACTTATAGAGTATATGGATCAATAATATCAACTAACATACATAAGCCAGGCCGTTGTACTTTTGTTTGCAAGAATAGCATCCTTTTTTTAGCGAAGGTACTACAACATCTTTGCCCTTTCCGATGCGTGCCACTTATGGTCCATCTATACTACTATTATTGCTGAATGCACATTCAGCCCGAGTGGCATATTTGTAGGTCTGGCACAGCAATCAAAATGAAATGTCTCAGAGTCTTTTCAATTAATATAGACTTGTGCTCAAATAAAATTACAAACCAAAAAACAAAAAACAATTATTACATGATCTCTAAAACAAATGGTTTGATTGATTACATGAACAAACAACACAAAGGTTATTCAACGATGGAAAGAACATTTCACCTATGATTTACCAAGTGGGAATTTAATTTCCTTTTTTCCTTCAGGACCTTAACAATGCGGTCAGTCTCAGCTTGCTTCGTTTTGAAATGCACCAAATATTTAATGGTTGTCTTGAGTACTGCTTGTGATTGTGTTGTTTGCTTCCTCACCATGTCAACTTCATCTCTAAGTGCAGAAGCAGAATCTCTTTCTACCACTAGTTTAGCCTCTAGAGCATCAGCAGTTGGCAATTCATGATGCACCATTGGGCCGGTGCCACTGCTGTGGGATGATACAACGTCCGTGGGGACATCGCTCTTTGATCTTGGGCTAACCTGTTTTGCCATTAAAGTTCTGATTGGATTCCGAAAAGTTGTAGTTAGCAAAACATCTCAACTGGGAGTTATAATAGCAAACCATTTAAACAAACAAGGAATTAAAGAGTTTCAATTGGATGCTGAAAAGTAGTTATTAACATCATTGTAACCGGTTGTTGCAGCAGCAAAGTAGTTAAAAAAACAAGTTTTGCAAAAGGTACCTATTGTGGCATTGGAGTTTCTCTTGGATCCTGAAAAGTTGAGTAGCCACTAACATGATTAGAGAAACCGGTTGCAGCAGCAAAGCAGTTAAACAAACAAGTTTTGCAAAAGGAACCTGTTGTGGCATTGGAGTTTCTCTTGGATCCTGAAAAGTTGAGTAGTCAGTAACTTGATTAGAGCAACAAGTTACAGCAGTAAACCTGTTACACAAATATATTTTTGAAAATGTACCTGCTGTGCAATTGGACTTCCAATTCGATCCTGAAAACTTGAAGTTGGAAAGATGATTACAACAACAAGTTACAGCAGCAAACCAGGTAAACAAGGAAGTTTCTGAAAACATACCTGTTGTGCCAACGGAGTTTCAGTTGGATCCTGCAAACTTGAATGTTAGCAATCAATAAATAAATTTTTGCAAGAGCCATAAGAAACTAACATCAAACTAGTAAAACTAACCGATTTTCGCAACGTATTTAATTACACATGAACTAGTAAAACTAACAAGTTCTTGGCAACATATTAAAGTAACAAGTCGGTACTGTTTACCAGCAACATAGACATGTGTAAATTTCTTTGATGTAAGCCAAATGATTCCAACACATATATAAGTTAAAAAGACGGTGTCCCTCATATAAACCTGACAATTGTCTATCTATGAACATGCAAACATTACTAGTGCTACAAGTGATAACAGTAAACCATTTAAACAAACAGATTATCAGAACGTAAATTACACGTGAATTCTGCTGCACCCTAGAAGTACATATGACCAGCTATCTACGTGCTTAAGTAGCTATTTAAGTTCAGGCAAACAGGTAATTCTTAACAGTAAGTATCAAACACATAGATAGACGCAGTCTATAATAGGATTAACAGGCTATGGCATTATGTAATCAGTAGCAAACTAAATTAAGCCAAGCAACGTAATTGAACAATTTTGCAATAAGTGGCTAACTAAAATTTTGAGAAGTAGATAATTGAACTTACGCTAGCTCTATGTACAGGCACACTGCAACTTCTTTTTCGCTTACAAGGTTCTACGAAGGAGTCCACGGCATCAATTGCTTGGATACGCAGTCCCAATACTTATTTCTTCCCACACTGCATTGGTAAGTCGAATGGTTAATCTGGTAAGATGGTGCGTCCTTGATATGTTATATGAGGACGTGTAGTCAGACTAGTTGTAGCCACACACATCACACTGGCTTTTACTGTATATTTCATGCGATTACATTTGGCATATCGAGATCTAAGCAATCTACAATAGGATGAAAAGACTGGCATCCTTCACATTATTGGCGAACTCAATTTATAGAAACAAGCAATTCAACCATTCCGTGGGTAAATCAAAAGCGCCACTGGAATATTTTTCACTACCCCAATCATACACACAAAAAGGGGCGACGCCACCATAGGGGCTGGTATGGGCGGCCGCCTCGGGTGGCTGGAAATTGTGCACCTAGTTTGAGTCGTCCAGGTTGGCCGAGGCTAGTTTTGTTCGGCCCAACGCACAAGCAGGCAATGTAGAAAATGAAGAAAAATGTTTCAATTTGGATGGGCCAATAACATAAGTGCAAGGCAGGCCCTATAGCAGGCTCGCGGGCCAAACGAGTGCCTCCCATATCGATCGACAGCAGGAAAAATCCCAATTCGTTCGCTCTAGCCTCCAGTCTGGTTTACTCCTAACCTAGCCGCCGCTGGACAGACCGACACAGCACTTCCTCGCGCCCTCGTTGGAGGGCGGTCCCCGGGCTTCAATCGAACGGAAGGACAAGAAGATGAAGATCCAACCCTGGGTGTAGCCTGCGTGGGAGGCAGCGGCGGCAGCACGGGCATGGCATCGAGCTTGCGCAAACAGACAGTCGCTGCTTGCAAGAGTAGCATGCGCAACGAGCAGGTACATCACATCCCTGATTATATCTAATTCAACTGTTCAATTTCTGGCCAATAGTTAAAGCTGACGGTGTTGTAAAACTGCTTGTATGTAGGGAATCTATGAGAAAATGAAACCAATTTCTGCTTATTTTATAACTCCCCCAATCAGTACTGAACAGACTGAATCTGATGTATCTAATCAAGTTTCTGGTGCAAACTTACAAGCTCATGTTGTTGTTGAGCCTGAAGTGTCTAATGAACAGACTGCTAATGAAGGATTTGATGCAAACATTTTACATGCTCCTGGTGATGAACATATAGTGTCTAATGAGGGATCTAATGCAAGCATTTTGCAAGCTCACATTGAAGGATTTAGTGTCTAATGATGATCTGCTATGTTGAGAGAGACATGGAGATTTGCAGGCATTGATGACAAGCAAATTATAGTACATTTTCATGGCTTGAGGAAATGTCGAGGCCATCTACCAGAAAGTCCCCGTATCATGACAACATAGCATAAATAATTTTCTAATCTATTGTTTGAAACTATTGGCATACTTGTGCAGGATAGATATATTGATATGCAGTTTGCGCACTGGTTATAGGTGCAATTACACTTCGATATTTTCAGCGAGAGAACGAATAATTCAAGCAGGTACAGACCATGTTAGTAGTCCTTGTACACCATGTTGCATTTTTTGTTTTTTTGGTGCTTGCATAATTTAGTGTTTTATAATCTGAACTACTTTGGATCATTAGCTGGTTTTCAAAGTGCATGTAGCTTCTCATTTCTCAAGTTATCTTGATTTCCGGAGTGCAAGTGCCTTCGTATTTTTTAAGTTAAATGTTCGCCCCTGGTAACTTGAATTCGTGGATCTGCCACTGCACACAAATCATACACGCATGCCAGTACGAATTAAATGAAATGCAGGGACTTACGCTAGCTCGTTGTACAGGCTCACTGCAGCTCTGCTTGCTGATACGTCCATTTTGCATCATGCTTTTATATCGATATTTATTGCATTATGGGTTGTTATTGCACATTATGTCACAATAATTATGCCTATTCTCTCTTATTTTACAAGGTTTACGTAAAGAGGGAGAATGCCAACAGCTGGAATTCTGGGCTGGAAAAGGAGCAAATATTAGAGACCTATTCTGCACCACTCCAAAAGTCCTGAAACTCCACGAAAGTTATTTTTGGAAATAATAAAAAATACTGAGCGAAAAAATACCATAGGGAACCCACACCCTGGGCACGAGGGTGGGGGCGCGCCCTACCCCCCTGGGCGCGCCCCCTGCCTCGTGGGCCCCCTGGTGGCCCTCCGGTGCCCATCTTCTGCTATATGAAGTCTTTCGTCCGAAGAAAAATCATAAGCAAGCTTTCGGGACGAGACTCCGCCGCCACGAGGCGGAACCTTGGCGGAACCAATCTAGGGCTCTGGCGGAGCTGTTCTGCCGAGGACACTTCCCTCCGGGAGGGGGAAATCATCATCATCGTCATCATCAACGCTCCTCTCATCGGGAGGGGGCAATCTCCATCAACATCTTCACCAGCACCATCTCCTCTCAAACCCTAGTTCATCTCTTGTATCCAATTCTTGTCTCTAAGTCTGAGATTGGTACCTGTGGGTTGCTAGTAGTGTTGATTACTCCTTGTAGTTGATGCTAGTTGGTTTATTTGGTGGAAGATCATATGTTCAGATCCTATATGCATATTAATACTCCTCTGATTATGAACATGAATATGCTTTGTGAGTAGTTACATTTGTTCCTGAGGACATGGGAGAAGTCTTGCTATTAGTAGTCATGTGAATTTGGTATTCGTTCGATATTTTGATGAGATGTATGTTGTCTCTCCTCTAGTGGTGTTATGTGAACGTCGACTACATGACACTTCACCATTAATTGGGCCTAGAGTAAGGCATTGGGAAGTAATAAGTAGATGATGGGTTGCTAGAGTGACAGAAGCTTAAACCCTAGTTTATGTGTTGCTTCGTAACGGGCTGACTTGGATCCATATGTTTCATGCTATGGTTAGGTTTACCTTAATACTTCTTTTGTAGTTGCGTATGCTTGCAATAGGAGTTAATCATAAGTGGGATGCTTGTCCAAGTAAGGACAGCACCCAAGCACCGGTCCACCCACATATAAAATTATCAAAGTACCGAATGCGAATCATATGAGCGTGATGAAAACTAGCTTGACGATAATTCCCATGTGTCCTCGGGAGCGCTTTTCTCTATATAAGAGTTTGTCTAGGCTTGTCCTTTGTTAAAAAAGGATTGGGCCACCTTGCTGCACTTTATTTACTTGTTGCTCGTTACAAATTATCTTATCACAAAACTACCTGTTATCTATAATTTCAGTGCTTGCAGAGAATACCTTGCTGAAAACCGCTTATCATTTCCTTCTGCTCCTCGTTGGGTTCGACACTCGTACTTATCAAAAGGACTACGATAGATCCCCTATACTTGTGGGTCATCAAGACTCTTTTCTGGCGACGTTGCCGGGGAGTGAAGCGCCTTTGGTAGGTGGAATTTGGTAAGGAAAAATTTATATAGTGTGCTGAAATTTACTGTCACTTGTTGCTATGGAAAGTGATCCTCTGAGGGGCTTGTTCGGGGTATCTTCACCCCGACCAGTAGAGCAAAGAGTTGCTCCTCAACCTACTGAACCTACTGAAAATGAAAATGTCTAGTTTGAAATTCCTTCGGGTATGATAGAAAAACTGCTAGCTAATCCTTTTGAAGGAGACGGAACATTACATCCTGATGAGCACCTAATCTATGTGGATGAAGTTTGTGGATTATTTAAGCTTGCAGGTATGCCCGATGATGTTATCAAGAAGAAGGTCTTCCCTTTATCATTGAAGGGAGATGCATTGACATGGTACATGCTATGTGATGATACGGGATCATGGGACTATAAGCGATTGAAATTGGAATTTCATCAGAAGTTTTATCCTATGCATCTTGTTCATCATGATCGTAATTATATATATAATTTTTGGCCTCGCGAAGGAGAAAGCATCGCTCAAGCTTGGGGGAGGCTTAAGTCAATGTTATATTAATGCCCCAATCATGAGCTCTCAAGAGAAATGATTATTCAAAAATTTTATGCTCGGCTTTTTGACAACAATCGCACCATGCTCGATACTTCTTGTATTGGTTCCTTTATGATGAAGACTATTGAATTCAAATGGGATTTATTGGAAAGAATTAAACGCAACTCTGAAGATTGGGATCTCGACGAAGGTAAGGAGTCAGGTATAACACCTAAGTTTGATTGTGTTAAATCTTTTATGGATACCGATGTTTTCCGTAAATTTAGCACTAAATATGGACTTGACTCTGAGATAGTAGCTTCTTTTTGTGAATCTTTTGCTGCTCACGTTGATCTCCCTAAGGAGAAGTGGTTTAAATACCATCCTCCCATAGAAGTAAAAGTAGTTGCACCTATTAAAGTTGAAGAAAATACTATCACTTATAACGATCCTGTTGTTCCTACTGCTTATGTTGAGAAACCAACTTTTCCTGTTAGGATAAAGGATCATGCTAAAGCTTCAACTGTGGTTCGTAAAAGCAATATCAGAACCTATACACCTCCTGAGCAAGTTAAAGTTGAACCTAATATTGCTATTGTTAAAGATCTCTTGGCTGATAATATTGATGGGCATGTTATTTATTTCTGTGATGAGAGTGCTAAAATTGTTAAACCTAGTGCTAAAGATAAACATAGACCTGTGGTAGGCATGCTTGTTATTTCTGTTAAAATAGGAGATCACTGTTATCATGGCTTATGTGACATGGGTGCTAGTGCTAGTGCAATACCTATTGACTTATACAAAGAAATTATGCATGATATTGCACCTACTGAGTTAGAAGAAATTGACGTCACAATTAAGCTTGCCAATAGAGATACTATATCACCAATTGGAATTGAGAGATGGTGAAGTCTTGTGTGGGAAAACTAAATATCCTGCTGATTTTCTTATTCTTGGTTCCCCACAAGATAGCTTTTGTCCCATTATATTTGGTAGACCCTTCTTAAACACCGTTAATGCTAAGATAGACTGCGAAAAGGATGTTGTTACTATTGGTTTAGGTGATATGTCTCATGAGTTTAACTTTTCTAAATTTCGTAGACAACACCGTGAAGAGGAATTGCCTAATAAAGATGAAATTATTGGTCTTGCTTCTATTGCCGTACCTCCTAGTGATCCTTTAGAACAATATTTGCTAGACCATGAAAATGATATGTTTATGAATGAAAGAAGGGAAATAGATGAAGTGTTTTTTAAACAGGGACCTATTCTGAAACACAACTTGCCTGTTGAAATCCTAGGGGACCCTCCTCCACCCAAGGGTGATCCCGTGTTTGAGCTTAAACCATTACCTAATACTCTTAAATATGTTTATCTTGATGAAAAGAAGATATATCCTGTTATTATTAGTGCTAACCTTTTAGAGAAGGAGGAAGAAAAATTATTGAAAACTCTGAAGAAGCACCGTGCTGCTATTGGATATACTCTTGATGATCTTAAGGGCATTAGTCCCACTCTATGTCAACACAAAATAAATTTGGAGAAAGATGCCAAACCAGTTATTGATCATCAACGACGGCTGAATCCTAAGATGAAAGAAGTGGTAAGAAAGGAAATACTAAAGCTCCTTGAGGCAGGTATAATTTATCCCGTTGCTGATAGTCAGTGGGTATGTCCTGTCCATTGTGTCCCTAAGAATGGAGGTATTACTGTCGTTCCTAATGATAAAGATGAATTGATCCCGCAGAATTATTACAGGTTATAGGATGGTAATTGATTTTCGCAAATTAAATAAAGCAACTAAAAAAGATCATTACCCATTGCCTTTCATTGATCAAATGCTAGAAAGATTATCCAAACATACACATTTTTGCTTTCAAGATGGTTATTCTGGTTTCTCTCAAATACCTGTGTCAGCTGATGATCAAGCTAAGACCACATTTACTTGCCCTTTCGGTACTTTTGCTTATAGACGCATGCCTTTTGATTTATGTAATGCACCTGCTACCTTTCAAAGATGCATGATGGCTATATTCTCTGATTTTTGTGAAAAGATTTGTGAGGTTTTCATGGACGATTTCTCTGTCTATGGATCCTCTTTTGATGATTGCTTGAGCAACCTTGATCGAGTTTTGCAGAGATGTGAAGAAACTAATCTTGTCTTGAATTGGGAAAAGTGCCACTTTATGGTTAATGAAGGCATTGTCTCGGGGCATAAATTTTCTGAAAGAGGCATTGAAGTTGATAAAGCCAAGGTTGATGCTATTGAAAAGATGCCATGTCCCAAGGACATCAAAGGTATAAGAAGCTTCCTTGGTCATGCTGGTTTTTATAGGAGGTTCATTAAGGACTTCTCAAAAATCTCTCAGCCTCTGACTAATCTATTACAAAAAGATATACCATTTGTCTTTGATGATGTTTGTGTAGAAGCATTTGAAATACTTAAGAAAGCATTGATTTCTGCACCTATTGTTCAGCCACCTGATTGGAATTTACCCTTTGAAATTATGTGTGATGCTAGTGATTATGCTGTAGGTGCTGTTCTAGGACAAAGAGTTGATAAGAAATTAAATGTTATTCAATATGCTAGTAAGACTCTAGACAGTGCTTAGAGAATTTATGCTACTACTGAAAAAGAATTCTTAGCAGTTGTATTTGCTTGTGATATGTTCAGACCTTATATTGTTGATTCTAAAGTAACTATTCACACGGATCATACTGCTATTAAATATCTCATGGAAAAGAAAGATGCTAAACCTAGACTTATTAGATGGGTTCTCTTGCTACAATAATTTGGTTTGCATATTATTGATAGAAAGGGAGCTGAGAACCACGTTGCAGACAACTTGTCTAGGTTAGAAAATGTTCTTGATGACCCACTACCTATTGATGATAGCTTTCCTGATGAATAACTAAATGTCATAAATGCTTCTCGAACTGCTCCATGGTATGCTGATTATGCTAATTACATTGTTGCTAAATTTATACCACCTAGTTTCACATACCAGCAAAAGAAAAAGTTTTTCTATGATTTGAGACATTACTTTTGGGATGACCCACATCTTTATAAAGAAGGAGTAGATGGTGTCATTAGACGTTGTGTACCTGAGCATGAACAGGAACAGATCCTACACAAGTGTCACTCCGAGGCTTATGGAGGACACCACGCCGGAGATAGAACTGCACATAAGGTATTGCAATCCGGTTTTTATTGGCCTACTCTCTTCAAGGATGCCCGTAAGTTTGTCTTATCTTGTGATGATTGTCAAAGAATTGGTAATATTAGTAGACGTCAGGAAATGCCTATGAATTATTCACTTGTTATTGAACCATTTGATGTTTGGGGCTTTGATTATATGAGACCGTTTCCTGCCTCTAATGGATATACACATATTTTAGTTGCTGTTGATTACGTTACTAAGTGGGTAGAAGCTATTCCAACTAGTAGTGCTGATCATAACACTTCTATTAAGATGCTTAAAGAAATTATTTTTCTGAGGTTTGGAGTCCCTAGATATTTAAATACCGATGGTGGTTCACATTTTATTCATGGTGCTTTTCGTAAAATGCTTGCTAAGTATGATGTTAATCATAGAATTGCATCCCCTTATCACCCACAGTCTAGTGGTCAAGTAGAATTGAGTAACAGAGAGCTCAAATTAATTTTGCAAAAGACTGTTAATAGATCTAGAAAGAATTGGTCCAAGAAACTTGATGATGCATTATGGGCCAATAGAACTGCATATAAAAATCCTATGGGTATGTCTTCGTATAAAATGGTTTATGGAAAAGCATGTCACTTACCTCTCGAACTAGAACATAAGGCATATTGGGCCATTAAAGAGCTCAACTATGATTTCAAACTTGCCGGTGAGAAGAGGTTATTTGACATTAGCTCACTTGATGAATGGAGAACCCAAGCCTATGAGAATGCCAAGTTGTTTAAAGAAAAAGTTAAAAGATGGCATGACAAAAGAATACAAAAGTGTGAGTTTAATGTAGGTGATTATGTATTATTATACAACTCTTGTTTAAGATTTTTTGCAGGAAAACTTCTCTCTAAATGGGAAGTCCCTTACGTTATCGAGGAGGTCTATCGTTCCGGTGCCATAAAAATCAACAACTTCGAAGGCACAAATCCGAAGGTGGTGAACGGTCAAAGAATCAAACATTATATCTCGGGTAATCCTATAAATGTTGAAACCAACGTTATTGAAACCGTAACCCCGGAGGAATACATAAGGGACACCTTCCAGAACGCTTCAGACTCCGAAAAGGAATAGGTATGTGCTACGGTAAGTAAAACAACTCCAAAACATTTCTAATGGCAATTTTTCTCCGTTTTGGAATATTTTGAAAAATAGAAAAATAAGAAGCAGTCCGGGAAGGACAAGAGGCCTCCACGAGGGTGGAGGGCGCGCCCTACTGTAACACCCCGGATGTAACTTTCCATATTTGTAACTCCAACTCTTGCCATTTTCGGCTATGTGTTATGATATTCCCTCCGTGGTTGGGTTTTTGTCTTTCGTTTTGCATTTTGTTCATGTCATGCATCTCATATCATGTCATCATGCGCATCTCATTTGCATACGTGTTCGTCTCTTGCATCCGAGCATTTTCCCCGTTGTTCGTTTTGCAATCCGGCACCCCCACATGCACCGACGCACCCCTCTTGTCTCTTTTCATGAGCGGGTGTTAAACGTTCTCGGAATGGACCGAGTCTTGCCAAGTGGCCTTGGTACACCACCGGTAGACCACCTTTCAAGTTTCGTTCCATTTGGAGGTCGTTTGATGCTCCAACCGTTAACTGGGTAACCGCAAAGGCCTTTTGTGTGTTGCAGCAAAACCCCCTCCTAACAGCCGAATAACCCACCTAAGTCACGTCCATGATCTCGGTCGTTCGATCACGATCGTGTGGGCGAAAACCGCACTCCATTTGGGCTCTCCTAGCTCCTTCTACCTATATAAACACCTCCCCCTCCGAAATTTGTGTCCAAACCCTAAAAATCGCCCTCCGCCGCCACCGGACACGTCCGCCGCCACCGGACAAAGTCGCTGCCGCCCCGCAGCCAGTGGCTAGCCGCC